>NC_064555.1:13761753-14091253 GCF_023856365.1 Brienomyrus brachyistius | reverse complement strand
AGCCTAACGTCTCCCAGGATGTTAAAAAGAAGCCCCTGCTTTCAATTCTCGTCGAATTCGTTTATAGTTTTCTGTCACCACGGGTCTTTGAATAGCCAGCCGTGCCCAGCGGATTGCGTCCCACTGCGGACTGGAAGCTGGCTGCCGCCTGGGTTATTTCATAGATCATGGAGGACGCTGTTTGTAGAGCAGCAGTGAAGCTGAATATTTTATCATTTGAATATGCAACTGTGACAGCTGGAATAAGTATCCTGGAGTTTGTGAGATTACATCAGATCAGCTTTTGATATGAATGGTTACTACAATAATGGACCATTAAACTGTTGTAATATTATTATTATTATTATTAATAATAATAATAATAATAATAATAATAATAATAATAATAATAAGACTTCGCTGGTACGGTCATGTGGAAAGTTGCGGGAAAGTGTGGAACTGGCCGGCCAAAAATGTCGCTGAGAGAGAGAGACCGCAGGGAGTGGAAGCTCTCAGCTGTAGACCCTAATGACAGAGGCAACTGGAGATCTGGGGTGAGATCTGCCATGCGTGCAGCTAGCCAGCTACCTGGAAGGGGGCTCACTGGTGTGGCTCATGCCCCTGCACCTGCACGTTAAATAAAAAAGGTCCGCTGATGATGATGATGATGAATAATTGTTATTATAAATATAATAATGAAATAATTATAATACATGTAATATCCTCAAGGTCCTGCCATCCAGAGACATACTGATAGGATAACTGATGCTGCAATGCTGCGTGCCCTGTGATGGATTGGCATCCCATCCTGGGTGTACCCTGCCCTTGTGCCCTGTGATGGATTGGCATCCCATCCTGGGTGTACCCTGCCCTTGTGCCCTGTGATGGATTGGCATCCCATCCTGGGTGTACCCTGCCCCTGTGCCCTGTGATGGACTGGCATCCCATCCTGGGTGTACCCTGCCCCTGTGCCCTGTGATGGACTGGCATCCCATCCTGGGTGTACCCTGACCTTGTGCCCAGAGACGGACTGGCATCCCATCCTGGGTGTACCTTGCCCCTGTGCCCTGTGATGGACTGGCATCCCATCCTGGGTGTACCCTGCCCCTGTGCCCTGTGATGGACTGGCATCCCATCCTGGGTGTACCCTGACCTTGTGCCCAGAGACGGACTGGCATCCCATCCTGGGTGTACCCTGACCTTGTGCCCAGAGACGGACTGGCATCCCATCCTGGGTGTACCTTGCCCCTGTGCCCTGTGATGGACTGGCATCCCATCCTGGGTGTACCCTGCCCCTGTGCCCTGTGATGGACTGGCATCCCATCCTGGGTGTACCCTGACCTTGTGCCCAGAGACGGACTGGCATCCCATCCTGGGTGTACCTTGCCCCTGTGCCCTGCGATGGGCTGGCATCTCACCCTGGGTGTACCCTGCCCCTGTGCCCTGTGATGGACTGGCATCCCATCCTGGGTGTACCCTGCCCTTGTGCCCTGTGATGGACTGGCATCCCATCCTGGATGTACCCTGCCCTTGTGCCCTGTGATGGACTGGCATCCCATCCTGGATGTACCCTGCCCTTGTGCCCTGTGATGGACTGGCATCTCACCCTGGATGTACCCTGCCCCTGTGCCCTGTGATGGACTGGCATCCCATCCTGGATGTACCCTGCCCTTGTGCCCTGTGATGGACTGGCATCCCATCCTGGATGTACCCTGCCCTTGTGCCCTGTGATGGACTGGCATCCCATCCTGGATGTACCCTGCCCTTGTGCCCTGTGATGGACTGGCATCCCATCCTGGATGTACCCTGCCCCTGTGCCCTGCGATGGGCTGGCATCTCACCCTGGGTGTACCCTGCCCCTGTGCCCTGCGATGGACTGGCATCTCACCCTGGATGTACCCTGCCCCTGTGCCCTGCGATGGGCTGGCATCTCACCCTGGATGTACCCTGCCCCTGTGCCCTGCGATGGCCTGGCATCTCACCCTGGGTGTACCCTGCCCCTGTGCCCTGCGATGGACTGGCATCTCACCCTGGGTGTACCCTGCCCCTGTGCCCTGCGATGGACTGGCATCCCATCCTGGATGTACCCTGCCCCTGTGCCCTGCGATGGGCTGGCATCTCACCCTGGATGTACCCTGCCCCTGTGCCCTGCGATGGGCTGGCATCTCACCCTGGGTGTACCCTGCCCCTGTGCCCTGCGATGGGCTGGCATCTCACCCTGGGTGTACCCTGCCCCTGTGCCCTGCGATGGGCTGGCATCTCACCCTGGATGTACCCTGCCCCTGTGCCCTGCGATGGGCTGGCATCTCACCCTGGGTGTACCCTGCCCCTGTGCCCTGCGATGGGCTGGCATCTCACCCTGGATGTACCCTGCCCTTGTGTCCTGTGATGGACTGGCATCCCATCCTGGGTGTACCCTGCCCCTGTGCCCTGTGATGGACTGGCATCCCATCCTGGATGTACCCTGCCCCTGTGCCCTGTGATGTGCTGGCATCCCATCCTGGATGTACCCTGCCCTTGTGCCCTGCGATGGACTGGCATCCCATCCTGGATGTACCCTGCCCTTGTGCCCTGCGATGGACTGGCATCCCATCCTGGGTGTACCCTGCCCTTGTGCCCTGCGATGGACTGGCATCCCATCCTGGGTGTACCCTGCCCTTGTGCCCTGCGATGGACTGGCATCCCATCCTGGGTGTACCCTGCCCTTGTGCCCTGTAATGGACTGGCATCTCACCCTGGATGTACCCTGCCCCTGTGCCCTGTGATGGACTGGCATCTCACCCTGGATGTACCCTGCCCCTTGTGTCCTGTGATGGACTGGCATCCCATCCTGGGTGTACCCTGCCCCTGTGCCCTGCGATGGGCTGGCATCTCACCCTGGGTGTACCCTGCCCCTGTGCCCTGTGATGGACTGGCATCTCACCCTGGATGTACCCTGCCCCTGTGCCCTGCGATGGGCTGGCATCTCACCCTGGATGTACCCTGCCCCTGTGCCCTGCGATGGCCTGGCATCTCACCCTGGGTGTACCCTGCCCCTGTGCCCTGTGATGGACTGGCATCCCATCCTGGGTGTACCCTGCCCCTGTGCCCTGTGATGGACTGGCATCCCATCCTGGGTGTACCCTGCCCCTGTGCCCTGTGATGGACTGGCATCCCATCCTGGGTGTACCCTGCCCTTGTGCCCTGTGCTGCCTGGGACAGGTTTCAGGCTCCTCCTTCCCCCATCCAGGATAAATGGCTGGAAGATGGACAGATGCCAGTATATTTTCTGCCCCCAAACTGTCATTTTTTAAACCATGTTTGGGAATTACTTTACACATGGAATTCAAACGATGTGCAGGTTATTACCCAAGAGCAATCAAGGACAGACGTGTTTCCAGAAGTGAAAATCAGAAAACATGTAGCCAGGACCTGTGCAAATCTGGCACTACTGCCTGAGGATAGATCACTCAGTTCAACACCTACTCGATGAACTTAAGCTTTTTCAGGAACACACACACATACACAGAGGTGAAAGTGAAATGCAGAACCTGGCTGCAGGGTCAGCTGTCCATCCAGCACTACTGGAACATCTTTCAGGCAAGTATGGACCTTGCTAAAGGGCCCAACAGAGATGCAGCTACTTTACCGAGCACGAGATTCTAAGCAGCGACCTTCTGATCACAGGCACAGAGGTCAAACCTGCTGAGCCACAAACCCGCCCCCAAGAACTGTGTGGAGAACTAGGCAGGAAGCCAGATGGATTAGACTTCTAGCGTTAATAATCTTCATATGGAATTATTCTTAACTATGTATTTCCTGGCTAGGATGATGTGGTAGCTTCATAGGTAGCCATGTTGCTTTGTACATCCAGAGTTGGGGGTTTGAATCATGTCCCCCTACTGGGCAACTATTGAATTGCAGTTTCTAAATTGCCTATATTGTGTATAATCTGGGATGAACTGGGATCCTATTTAGGGTGACCTTGTTTCCATTGGTACGTGAGATATGCTTCAGGTTTTCCTGCAGCACTCTATGGTGACAGGAATATGACTGGTGACTGGAATCTTGATGGTGAATCTGTTCCTTTCATAAAAGTACAATTGTTTTGCTTTACATTTGCTGATACTAGAGATCTCACATTTCCTTTATACAATGGCTATATATTTTCAAAATATGTTCTATTAAGCAAAGTTTGTCCAGTAAAAGGGAGGATCAAATGAGGTGTATTATGCAATATATAGTCAAATCCTTCTTTTTGTAAACTACACCCACCCTGACCCTTAGTGATAAAAACAAGTGGAAAAAAAGAAGTGTTGATATATCGTACAAGGTTGGTATGCGATGTGGGCGGGGCTTAGCGAATCGTGACGTCATGTATGGGGTACTGCTTATGAACACAAGTGGGTGTGTCAGTCCCGGATGAATCCTTCTCCCACGATAACAGGAAGTAGCTCATACACATTCAAATAGTATTTACATAAAAATATGGGAAAGAAATGTTTAATTAAGGAGAACATTTGGAAAAACGACCTTTTATTGAGTATCATTAAGCGTGGCACTCCCGTAACACCCAGCAAATTAAAAATATAATGAAATAATGCATATTTATAATGCAACCAATTAAATTTTGGTGAAACGTTGTTGAACATCGTGACACTGGTAGACGACAGGCAAATGAACAAGTGCTTGATGGATGGAAACGATTAAAGCCAAGGTACCTGTAGAGAATTCAATCGGCACATTGAAGCAGGGCTGTCAGCTGCTCCATGTACTGGAACGCGGTAATTTCCCCCTTTGTTGCACCGTTTTTGTGCGTTTTCAACCTGGTAATAATCTCCTTAACGACGCCCTTGACGAATCCCGCGGAAGGCTGGCCGGCCTGCTGACGGCACGACAACCAGAGGAAATAAGTCCAGCCTACTGCCCAATTTGAAAGGGAGATTTTCAATAAAGGCGAAAAGTGGTCAGTACGGCAGAACAGGCGTTTTTCCGGTCTGTTCTGCTGCAGTAGCCAAACATGGTAGTTTTCTAGGCAAGAGCCTTAAAGACCATAAGAAAAGAAACTGGCTGAATGAGAAAACATTCCAACACACATCAGAGCTGATTGAAACAGAATAGCATTTCTAAGAAACCAAAAAGTCTCGACATTTTTCGAAAGAGACATTTTAACCCATTCACCGTGTATATAACACTGCGTGTTCGGCTGGAAGAATGGAACTTCGTCTTTGTTCTCGTGGCATATAATCAGCGTGTTCTTTTCCCCCCTTTCGGATTTCTTGCATAAAACTGAATATGATTAGTTCAGAACCATAATCTGGTTAAAGAATAAAAGGAAATTATAGAAATAAGATAAATGAAAATTATTACATCCCGTCCAGGCTGCTGGGTTGCCGCGTGGGATGCAGTGGGATCGACACCAGGCCCCGTCCAGCCCAGAATATGCGGTTAGAAGATGTTTGGATAATTCTATGCAAAACGCATAAGTTATGAATAATGTGAAAAGACATCCAAGGCCAAAAACTACTTGGATTTGAGGGGTTTTTAACGTATGTCAGCTCTTTGAAAAACTCTTCATGATGGACTGAGCGGCAGACGCGATGCAGGGCCACATCGCAGCAGCCACCCGCAGCTAAGTGAGGCACGTAGGGATAAAGCATGGACACTTACAGCATGTCAAACTGCAGGGGGTGGCAGACACTTTAATTCCCCCTTTAACCCTCCCTCTTAACACCTTTTTTTTTTTTAAATAATAAGTCGGATATTTCATGCAAAATGTTTATTTTATATATTGCTTTCGTGTTTCATATTTTAGGTTTTAACAAACGGTTAAATGGATTTTGTCTCTCTAGCAAAAATGCCTTAGGTTATTTTTCGCTGCGTTGTGCGATAAAACAATAATTACATCTCGCGATAGACTGTAATAATGGGCTTGGTTATATGCATATCTGGAAATGCAGTAAATTAGTATTAATCTCGTGAGGTTATTGTTGCTGTGGCTATTGTGACAGTAATAGGGGTAAGTGGAGGATGAGCCATGAGCTGCGGGGGGAGAAGTCGTGGGTCCCCCATATCCTGCTTGACATAAGTGATACTGGAGCTTGTGCCAGAGCCGGCTGGCGACGCTGCATGGGGGGGCTGGTCCCTGTGGGGAAACGGAAGACCATTTCTAAGCTGGAAGGTGGAGCGCAAGGCGAGGAGCTCAGCTCGGTCTGTGTCGGTCAGTCTGCTTGGAAAGCAAAGGACGTTGAGTTGTATGCGTGTGTGTCTGCTTCTTATGCTAATCAAATTTTTAAATATTGTCTGGTCCTTATAAGGTGTGACAATTAGACAAGAGCAGTTATAACAACTGTGGAAAATAAAAATAACTAGTACAATTAGATACAACAATTCATAAATCTTATTTTGCACAGTCAAAATCAGTATGTAGTAGGCTATGTAATAAATAAAAAACTGAATATTCTGACCAAAATCACACACAAAGCTTATCACAGCCGTCCAGGATTTGCACCCTTTTCTTCAAGTACGATGCCGATATTAACATGGAATAGCTGCACCTCCAGCATTACACGTAGTTATTAAGGGTAAGGTTATGCGAGGCTTATAGTTACAGCAAGTCCATACGTTTCAAAAACAGGAAAGAGAAACTTGCTCCGGAAAAACACACCTCGATCACTGTCTATATCCTTCTATCACTCCCGTCAGCTCCCTGTCTGCGTGCCCCTCTCCCCGCTCGCTGGAGACACAACAGGTTTCCCCTGCTCCCCTTTTCGGTGCTGCTCCGCGCGGGAGCCCACGCGCGCCCGGAGAGCACGATCGCAATTCCCGGGTCCTAATAGCTGTGAGTCAGAAAGCCGCCCTGCCTCGCGACGCAGGGCTATTTGCGGGAATAAAACAAGGTGTCGGAAAAGAATCATTTGCCCATCAGTTAAATCCACGTTAAATATAAACATTCTTTATGTATTTTTAAAACGCTCATACAGTCAGTCTATCGCATATTTAGTAAAAAAACATAAGTAAACAGTTTGTTCAGTTAATTTCCAAATGAGTAACGACATAAAAACATAACATAACAAGTGTTTATTATGTACCTCATAGTAAATACCGATATACTCTCAGTCACCTAAATAATAAATGTAACCCGCACTGTATGTGTGTATCTACATACATACATACAAACATACATACATACATACATACACACATACACAAACACACACACATACACATACACACACAGATCAAATCCACACTCGCAGCTTGTGGAGACCGGGGAAACAGCAAGCGCGTGCTCCTGAATTTCATCAATTTCATGTACTACCGCACGCTGTTGTTAGATTTGTATTAATGTAATTGATATACATTAACGCAAGCCAGTAAAAGTGACATTACGATCTTTTTCGTTTCCAGCAATCGCGGACCGTCTTATTTATTCTCTTACTTGTGCTGTCGGCACGAAGAACTCCAGAGAATGCGCTCCGCACCACGCCGGACCTGATGAAAGCTCAATATCCAGGAGAAAAGTGGAGGTGTTAGTTATTCACTTCAGCATCTCGCAATCCAACAGCCACTTAAGGAAACGACGATTCTAACTTTGTTTTCCCCACACCTTCCTTCCGAGTCATACAATTCGCTCTACACACCCATTCCTACATCCCTCCCCGTCTTTCTCTCTTGCTCCTCCAATCTCCCTCGTTCTCGCAAGTGGTCCTAGCGATTCCTCGTTACCCGTGGCAACCAGTTGCTATAGCGATTTCATTTACTGTTGTGATGATGATGACTTTTTGATTATAAAACTAACGCCTTCAAGACACGAACCGAACACCGCTATTAAAACGAGATTACGCGACTTCAGTGGCCTATTTGTGAAAAGTATTCGGCAGGCCGATATGCATAAAAACATCCTTCTGGACAACTATGCGATTCACTCCCAGATGAAAAAAACGAGAAAGTGTTATTTTTCATTGCAATACGTCTGTTTCACCGAATTATATCCAGCCACCCAGGTCCTCTCGTCTTATCTCATTAACCGGTTCAGAATGATCAGCAGAGGCGCCCTGCAGGGCCATGCTCAGCATGTTTCCTCATTTAAGGGTATTGTGTTAGAAAGTATGGAAAATATGGAAAAACCGCTGTCACCCTGCCCATGTAGCGGTGAACATAGTCTAAATAACCGTATCATATATTTCTAACCCCGAAAGACCACGAGTGCAAGACAATATTATAAAACCTTTCGCTGTCTATACAGAGGGCTGGGTGCGGTTTTAGAGAAACGGAGCTGCAGCAAAGACCACAGTTGCAAAGTTGCAAAGAATGCACGCTGAAATACGTGTCTGTCTCGGCTGCCGAGCAGCAGGAGTACACCCGGCACACAGCACAGTTATATGATGTCTGAGAGAGTCCTTTAGTACGTTGTGTTCAAATGAACTCGATCGGAGTTCATTCAACTCCTGCAATTTTACTGCATATGGGCTATAATGTTAATGGACAATGGGTACGCTTCATCTCTTATGAGGTAAACTAAAGGTCAAAGCTGAGTCTTTGAGTAAAGCATTAATGTTACTCATGAGGGAATCAGCTTCAGCTCTCAGCACTGCATCTGAACCAACGTCCCCAAGTTAGAATTGGAACTCCTTCTGACTCTATTATATAGTGATGCCCCAGATTTATATGAGGTCTCTTATGTCAAAACCTATTCAATGGTGCAGATAATCCACTAACTATAATGTGCAGTTTTTGCACACATAAGACTTAACTGTTTAGTTACTAGTCGGTATCTTTAATTGCGAGACAACCTGCTAGCCGCAATTTGCTAAAATCTTGATTAAGTGTCATTTGTTAAAAACAGGTATCTTACTCTGACCCAAGCCATAGCTGTACTTGTCCAGAGGTAGAATATTATTTTTAGTTAAATGTGCGGAAGGTGTGAGAGGCAGCCTATGCCCACAGAGGATCCCTGACTTCAACTCACCTTTCCTGAAACATCTCTGCTCGAAGCTGTCACCAGTAGCAAGGTGATACAGTTGTACTACAGTGTATGAACGTATCCAGGAAGATTAGGGGGGGCTATATTTAGCTGGGTGATGAGCAGTATGGCATGACAGCCTCCTATAGCATCTCCTTAGGGTGTTGGAGGAATAAAATGTGAAAAGGAACATCTCGGCCGCCCTTAGGAGGCCATCTACAAAGCCAGCCAGGTCACGTTCTGCATGAACAGGGGCTCCGTGCTGAATGGAACAATGGCGACTGCAGGAACCAGTCACCAGCCGTATAGCGTGTATCAATAAAATGTATATGCAGGCAGAGCGGAGGCTGAAATGAATGTTAAAAACTTTGTGTGGTGGTTTATGCTTTGTGGAACAGTGAAATACAAAAACTGTGCCTTAGACGGCATTTTTTCATGCAATTTGACCCCATTTGTGTTCAAGAAATGCATTGTCACCTGATCAAGGTCTACAATTTGTTTGTTTGTTTGTTAGTTTGAAACTCTAAGTGTATTTGGTATAAAAGACACGAGGAAGCATTCCGCTCCCTCGCCAGAGTTGTCTCGTATTCTGGTGTCCGTCTTAATTGGCTTGTCTATTTAACAGTTCTAGCCGGTTTCTTCAGTGCCAAGAACTGCTATTCTCATGTCCGATTACCGAGGGTGCTGGATACCTGTTTTCCCCGATGTCATATCAGCCTTTCCTGCACCTTTTATCTCCCTGACCCCTTCTTGTTCTCCCGATTATGGCTTCGGTTTCTCGTTTTGCTCCTCGGTCCGCTCTGCCAGTGGATCCCCAGCCCTTATTTGTTATGAAATGATACCTTTTGCTTCACGTGTGTTGGCCACTTGGGTTACTTATCCATGGATTGGCTTGCGGTGCTCATCGCTTTTCGTTTTTAGGTCCTTGTCATACGGCACCTCCAACACAGTTTTCGCTTTTAGCAGCCGTTTGTGTTTTTCTTTCAATGTCGCAATGCATTCGCGCAAGAATGTTTCACACATCTTCTGACGTACTGGTGCAAGGAACAAGGTAAAAGCTGAATTTTGATAAACAGCTGTTTGATGTTTTATCAAAATCACTGGGCCAAGACGGGTGGTTTTGAGAATAGTAATAATACAGCAGTATTAGTCAGTTTGAGGCAACCTGTCACATCGAATCTCGGAATGTCTCGTGTTATACTTCAGTTAAATGACTGGATATTATTTTCATATGGAGTTGGACTCCACCCCCCCTTCCCACCATACACAATGTTTGCGTTTAACTTTTCGCATTATCGTTACTTTCTGTTCTGTCTGGACATATTTTTTAATGCAAAGGGGAGTCGTTGGTTATTCTAACACTATTAGAATGATCTTCATTTTTTGTTTTCTTATATTTTTAGTTAAAACTATATATCTTTGTTACTATTGAACTTTTTTTGTGCGGTTTTCTATATTTATACATTCATATTACGGAGGGTTATGGTTCAGTGGAGAAATTCGCAATTTCCATTACGCCGTTCAGCTCAGAATTCATAATCTTGCCAGCAGTTTTAATTAAATTTATTATGCATAATTAAATAGACTAAAATCATTTCTAAGCTCATTTGTTTCTTCTGTTGTTCCTACTCTCCTGTAACAACTCGTATGATGTCATGTGAAAAAAAAAACAATAACAATCATTGGTTTGTTATAACGGGTGTCGCAATACTGTTTACTGCATTCATCCATCTTCGAACCATTTATACTGATCGAGCCCAAGAGCCTATCCCAGGGAGAATGCGATGTTTAACGCACTGAATGTGATGCCAGCTCATCATAGGAAACATATATGAATCAGAACCAGAATCTTTACTGCCATGCGACCAAAGCCGGGGGATTTTTTGTTGGCACGGTTTGCTGCTGTTGGAGACGTCATGACGATAGACAACTAACAGGGCACAATGCGGACAGACAATACAAGGTACACAACAGAGACGAATAAGTGCAAAGAATGCGATGAATATAGTAGTTTGCGCACTTGATATGCAATCATCAGCCACTAATTAGCCTAACAGCATGTTTTTGGAGGATGGGAATAATCCTGCATGACAAACGGGGCAAGCGCCAACTCCAGAGTCAGAGGGCCAAGGCCGATGCAGATACGGTTTCATGCAGATGTGCGACCCCCTGAGCCACGATGGACACATAGTAATCTATTCCGCTAGTGATAAAACTAATTTGAATAATTTAGGTTGATATTACATGTATGAATTTCTGTCCGAGATATGAAACTTTAATTATCTCATTCCATTAGAACCTGAAAATAGCATCCGTCATGGCTGAGAATCATAAGCAAATGTTACTTGGTAATGCTTAAAACGCTACAGTATCTTTTCAGGTTCCAGTGAAAATTAGAAAGCACATAAAACTGCAAATATAAATATAAAATGTATGTTTGCCGTAGAATGATGCTGTTCTTCCGAGCATCCAAAAAATAAATCGCTAGGTATTACTTGGTCACACATAGCGTCTTTTGTCTTTTAATAAGTACCCGGCTTTTTATCTATTCTGTGTCACCATCGGGACTAATGAACCAGATGTTTTGCATAATGTACTAAGCCTTTAACTGACTGCTTCATCGCTATAGTGTTCATTGTCCGTGACCGTTAGTCGTCTTGCTAGTGAAGAAACAATATGCTGTTTTGAGCGACAGCGATTATGGACAGAGATCTCAGCCATTCCTCCCTCCGAACTTGAGTATTTGCAGTTATGTTCTTGGCCATGGGGTGGCACTGTGGCTTCACATTTGCAGGGTCTTCGGTTTGAGTTCAGCCTGTCTGATTTTAGTCGGTTCTGTCCGTGGGTTTGGTTAGATTTCCTTACACAGTCCAAAGACGTAGTTTAAAGCGGCGTTTCCCTTTTGCTAACTTCCAGCTCCCTGCCAGACAGTCCACGTTTTGTACTGGGTGTCCAGGCTTAGTGAGCCAGTACTGGGTAAGCACTAGAAAATGGGTTATATGAATTGTTGGTTATGAAAACGAGCAGCTCAGGGCGAATAGTAGCATGAGTGAGGGTTTGTTGTTGGGTCTGGTGACCAGTGATTAAACTGGGCTTCAACTAACCGTTTAATGGCTCTAAAAGCACACATGAGGTAGCTGTAACTTCCAGTGAGCTGATCCTGGCCGCCCTTCCACCTCCCAGTTTCCATGCCAAAATGGTGAGAGATGTCTAACACTGATGCCTGGTCCTATGCGTCACTCTTTAATAACAGTCATCGGGTTTAAACACGATCGCCTTTGAACAAACAGAATCCCAGCAGTGCGAGTCGCCTGATGAGTGTTTGTCTGTGGACTGATTTGCTTTTGCCAATTATATTTACTGTATATTGACATGCCAGCCAGGCGCAGTCTGTGGCTCTGGGTTCGGATGCTGTTCCTGTCATCAGATGGTTGCTGGTTCTAATTCTGTAGTCACCCGGGTGATGCTGCTATTGGCTCCTTAACTATTAGTTATTCCAGGGACCGATTCATTTGTCTTGTCTTGAGTATCTATGAAAAATGTAAAGCAAATACCAGAGTCAGGGCCATGAGAATGTATTCAAAGGAATGATCAGCTGTGCGCATAGAGCCAGTGACTCCGGTTCATCACGGTCAGTCACATCGCGGCTGATTTTCTTTTGCTCCTAATTGTTCCCACTTTGCAATAATGCCACTTACAGCTGACCAGTGGAATATCTAACAGGGATTAAATTTCACAAACTGACTTATTGCAAAGGTGGCGCCCTATGAGAGTACTACGCTTGAATTCACCGAGCTCTTCAGAGTGACCCATTCTGTCTGACGTTTGTAAACATGCCTGCATGGCTCGGTGCTTGATGTTATACACCTGCGGCAATGGCTGTGAATGAAACATCTGAATTCAGTGATGAAGTGGTGGCTCCCAGTACTTTTGTCCACACACACACACACACACACGCACACTGTATATACATGCACATACATATGCATATATGCCCACACAGTACTGTGCAGAAGTCAAAATAAATGATATATAAATGATTTTCATGTTGGTGTAAAACTGTGACATTTTGTCTGACAGCTTGTAGCCATTTCAATACCTCTCCTAAAGTCACCACAATATTTGCAGAAACAGTATTTTTTGACCTGTGACCACTAACATGTCCTGTGGCTAATCAACACCTCATTGACTTTTGTTAACTAATTAAATTAATGAATTAAGTGAGCTTGTGGTGGAATTTAATTAATATATGGAATGGCTGGGGTGCCCATGTGGAAGTGTTTATCTAGCCATCCAGCAAGATATGTCAGTTTTTGGAGAAGAGAAGAAATTCCTGGCACTTTTTGTATTGTGTTATTCTTAATTTGCATATGTTGTAATGTTAAATTGTGTTCTGCTTTGAGCACCTACATAGCAAGATATGTCTCATCCAGATCCGGCCCAAATGTTCAGCAATTGGATCTGACCCGGTATCCGTTTGCACAACCCGTTTTTCGTCTTTGTGAGATGATCGCCTCCCACATTCTTAGAACGTCAGCTGTGCATCAGGCAACTCACTGATGGTACGTATGTAGTCAGGCGAATGCTGGATCTTCAGGGTGTACACAGACCAGCTGTAATCATTTAGAACTCTGGATAAATTCTGGTGCAGACTCTCCTGCCCGAATGTCCCTGGTGTCCAGATTTAAAGAAAAGCAGATGGATCTGGTCCAGAATCAGTTACTATGTGGGCAGAAACACTGCAGCCACCGAAATAAATAGCCTTTAAAAAATCCTTTGACTGCCTAATTCTTTTCCACAGTTCTCTCTCTCTCTCTCTCTCTCTCTCTCTCTCTCTCTCTGTGTGTGTGTGTGTGTGTGTATATATATATATATATATATATATATATATATATATATATATATAATCGTCTATATATATATTTTTTTTTAATTAAGTTATTTGGCGCCACCTGCTGCTGATGTTGTGCATGTTCAGCTAAGGCAGACGCCTCTAAACACACCTCTTAAAAAGAATTGAAATATACACGCCCTGTGGCTTCATATTCTTTTCTTGTTTATCTTTGGCAGTTCCATAATTGCTCAAACAGGCGACATAGGCTTGTAACATATTGATTTTATCTTTTTAGATGTTTGACAGAGTCACCTCGTCGGCTGAATGACCTGCTAGGTCATAAACCTGTATCTGAGCTACTTGGTTTGTTATGTCACCATCAATCAGAAACCACAGGCCGATAAAGCATGTGCATGAATCTATGAAATAAACACTGTGAGTAGTACTGTGATAAAAGTTTAAACTCACTCTGTGCTACATAAAAGTCACCCTCTTTTAATGTCCATGGGAATTGAAGGATTTTTGAGAAAAAAGTACTTGGCAAACTTACAATCAGGAAGATAGGCAGTAATTCAGTTTTTTATACAATATTTCAGCCATTTCTAACTTTTCTTCTAGCCTGTTTCTCTGAAGCTATGGCTCTCAGTGATGCAGCGCATAACCTGTGTGTCTTTGAAACTTAGATTGAAATGTCTGCAGAAAAGAGCAGCATTTGTTCACTTTGGTCTCCCTGGCTCCTGCCCCCACTCTGTATGTTTTCCCCTGGGATAGTTGCCCTCCTTACATATGTTATACACTGTGATGTGTGTAATACACACAAGTGAAAACCCACTGTCACCCTTCAAAATGTGCCACAACTCAATAACAACAAATAAAATCATTCATCACCTTTATTCAAGAATCATTGCTTGCAATATACAAGTGAAAAAGGAATCTGACATTTCTGAAAGAAAGCATATTTTTTTTGTATAAGGCAAGACTTATTAGCTTGTTCAGATACATCTGTACCTTCTTTGCAGGTTTGGAGGGAGACAATTGATGCACAGACCCCTTCCTGTTAGCTGAAATTTGACTGGAGCGAGGACAGTGCTGACTAGAACACTCAAGGACGTTGACCAGTGGGGGAACAACTGCATACAATGCCCCGGGGCAAAACACCGATCGGACCCCCCCTCACCCCCGCGCGCACGTACGCAAGCAGGCGTATATGTGGCGGCGTTGAAACTAGTTTTAAAGTGTAGGTGCAGGATCACAAAAAACTTAACGAGAGAATTCGACTGTCCCTCACAAAAACTGTAAAGTTTTAGTGGCTAAATTGCGTTTTCGACGCCTTTTCAGACAGGAGGATATTTGTTTGGCTATGCCTAGAAATTTTGTATACAGTTTAGACAGCACAGAATCATTAACCTACTTTAACGCATTTACTTATACAACTACATCAGTGATGCAGTGACATCAGTGATGCAGTAAAGATACAGTCTCTTTATTTCTTGACGCCAATCATCCCCATTAATCCGGGCTTGGGATCGGCACCTAGTCCAGCTGGCTTGCTCCTTTAAGTGGTTGGGTTAGGCTAAACTATATACATATTTACAAAGACTACAATAAAACATCCCGAAATATGTAGTCTAACAAAACGCAGTTTAAAGAAGGTAGCCTACCTGGCGAAACTGCAAACAAACAAATTAAAAGACCCACGGTATATAATCGGGCTATATCCAAGCAGTTTTTAAGAACGTAGAGTACATAGCGAAATTGAATTACTTTCTGGATCAACAAATGCAACCAGGCATGAACATTATGCACCTTCCTAGTCTTGATGTATGTCGTCAGACGGATGAGGACGTTAGGGAGCCTTTAGATCCTACCCATGATGCACTTCGGTTTTAATGCAAATTTATCAAACGTTTGACTTCAAAACATTACTATGAATTATATTTTAAGTTTATTGTAGGGATTTTACAGATTATTTTTCTAAAAAATACATCATATCCACCATAATAAGAATGTATACAAAAAATGACAGATATATAAAATCGCTATTGACGACTAACCTGTGGATATTATGTTCTATCTGCCAAAAGCTTCGGAAACGTTATATCAATATAGCTTTATGCGTATTTAGTATATGGGAGGGTCCTCATTTTGCTGGAGGGAGGGCCCGGGCCCAGGGGCGGAGGCCCCGTTATAGCTCCGCCCTTGACCTTGACCCTTTTGTTCCTCGACCACAGCACACTAGCTTTGGATCACAGTCATGTTCAGTTGTGAACCATCTTCCCAGCTTGCTGAGAGCAGCAGGTTGTCCGGAAGTACTTGTCAATGTCTTGCACCATCCTATCCTGACAGGCGCCTCAGTCCCTGCTGAAAAGAAACGCTCCCCAAGTAAAGCCGCGCCACTACTCTATGCCTGCTTTATTGTAGGCATGCATTTCATTGTTGTTTTCGGGGTTGGGGGGGGTGCACAAAATTATCAATCCTTTCCATAATGGTCCGTAGCTGCTTAGAAATTTCAATTGAGCTCTTTGTAGCTGCTCTGATCAGCTTCTTATTGCTCGATCATCAAGTTTGGACGGACTGTTTGGTCGAGGCGAGGTCCCAGGTGCTGTGTTATGTATTATTTTTTCTCTTAAATGCAGGCACCAAGCCGTGGAACACTCTAGAAAGAGCTGATGTCATGTTTCTTTTGTTTTGATTGGATCAGTTATTGGTTATACTCCATTAATTGTGTAGATGAACGTGGGGGGGGGGGGGGGGGCATTCTGTTTTCCAACAGCTTGACATAAAAAGCACTGAATCATTAGTCTGACGTGCTACTAAAACGGCTGGCCAAATTTACATCGTCATACTTATTAATACTTCAGCGGATGCTTTGAGACGGGTACAGGTAATGTAACGAACAATTGTCTTCACTAGTGCATTTATGTTTCGTGGATGTTTGTTTTCTAATGATCTAACCATTTAAAACATTTAGCTGATGTAGTGAATGAAATAATGAAACAAATACATCCACCACTAGATGGCATCATAAACTCAGTTTAAAACTAATCATCGTCGCAGCGCGTCGAAATTTTATTTATTTTTCCTGCTGATCAACCAGAATGAGAATAATGTTAGTACATTGTTATTGACCGGCCATGAAGTATTAGACATGGTAATCTCAGTACATCGTTTTCATACATTTTAATATGTTATAAACCTCTGTAAGACACAATCACAGCTTAGCATACAGACGAAAGGGTACACCATGGATTCTGTAAAACGAATTTCTGGAAGGTCCTCTGACATTGCCTTTCCTTCCGAGTCTGTCTCACTAAAAGTGTCACCAGAGTCACCTACTTGATTTATCGTTGCAATTGTTCTGTTAGGAGTGGAAATGGGCGACCGCTAAATTACTGGTGAGAAACCATTACCCCCAGAAGGCAGCTGAGAGATTTCATCACCTTATGATGCCAGTCCAGGGTCATTGAGAGGCATTTACTGAGTCTCAGAGCAGCTTACCCTAGGCAGACCTTATCCTGACAGCCTTGAAGACCACAGGAGACCAGAAAAAAAGGATCATCTGGTTGGAGTCATAGATGTATCGGCCACATACACACAGTAACAGGACTCTGTAACTGGGAATCAACAAAACTACCCACTATGCCGTCTTGACCTACAGATATACTGCACATTTCACTCAACCTATTTTATTAGTTTTCAACAAACTGTAGTCAAAATTAAGAAATCGAATCCCATATGATGAAACAAATGAACAAAAAATGTAATCGATATATTTCTGGCTCTGGATAAGAGCGAGTAGCTTTAAGTCATTCAGCCCCCAAAGCTCTCTATGCAAACATGTCATCGTGACAGCTGGCAGTTAGCCGCTGCCGTTCTTCGACAGACACTGTAGCTACCCTTCGGAGCGATTGTTCGAGGTGTTTCTGTATGTCCCTTTGTAGTGTCACATCACAAATAGCAGCATATAGCCGACACAAGTGAAATGCTGAGGTCTGCACTGTATACAGCTGAACTGGGCCGGGTTGCACTGCGCTTATTTTGCTTAGGAACTGCACTTATCTCAGCTGAAACACACAGCTCACCATTTTGTGCTTAAACTATCTATGGAGCTAAAGTGAGTCAAGGTCCCTCATCCTTACCATGGCTACAATAGGGGCTGGGATTTCTCTGCTGCTTCTCTTGTCAAGTCCCACACAAGCCAGCAGTATCATTTCTCGCTCCACAAACCTTTGTTATGGGTCAGCCTGCATCCTTTTCCGAACACGCAACACGTTTGCTCTGAGGTCGCTGAGAGGCGTCCGGATGTTCCTTATAGGTGGACTAGCAAGGTGTCAGAAGAGGGATCCAGGAGGATGGGGCAGAGCGGGGGGGACGTACCACTGGGTTATTGGCGTGTCGGCGGGTGACTGGTTATCTGGAGGTCAGCCAGCCACGTGGCGCTAAATGACAGGCCGCATCCTGCCTCAAGAAACATAGCAATGGGCTCAGCTGGTCGAGTATCTGACTGGTTACCGGAGCTGCTAATTTGAACCCAGGCCCTCTCTACCCTTAGGGCATTTAGAAATATATCTAACTTAGGAAAAACATGCATTGGCTTTTCAGTGAGTGCCATATTAAGAAAGATCAATCAATACATAATCATTTAAACATCTGGGGGGGGGGGGCATATGAACTAAGGCACCTGCACACAGGGTTTGATCCCCAGGCTCTGCACATCTCGTTTGGGCTCTAGAGCAGCCACCCCCCACCCTGATAAATTGCCTGACTCTGCATTGAGACCTAAAGCCTCGCTCTTAACTGTGAGTCTGTGTATGTGTGTGTCTTAAAGCAGTATTCCAATATACATGTACTCGTGCAGACGGCATATAAAGCACCATTTCATTATACGTTCATCTCCATGAAATTATTAGGGAAAAAGAAAACAAAAAAATAAATATCGGAGAGCCTGGGACCCCGACCCCGCCGCCTTCCTGACGCCTATTTCAGGCTGCTGACCGGGGCGGATGTTCCGGAATCGGTGAGAACCTGCCAGCGCTGTGATGTACCTCCTTGCGGTGTTCCGGTGGAATGCAGGAGACCTCCGTTTGGCGATGACGGCCGTGCATCTGGCCCGGCTGGCATGCGGGGGAGTGACGTGCACTCCTGTCACACTTGATGCTCTCCTGCTTAAGCCTTCCTGCCCCCCCCCCAAACACTGTCTGTCCTTCTATGGCCCCAAGGCTCATAGGGTTCTGTGTGATTTGACCTTCCCTGACCGCTCAGCCGCACAGATAGCAAAGGAATTGCTGCTTGTATTTACATGCACAAGGTCTGGCATCTTCACTCTTGTGCTGTATGTCCTTGTAAACCCCCCCCCCCCATACTGTCCCACCCGAGGTTTCGTCTGGGTTTGTTCTTTCTGGAGGATTAGCGCCTGCTGACTTCACAGCTAACAACAGAAAATCGAGGCAGCGTGAGTCACAACACACCAGTGGGTCTGGTCCCACTGCGCCCCCCCCACCGACCCTGCCCCCCGCCTGCAGGTGTCTTCATGTTATGCTACCATTAGCTTTCTCAAACGTAAAACAAATGGAGCAGACATATTCTAAACCATTAGGCACGGAGGGGTGGGGGTGGCGGGATGCTGGCGTGGCTGCTTGCATAGATTTAAGTGTGAACTGAATGTCAGCAGTCCTGGGGGGTAGAGGGGGGGGTGGACAGGGGCTGGATGGCGAAGGCTGTAACTCTGACACCTTGGTGTGATGCAGCTCAACTGCCCCACAAAAAAGGGTGTGTGTGGGGGCTGGGGGGGACGACAAGTCACTGAGGAAGAGTCATCGGAAGTGAGGGTGCCCCCCCCCCTCCACCAGTGCTTGGGGCTCAAATAGACCCAGGAGAGAGTTTTCAAAGCCGTGGTTCCGCAGATAAAACCCAAACACGTGTCTGACCTGATGCTTTCCCTCATTCTCTCCCCACAACCAGTGTGCTTAATTACTAGGATCCACCTTCCCACCACTGACAAGAAAACAGAAATCCGCCCCACCTACTTGTACCACAGGGTCTGCAGCAATCCTACAGCAGACTGAAAAGCGGGATTTTGGAGACCTTTCATGTGCCCGCTGGTCTCACTGAGAAACCGCTGGACGGAATGCGGCGGATAATGGCCCGGCAGGCCGTGACAGGCTGCGATGGGCCTGTTCTGGCTGGCACCTCGATAGGCCTGCTCTGTTCTGCACCTTGAATTTTCTTGGATCATTCCTCCATCTGTCATTCGTCCTGAGCGTCTGGAGCTCCCCGGAAGCCTGGAGCTGCTGTGGTGATGCTGTGCGGACGCAGGCTGCTGGGCCCCATCACAGAGCATCAGGGAGGATTATGGGGGAGGAGGACGGCCACCTCCCTCCACGGGAGCCACTGGACTCAACGAGTGGAGTGCGGTATTTTGGGGGGGGGGGAGTTGGCTGATGAGGCTGGAACTGTACTGGGGTGACAGTGGGGGGGAGGGTCAAACATAATGGGAGACAAAGAGGGCCAGAGCTCTATAAAGGTGCGGCAGAGAGAGAGTGACAGGGCAAATAGGATGGTTTTGTGTGTGAGGAAACACACACACAAGCGCATATAGGCGATTCTACTGGGAGTGCGCCCCCTACTGGTCAGATAATATGTTCAAATAGCATTTTTAAGTCCACTAAAATTTAATTATATCACAGTTATATTTGAAAGTGTGGCTTGAGATGCCTGACCTGTCCGCTCCTCATGTGTGCCACGCCCCCTGATTACCCACGTGTGCTTCCCCGATTGTTTCTAGCCCCGTCCGATTATGTTGCCCAGCTTTAATGTATTTAAGTCCTGGTCTCCCCTGTTTCCGTGTCTGTCATTGATGTTGTCAGTGGAGATTCGTGCTTTGTCCAGAATAAACCCCAGTCTGCCCCGATTTCTGCCTGCCTGCCTGTTCCTGATCGCTCGCGCTGCCTGAGCGATCTTCCGTCCGGCACGTCCGACGTTTTCCCGTGACAGAATGACAGACCCTAAGAAGACAAAGAAGAAGCAGAGGAGAGGAAAGCCCCTGCCGGAGCCCATCAACCTGGGCACGTGCTCCCTCGCCCACTCCTGGTCTTTCGCGGAGGACGAGAGAGAGGAGCTCGTCTGGGGTTCTGACCCTGAACCGCTCCACATGGGAGCTTACTTCCTGGTGAGGCTCGGGGCTTCCAGCGACGACGAGGAGGACGCTCCCTTCTCGTACCCTGAACTGGAGCCGATCGCTCCGGACCAGCTACCGCACCTGAACCGGCATGATTACCGGCCAGAACGCCTGGCGAATTGGGGAGGTATTAGGGCTGTTAGGGACTCAATCCCTCGAGTGCCTCGGGTCCCGAGGAGGACCGCGCCCGTCTCCCCTTCCCGGGACTTGCCAGAGGAAGTGACTACTCTGGCAAACAGGTTTTTCACCCTCCAAGGGCTTTATGTGAGGGTGATGACCGACCTGGCGGCGCCAGAGGGACCGGAGGCCGAGCAGCTCGTCGCTCGGCTTACCAAAGGCTTCGAGACCCTCACTCCAGCCTCTGGTTGGGCGGCACTCGAGAGCCTTACCGGGGACCTACAGCAGCTACTCCAGTTCCGGAAGGCTGCGGACCCCGCGCCGGAGCTACCGCCGCTGCCTGCGGACCCCGCGCCGGAGCTACCGCCGCTGCCTGCGGACCCCGCGCCGGAGCTACCGCCGCTGCCTGCGAGATCCGCTTCCAAGCGGTCGCGGTCACGGCCGTCTGTGCTATTCGCACAGAAACTGCCTCTGCAATCTGCGCAGCCGGGACAGCTGCCTTCGCTGTCCGACATACCTGCGCAGCTTCCTCTAACCCTGGCTGTTGACTTCGTGCTGCCGCCTAGACCTGTGAACACTCAGCACGTTCAGCCAGCAGCTCCCGGGCTGGCGTCCCCTCTGCAGCAACCTGCAGCTCCCGGGATGGTGCCCCCGTCTCGACCTACCTGCGTGACTGTGGCCCCAAGGGCCCTCACTCCTAGCTCGAACCCTGTTCTTGACCCGAATCCAGTCCTGTCTGCCCTGGTCCCCGAGGAGGTCCCAGGGAACTCCATTATCGCTCCTCCCTCCTCGGAGGTTGAGGAGCTCGAATGGGACCCCTTGGGGGTCCATCTGGTATTCCCTTCCGCCTCTTCCCGGCGTGCCCGACCCCGATCAAGGGGCCTTATATCTGTCTCCCGTAGGGGGAGAGGGCGTAGACGAAGGGCGGGGGTCCCTCCTGCCCGGCCCCCTGGCTCGCCCTCCCTCACCTGCGCTGTGGCTCGCTCGGCGCCTGCGGGTTCTGGCCCGCCGGGTCGGCAGTCGCCTGCTTGTCCCCCTCCGAAGCCTCGTCCCCCTGCCTCTTTCCCTCCTCCGGCGTCTCGTCGGGCTCCTGCGGGCCCCCCGACGGCGGCTCCTCGGTCGCCTACGGGGCCTCTACCTCCGGCCCGTCCCTGGACGTCGTCGCCTGTGGCGGCTCCCCCCCTCTCTGGGCCTTCGCCGAGGTCCCCTCCTGCTTCCTCGTCCCCTTCCCCGGTGACCCCTCCAGCTCCCTCCTCGGCCCCTTCCTCGGTCCCTCGCCCGGTCTCCTCGGCCCCTCCGGGGTCCCTTCCGGCTCCGGCCTCCCGGCTGGCTGCGGCCCCTCCGGCCGCCTCCCATCGCCCTCTGGGGCTCCCTCGGGCTTCTCCCTGTTCCCCCGCCTTCTCTCCCTTCTTCCCTGCCTCGGTCCCTTCTTCCTTTGCTCCCCCTTTCTCTGTTCCTGGTCCCTTTGTTCTGCCCCGCTTCGCTCCTGGTTTCCCATCGTTCCCTCCCGTCACTCCCGCTCCTTTTGTTCCTCCTGTTCCCTCTGTTCCGCCCTTTCTGGTCAGTCTCTCGGCGTTTCCTACCCTTTGTCACGTCCTGTCCTATGTCCTGTCTCTTGCCTTGTTCTGCGTCTCCGTCTTGTTCCCGGTTCCCCGTTGATGGTTTTGGTTCTTGTTTTCTAGGTTCTGGTTCCTGTCTCCCATTCGTTGCCTCCTCCCTGGCGCGCCCGGCGTAGCGCACCTTTGGGGGGGGGGGTTCTGTGATGCCTGACCCGTCCGCTCCTCATGTGTGCCACGACCCCTGATTACCCACATGTGCTTCCCCGATTGTTTCCAGCCCCGTCCGATTATGTTGCCCAGCTTTAATGTATTTAAGTCCTGGTCTCCCCTGTTTCCGTGTCTGTCATTGATGTTGTCAGTGGAGATTCATGCTTTGTCCAGAATAAACCCCAGTCTGCCCCGATTTCTGCCTGCCTGCCTGTTCCTGATCGCTCGCGCTGCCTGAGCGATCTTCCGTCCGGCAGGTCCGACGTTTTCCCGTGACAGTGGCTAATATTAATAATAATAATTTACAATTGTAATTTATTGTAAATGCATTTACTATTTTTTCACAAATTTATTTTCAATTCAAATTTTATTTGTATAGCGCATTTTCATAACATTGCATTGTCTCAAAGTTCTTTACATTATCCCTGCCCAAAGCTCCCAGTGAGTAAGCCAGAGGCGACAGAAAAACTCCCTAGAAGGAAGAAACCATGAGAGGAACCAGACTCTAGAGGGCGGCAGAGGGCAAATGGGCAAGATGGCAAAATTATAATTCACAGCGTCTTAATTTTAATATGAGTCTCAGAGTTATTTATCTGGATGAATAATTTGTTGGGCTCCCTCACCTGGCACTCCATGGGGGAAAAGCCAAGAGTTGCTTATGCATGCACACACACATGTGACCCGTGCTGGTAAAATGAGTCGGAAGGCTAATTATGAGCTAGAGTCAAAAATGTCAAAGTTAATTTTCGTCGAAATTGAGATTTTCCCAAAAATTAGTCCATTAAGTCATCATTTATCGATCCCAATAATCAAAATAACAAATAAATACCATGAACCATCATAATTTGAATGTTTTGTACAGGCTTTGTCTTCAGAAATTAGTCCTTTATCTTAAATTTTCTTAGAAAATACGTGTTTTTCTCCTCTCACTCACGGCATGACTGGGAATCCCCCCACCGGTTGTTTGGTATCACCGTGAAGCGAGGCTCGCCTACGTTCTAAAAATCTGCATAGAATTTCCAATGACATCACTCTGAACCAATAGAACTTGATTGTATAAAGCCCTGTTGATGTAAACAACTAACGGATGTAACTCGGTCATTTTTTGTCCGATTCCAACAAACCATACATCATTTTGAAGGTTTTAAAAAGGAGAATCTAACAATAATAATAACTCCATTTTGAAAATTTCCTCATTCGGACTCATTTTGCCAGCACAGGTCATATATGCACACGAACAGACACACATGCACAGACACGCACAGACACACACATGTAAGACCTGGTGACCAACGAGCCTCTTGTTTAAGCTGGAAAATTGACAGCAGACGCTGTCGTTTCCATCGCCTTGCACGTCGTCCTTTTCGCTGACACACGACGGGGGGCACAGAGAACCACCTGTGCGACACAAAAATGTTAATGGACAAAAACATGTAAACACACCTCTCACACACAGACGCATTTACGCAGATACACACAGGAGAGATGCTCATGTATACACACATTTAGTTCAGACACAGGGTTTAAAGGCCCAAACATGCGGAGGCGCAATCAGAATATTTAGAATGAGAGAGGAGTCTGACCACATACAAGCCAGACTGGTGACGAGCCAAGCTTGCAGATGAGCCTCCTTGACTCCATGTTGACCTCAGTTCCACCCCCGTACACTCAGCGTGGGAGAGTTACCTGGCGAGGAAGAGGAAGCAGTGGTCCCAGTGGGGTCCTCACCGGGGCAGGATGCAACACTGGCAGGCTGGCAGGGTGTGCATGATTTGGGCAAGCCTTTCGGCTCTTTGGCTCCGCTCAGAGAGGGATGTTGACGTCAGTGATTTAAAGCCTCACACCTACCGTGAGTGCAGATTTCGCCCCCGGTTGGCATATTTTACTGGCGCGTCGCTAAGACAGTACAAAGGTCTAATGACCGCTCTGTACCGGGACCCTTGACACCATAATTGGTCAGACAGGTGACATTCCCTAATCTCTCAAGGCAGTACAGTGCAGTGCAGTTTGGGGGGGGGGGGATCCCAGGAGGTCCTGAAGGAAATCCTCCAGGATTTATAAAAACACCAGTTATATGATGCTACCACCAAGAGTAGCTAAGGAATGGAAGGGATGTGGAAACTGCAAGACAGATCATATAAAACCTTCCCAAACTGACGATGATAGCGGCAATGGCCAACTTCTGGTACAGATGTGGGAAAATGTTGCGTTTTGTTATGGAAATAT
The DNA here is from genome assembly GCF_023856365.1 of Brienomyrus brachyistius. Taxonomy (NCBI): domain Eukaryota; kingdom Metazoa; phylum Chordata; class Actinopteri; order Osteoglossiformes; family Mormyridae; genus Brienomyrus; species Brienomyrus brachyistius. Next base: position 14,066,210 of record NC_064555.1, on the reverse strand, counting down.
ATCAGCCACAAAAGGCAAGGACATCGAACAATAGCAGGCCTCTGAAACCATCTATGCTTCTATTAAAATTCTCCGGGTGCTAAAGAGCAGGAACGTTCCAATACTTTTGTTGAGATACTTCACATATATTAGCGTTTCCCAGGAGCATCAATGGAGACTTATGAAAAGGGGGGCTAAATCTTTACTGGGGGGGTAGTTGATGGAAATGGCCCATAATATTTAGACTAATTAGAGCATAATTAGAGATCTTGGGGGGAACTAAAGAATATTTTAGCCTTAGTGCCACCCCTGGCGTTTCCCGTGACCACTTCTGATTTCTTTTAATTGAACGTTGGATAAGAAGGTTCCTTAAGGCTGTGGTATAACCTTGTGCCGGGTATCACAGGCCTACCCGTCCTTCCTCTTCATAAGTCCCCGCTTTTTGACCTTACGGTGAACTGCACTGCTGGCCTTCTTACCAGGTACGTCATCAAACGTGACCTCAGGACACTCAGGACTCCGGCCCAGGATGGAACAGCCTCGTCTTCCCATTTTTTCTAATGTCCCCGTTGGTGGAAATTTGCAGTCCTGGAACAAGCTCGGTCTGGCAGAAATTACACCCACAGAGGACCTTTTGGAGGTTAGATTTCAGAATCTGAGTGAGGTCCATGTGTTTCTGGCAGGGAATTAAAACCGGCTGTGTTTGAAATGTTAAGCAAAGAGCCACTATGTATGCTTTTATAAAACTCCAAGAGGATTTAACTACTTTGCTTTCATTTTTTTTCAAATCAGGTATCAGAAAAATCCATCCATCCATGTAGTGTCTAACAGCTTATCCTGCTTGACACACAACCATGTGGGCAGCTTTAGCACATCTTTGGGCCTGGAGGAATTCCACATCACATGGGGAGGACATGCAAACTATACATCTTATAGAATAACGGGAATCGTTTCAATATTGTAAATTGTGGAAGTCTAAAAATTAGTGAACAGGATTTTATAACCCTGGGATGGTGTAATCTGTCGAAAAAGCTTGGAATATGAATTCCAAATTAATTCAGTTAGCGGGGGTAAATATACAGTTTATAGAGAATGGAATTTTTTTGGAAGTTCAAACCGACCTTAATCTCTATCGATGAGACAAAAAGCCATGCATAATGTAGCGCAGCAGGTAAAACCAAAGCTAAGCTAAAGTTTGCCTACAACTGCTTTAGCATCGACTAATGATTTAATTTGATCTGTTTCATCTATAGAAATAGGTGTAGAGAGTATGCCATCTCAAACAGGATGCCGTTTTAATTAATTTCTTAGCCAAAGCTTTCATTAAAATGAATATTGCAGTTTTATACACATTTATACCACCGTATTTTTCCAAATAAGCACTATACTCAGTATCATAACAGGAACCATAACTCTAGGCTTGGAACCGGAACCTTTTTCATTTTCAATTTCTTAATTAGTGCTTTATTGAATAAAAGCATCGCTAAGCGAGGAAATCATAATGACAATAAAGTGCCAAGATTAATTATCATTAATTAACAGGTTAATACACTCCTGGGGGAAACAGTAATTTCACAGAGTTGTGTAACAGTCAGGTTTGAACAGTAAAGAAAACGGAGTAATTTATCAATAGCTCAAACATGCCTTTCACCGCAAATTCACTACTGTAAACCCTGCTATGACGCGGCCCAATGCGTCGCTGAAGGTCTGATTCCAGTTACATGCTGTACTGTAGGTGTGATGAGTTCCAGTAAAGGAGAATCACAAAAAGCAAGTATCAGTCGTTTACCTGTTGGCTGATTGTCATGACAACGGTGGGCCCTAGTGCAGCATGGTGGAACAGGTGTGAGCATTTGAAGGTGCAGTCATTATTTTGTCCACTGCAGAGGTGCAGGGATTTCATTCTCATTCCTTGCCTGTCTGTTAATTAATTTTGCACATCTGTGTTGTATAAGGATGTCGTTGCACTGGCTCTCATTGCACCTTATCCTAAGGTGACCATATGTCCTCATTTTCCCACATGTGTCCTCTTTTTTGGGACTAAAAATACAGGAAATGTTGATTTTCATTTTGACATCTGCTTTCTACATTCAGATAGACTGTGTGCATATATGCATAGCTTTCATGCCTCTCTTTGGCCCCGTTGCAAAACCAAATACAGTCGCCCTACCTAATCCAAATATCTTGTTTTACTTTCTTGTGCATACGCTGCGTTGTCGGCTAGTTATTGGTTCACGTTAATACTCTCTTATATTACAGGTACATTTTGTTTAATTAATTTTACTACAATGTGACCAACTACACCAAAACAAATTCTCGGGCTGCACATGGCGAATAAAGTTGATTCTAGCTCTTTGGATATCCTAATGCTAATGCAGACTGGCCTACAGGGGAATAGATCTTGCCGTTGTGTACGACATAGACAGGCTGCACTCATTCCATCATTGGAGACAGGCTGTTGTTAGAAGGCTTGCAGGGGAGAGCGTAAGGTCCTGCATGCAAATGGAGAATGGAGGTGGGGATCAGATACTCGATGGGGCAGCGTAGCATAGTATATGTAGCTTTTTAACTTTTGAAGATTACCAGCGCCAATGCTGAAACCCAAATAGAATTTGAATTACTGGTAGACTATTGCACCAGGCTAACAATTTAGTCATTAATCAATGAGAAAGGCTGTATTACCCTGACTATGGGGTAAAACTGGGCATTATTATTGGACTTAACATGTGTTGCATAGAAGCATGGCCCACCAAATCAGGTCAGGTAAGGGGAGCTAAGTTCCGACGGAGATGTTCTCAGTGATTTAACCTCACATGCACTCATCATACAGACTTCCATGCTCTGTCATTCAGGAAGGAACATGTTGGAGGAAAACAGCCCTCCACCCAATCTGTCAATGAGCCGTTTTTAAAAACATGTACGCCGGATCCGTGATAAAAAGGCATGCCTTCCATTACCTGGATCAGCATTTCTTTTACCAGGCAAAACTTTTTTTTCTTCCTTCCTGACAACAACAATTATTTTTTGACAGGTCTCTCTGAAGCATATTGACTACCGCAGCGGCTATGCTGTGCGGTGCAGACAATGAATTCTAGCGCTGGCTGTCAGGGAGCCGTCGCGGATGTAGATGTGATGAGAATGTAACAGGGAATGTTCGGCACGGCTGAAATTCGGGGGCGTCCGGATGGGTGAGGGTTAAACTGGCTGACAGCTTAAAAAAAACTTAACAGTGCAAAAAAAAAAAAAACCTGGAAAATAGGCCATCTTCAAAAGGACCTGGTCACGTGGATTAGAAGTGCGTAACTGTGCAAACAAACCAGAAAACCTATTTTCTGCTAATATTACAGTCATTTCACTTTGAATTTTATTAGGCCAGTTTGTGCCACCCAGGGACCGTTGGGCATGTGGAGTGGAAGTTAAGGTTGAACTTGAAATAGTTCCCGAGTTAAAAGGATACCAAGCAGATGCAGACTAAGCTCTGCTTTTAAGTGGGGAGAAACTTTTTTTGCTACACGTACAAGTGCTTTGCACAGCATCTATTTTGAGGAGAAGGTTCGCAAAGAATTAAAGTTTATTTCGCTTGATGGACGCTTTTAAATTGTGGGGACATGAACTACTAACTTCTTTCAGAGCTACCGAGCCGCGCTGATTTCCAAGAAGCTCAGCCAAATCAATTAATAACACGACTATCAAAGACATTTGTCTGGAGCGGAAATGCAAGAGCTAATCAGTCCCTCCCAGCATACTCACCCCTGCAAGGTGACATGCGTCTGGTCCAACATCTCCAAACCCCAGGACCTTCCTGTCAGGCACGCGGGTTGACTGATCCACCACCTGTCACTGCGGCAGGATGCAACGTGTCTTTGCGGGCAGCCCGAGAACGGACTCAGTACGTGCAATCTGGTGCCAATCCAGACAGGGGTAGGGGTGGGAGGCTCTGCCCTTTGCCCCTCGCATGACAGGTCTTCAGGAAACCCCACGGCATCTAATCAGCTGCTTCACAACCTCCGTTAATGAACAGCAATTAATGGTCTGTTCACTACAATTCAAGCTAAATAGGTTACCTTCACTCTAGCAGATCTTTTCGTGTCATAATTAAATTACACCTCCAGCTGGAGAATGAAGGTTTTCGACTTTTTCTTCAACATAGCCCATTAATTATACTCTGCACATCATTGCTATCCCATAATTCTCTGTTCCATCCCCGAAGCAACCGTTCACAGTGAATATCTGATTGGCTGGTAAAAACTCGCATAGACCAATCAATGAGGTCCTGTCAGAAAACCCTGCAATAGGAGCCTCGTTTCCGCCCACTCCTACTCAGCCTCGGCGTTATGTAAACAGCATGTCGTCTTTTCTTAGCAGCTCAGGGAGGATAAACACAAAAAATTCTTCATTACTTTCATACTCGAGCTTGAAGTAGAAACTTTGAACAAATATCAGAGTATTTCTCTTAGAAGTTCATAGTTGGAGTACTTACGAGTACTTAATGGAATACTTAATGTACTGGTGTACCTGAGGATTACTCACGCATCGTTACATTTATCAAATGTTAACATAATTGTTTGAAAGAAGATATATTTGTGTACAGAGAATATTTTCTCAGTTTGATGTGTAATTACAGTACAACCTAAAAATATTTCAGCTACTTAACTGCTCGGAACATTTACATAACCAGAAGTTGATAAAATATTTAATGGACAACATTATTATTAATTTATAACGGATACATACAAGTTTTAAATTTGTATGTGATCTTTTTAATAGTTCAAATGCACATTTAAAAAATCCCAAATAGCAAGATGTGGGATGATGGTTTGTTCGTCAGGCTGATGTACAAACTAAATTAAGTAGCACTTTTTCCGGGCTGTTCTTCAGAGCTGGAGCGGCATTCTGGATAGCAGCCCTTGTCCAATAATCATGGTCTTGTGTTAATGAAAGTGTGCTATTGGTTATAGTAATACGCAGCCAGTAATAGCTGATTGACAAAACCAATTCATTTCCTACTGCCCGCTCGTCTCCCTGGAGACAGCTTGCCATGGAATTCAGGCCCAATCAATCGCTTGACGATACACAGGATACCGTCAGACGGTCTGTGATCGATTATGGGACACAGGTGATCGTCGGTGATCTATGAAGTCAATGATCTTCGTGTTAGACCTGGATCAACAAAAATACAGGACATGTCCGCAGAACCATTTTATTTGATTTCTTAAATTAGAAAGGGACATAACAACAGCACTGGATAGAACTGAGGAGACTTTAGTAGCCGCAGCCTCCTTTAAAAAAACGAATCTGGTGTTTTTTTTCCATTATTTACACAGTGTAATTGAGAAGCAATAACTGCAGACATTTCATTCCCAGTATGCCTGCGCTTAAGTAAAAGTCTGCAGCCCTGTATTGTTAAAAGATCATATTCCTTCTGCAGGCAGTCAAACTTCCGCTTTTGCAGTCGTTCAGGTGTTAAGGGCTTTGCAGTACCCGAAGACTTCGCCTGCTGCCATGAACCATTGCTTCTAAGTGTACTTGTCACCCGTTTTGCTCCTCCCAGTGGGGGGAAGGGGGTGGGGGTGGGGGTGGCATGCAGGTTGCCGAAGTATTCCACTTCCTTCGGGTAATTAAAACAGCCAGGTTACTCTCCTAGTCACCTGAGGCAAACTACAAATTCTCACACTGGCTGGTTTGACTGGGAAACATGTCAGAAGGAGTTAGTTTCCCCAGCCATTGTGAACTGACACCAGTCACAGATTTTTATATTTTTCTCCCAAATGTCATGTGGCAAAATGTATATTTTCTTCAAAAATGTAGGTCATCGGGCCTGAAAAGTATATACCATGATGCTTTTCAAATGCATTTAAACCAAACTACTGGCTACTACTTACAGCATGTAAATAATCTGAAAATACATCCATCCATCTTATAAAAGCTTATCCAGTACTGGGGGAGGGGGATCAGTGTCTGTCCCAGGCAGCACAGGGAACAAGGGAGGGGTACACCCTGGATGGGATGCCAATCCATCACAGGGCACGAGGCTGGGGTACACCCTGGATGGGATGCCAATCCATCACAGGGCACACACGCGATGTGAGCAATAGAGATGCAGATTCAGCTAACAGCATGTCTTTGGATAGTGGGAAGAGACCCACACAACATGGGGGAGAAGGTGCGAACTCCACACACACAGAGTGGAGATGGGTTTCGAACCACGTTCCCAGAGGTCCAACAGCGCCACCTGCTGGGTCACTGTGCTGCCCTATTGGAATTAAAAATAATAATAATGTTGGCCAATTATTCTACGAAAGCTTATTTGTAGCATCAAGCTACAAAGTCAATTATCATAGCATTATACATTTTAACACTGTCTCGTGGTTTGGGATAGTAAATAGAGAGAAAATACAAATCTAAGATGGCTATGATACACAGTAGTGAGTAAAATTAACAAAACAACAAAAAAATACAACCTTCCTATTCTTTCCATAACATTGTCCGTATCACATTTTATATTAAATAAGGCACACATTTACACATACAATTAAATTTTGGCTAGTTATTATTCCACAGTATCATTTATTTACACAAATATACACAGAGTTAATAATAATTGTGGTAATTATAATAACAGCTGTCTTTACAATGTTAAACTCCATTAATCTGCAAGTTCTGCAGTTTGATCTGATGCTCTTGCCAGGGGATAAACCGTATTGTTTAAAACCGCTTAGTGCAAGTCCTGCTTCAGTCTTATTTGTGGGAGAAGGGAACAGCCTCAAAGTGTTCAGTAAATATTAGCACCAGCCTCCCAAACATTTCTCCAGGAGACCCACTATAAGTCGACGCCTTGTTTGCTTCAAGCAGAGCCGGCTATGGCGAGGTCAGTGAACTCCCTCCGTCTTACTGGGGCAGTTGCCACACCGGTGTTCCTTATAAATGAACTTTCCACCTCCGTGTTGCATTCCTCTATTGACCTCTCCAGAGAGGAGTCTGTTTGTAGGCTACGCTCTCTGTGCATGGCCACCCAGCACATCCCCATGGTGCACCGTGGCCCGGAGTCCCGACTAGTCTGCCGTACCACCGCCATCTGATTGCTCAGTTTCGTTCAAGTGAAGATGGACAGGAGGACCTTTAGGGACGACGCCCTCTGCCGACAGGGCTCCTGCAATGCAGCCCGGGGATAAGCTAGGACACAGATGCCTCCAGAGAGCCTGCCATGCTACACCAAGGAGTGCACACTATATGCCGTGTTAGCATGTATACATATACCGTGTATGAAGACACTCACACGTACGTATACACACATGCATATATACACGTCTAAGGTAGGATTGAGCGGCATCCCTCAGCTTGACTACGTGGACACGATGCTCAAGAGCCGGACCCATTCAGAAATGGTCACCATCCAGACCTGAAGGAATCTTGGACTTCGAGGTCTTGACCCCTTTAATCTTGGTTGGATTTAGGGGTGTAAGCAAACACTGGGGCAGCTGATTGAAGGTGTCCCGAAGAAGACTGAGTCATGGATTTTGGGAAACGACTATTTAAGCAATACCAATATGGTACAAAGAGGTTTGTTTGGGGCTTGAGGAATACACATGGGGTGTGGCCAGGTCTGTGGCTTCATCCACATGGGAACTGATCCCCAGAGTTCCCTATACACCCTCACTGACATCCTGTCCTTTCTCGTCCGTTAAGGCTGGGTGGCCGGTCTTGCTTAGTGCGCCTCAGTAGTTGAACTTATCCCGTGGGTTGACAGGGGAGGTGGCGGGGAGGAAGTGGGGCTTGGGTGGCAGGTCGGGTTTGAGGGAGGAGCTCCGGCGAACCAGGGCCCCCCGGGAACCCTGGGGCCCCTCGCTGTAGTTGTGCTGACGAGCCAGGTGGCTGCTGCCGGTGCCCATAAGAGGATGGTGCACTTCACTGGCACTGCCCACGGAGTTCATCCGTGCCAACAAGGGGGGCGGCTGGTGACCACTGCGATGGTTGAAGCTGTGCTGGCGGGACACGATGCTGCCATTGGTGGCCATCTTCGAGGGCGCTAACAGGCCGTGTCGTTGCGTTGGGTGGCGCGAGGTCCTCTCCAGGGTAGACTGCGAAGGCGGCATGTCGGGCGGGACATCCAGGCGGCGTGTCAGGCTGTCCCGAGGCAGCGTGGAGGAGCTATAGTACGAGGATGACTCCGTGTCAGGAATCTGTGCCTGGGCCCGACCACTGTAGGCCATGGGTCCTCCGCTGGGGAGCAAGGCCGAAGTCAAGAGGGCTAAGTTCTTACCACCGGCCGCACTGGTCTCATGGATGTGCCTGAGAAGTTCGTCCAGAGTGGTGACGTCCACCACCGTCTGGGGATAGCAGGGATAAGGCTGAGGCATCAGCCGCTCGGCGTTGGGGATCTTCCGGTCATCCAGGTGAAGGGCGCTGCCGAGGGCCTGCCCTTCCGCCAGACCATGAGAGAAGGGAAACGCCTGCTGGGCGATGCTCGAGCTGGACCGGGAGCAGCCCAAACTTGGTGGCCTCGAGTCTTTGGCATTGTTGCAGTTTTGGTTCTTCTCCCATTGATTCCTGAAGGCCTTCATACTTTTGATGGGCAGCTCTGGGGTTGAGTCTGGCGTAGGCAGGCCTGAGAGCTCCTCGGAGTGGTGGTGTGGGGTGAGGTCCATCCCCACACCAGACCGGCAGTTCCCGCTTGAATGATGCTCCTTCCCGTTGGGCAGGAACGAATTGTATAGCTTGGGTGAGGGAACGTCCAGCTTTTCATCCTTACCCTGGCTATCCAGCAAACCGTTGAGTTTGGCCAGACTTCGCAGGGACAGAGCATGGGAAATGGATGCCTCAGGGTCCTTGCCGAGCCTCTTAGTCTTATGGACATTGTAGCTGCAGTAGCAGGACACCAGGAACCCAGAGAGGATGGCACCCAGGATGAAGGCCACCAAGACACAGGCGATCAGGAGGGTGTAGTGGACACTGTTGCTGGATTTGTCTGCCTCGGGAAAACGTCGGACACCTACAGTGGCAACGGGGAAAAAAAAAGCGATCAGGATTTCAAATATGGTATGAATCACTTTAACAGGAAGTAATGATGTAATGAAAAAGCGAGGACTGCAGGATGTTGGTGCTTAAGAAAACTGCCATTTGAACCCCACTCATGTGGTCTCCTCCATCTGCTGATTAAAAAAAAACATTATCACTGAACCAAGAGCTTGGCCTGCATCTCAGGAGCCAGGACCAAGTCCTCCCAGGTAATGATTAAACTTCTGAGTTCATTCAGGCTTCAAATACCAAGGAAGGAGCCAGCGAGAATGGAATCGTGCATATTAAAAAGCACGGTTCGATGAAAGTGCACCTGGCACCTTCAACGTGCCAAAATCAACACTTAGGCCCACCTGCTTATCAGAAAATTACACTGCCCCACAAAAGCACAGGCTTCGACCTCATTTACAAAGCCGATAGTGAAATTCCTGCGCGCTGGTCGGCCTTCGTTTATGAACTGGGGTTCACTGTTCCACCAAACGACTTTGTGGCCTCATCCTCGGGATCGTTATGCTCCATATTCTTATGTATCTGCGTGGTTGGGGGGCGCTGATGGGCTTGGAAGCCCCAGCCTTTGCTAGCTTGGGTTCTGACCACCATGGGGGGGCGGGGGGGGGAAGGGGGGGGGGGGTTAACCCCACCACCAGAAGTCATGTGACACACGAGGGGAGATGTAGGATGTGGAAGGTGTGGTGGACGTGCAGCTCACAAACGATGCTCGTTTGCTGTGGGGTCTTTCTCTTCCCTCAACGCTGCCTCATAGATTTGATTACAGAGACAGACTGTTAGGCAGGACACCCAAATACCTCAACACCTCAACAACAGTTATAATTTAACACTTACACCTTTCATAGGCACCAACTGTTTTTTGAGCTATGCTGTGTTTTTTTTCTCCGGTTCTTCTTTTTTTCGGTATCACTTCCTGTTCCTTATTTATTTCTTTTTTCTTTTTATTCTTTTATTGACATTACTATTTTATTATGGTGAAACTGACCACCTTTCATTTCACTGCAGGTTGTAGTCTGACAATATAGCTGCATGTGGCAAATGAAACCCTCGGCAATCCTTGAAATCTGGTGAAGCTGCAGAAAATGATATAATTTCATAATTTACCAGACTGGACGAGACAGTGTAATAGACTGGGGTGATGAGGAGGATGATGATGATAATGAAGATAATCATAGTGATACAGGTGGAAAAAAAAACAATACAGATACAACATCTCAGGAAGTAGTTGCCTCTTTTTTGTGGCTTTCCAAATAATGCCGGGGCCCCGTGCTGCTCTCCGACATTATCACAGAGAATACGGATGCAAACACAAGCATCCATGTGCCAGACGCCGGCCTCTATTAGGAGATAGTGCCCCCTGCTGAAATGCAAGATGCTAACTGGCAGCAACTCTCGTCAGTAAAGGTGGGCAGACTAGACTCCTCAGGCCTCTTAAACAGTGACAACCGACAGGGTGGAAACTTTACAGCACCTCAAAATGGGGGAAAACAAACAAATGACATCACTGGAGCGATTGAAAACAGGCAGCGTGCTAATTGGCTGTTATAGTTAGCAGGTGCCAAAATGAGAGCTAGGGCCTAAGATGGTCATGGACAGCGGGGGGTGGGATTATGCATCTCCAAGTTCAAATAAAAGGCCAGGCAATGGCGTGATGGAGAACAGGATGACCGCGACAAAAACAAACGTCCACCTTGCCGCAGAACCTGAAAATGGCTCCTCTCCTGCACTAGTGACTGAGGTGAGTATAAGTGCTCCTGCCGTGCGTCACACTGCCCTTTAACCGCTTACGAATCTGCACATTGCGAATCTGGCCTTTGCGACACGCAAATCATTTTCTCGAAGGAGCTTTTCATGTGGGCTGTCCCATGTGGAGCTAATAAGACGCTTTATGTGGGTCGCAAAGTTGCTGGAAAGTGAAGCTGGAGGCGTCTCTAATGGGAACCAAATGATTGGCCAGCTCCGACGGGGGCTTCTCAGCCGTCAGACACTCTGCGTATTTTAGGGGTGTAAAAGGAAGCTCGAGCTTGTGATTCTGTGCACAGAAAGCCTGCCACGGCTGTATATTTTGTTTTTATGGATGGGGGGAGGTGGGGGGGGGTTTGATGTTGTCGTCGTTCTGTTATCTTCAGAAAGCTCTCCGTAGTCCCGCTTTAAAGGTCACGGTGGAATGTGTGTCGGAATAAAAATGGTGTGGAATCACAAGACTTGGACTATGTGTGTGTGCACAGCATGCTGCATAGACCCCAGGAGCCTCCTGGGTATATTAATATTTATATCTGCGTTAACTTCACGTTACGGTTGAACTCTGGTGGCACTCACTCTCTATTGTATACCATTGCTTATGCATGCAGTTTTTATGCATTGGTTAGTAAAAAGTTGGAGCTTGATTTAGTCTTAATAACAGGCATGGTTTTCAGTGCAAATCCCTGTATATATTCTATAAGCACGAAAAAACGACGCGTGCATTTTAAGTCACTGGTATCGAAATGTTTGGCAGGCAAGCAGACCAGTACGGTTAAGTTAACGCCACCTCCATTATCGCCCCGGATTTGGCAGAATCCCCCGCGCACTCGGATTTGAAGTCCCTCCTCGCTGTAAATATATGGCAACCGGCTGAAATGCCTGGACTTAAGATAAAGGCGCTTTAGTAGGGGCATAATTTAATGGCTACAGTTTTTCCATTATGATCCTCAAAGTCATTGAAAAGACACCAATGTTACTTCGGCACAGATCAGTGGTTCAATACTGGGTAAGACAAATGACTGTATTTATCATATACCTTGCATTTGCTCCTTTATGTTGCGTATCTTGTATTCATTCTCCCTCCGCATTGTGCCCTAATTGTTAACTGTTTATTGCCATGGGGTCTCCAACAGTAGCAATCCGCTAACAAAAATTTCCATCAGCCTTAGACGCGTGGTAATCAAGGCTGGGATTCTGGGTGATCGTGCCATTAAACTCTCAGCTTTAATAGGCCCTTGGATGCAAAAAAGCATAACATGCAGCAGAAAAATTCAAAAATGCAAAAATAAAACGCAGCCTGCGCGCTGGTGGCGGGGGGACCAATGGGAATACAGCCGTGACCCGGCATGGTGTGCATGTGAGAAGCAGTGATGGAAGCGGGAGGTCCAGCAAGAAGGAGAAGCCTGTGCGGGGCATCTGCCAGGGCCCCTTCCATCACAGCTCAATTTTAACATCAAGCCTGCAAAGCACGGGTTTTATGCTATTTTAGGGCTGACAAAGAACGTGCCCCCTGGTACGAGAGCTCCATCCCAGAATCCCTTGCTGTGTTGTGAGCTCCAGGGCATAGTGGAAACAGGAATATCAAATGGCGCCCGTTTTTTTCACCATGCAATCTGCAGTATCGTACTCCCCCCGCACCCCTTCATCACCCCATCACCCAAAATCTTTCCTGGCTTCAACATATAGCACCCCCTCCCCCTCCAAAAAAAAAAAGAAATTTTAAAAGTCAAAGATCTCTTTACTTACTGGAGTCTTAAATTGCCTTGCTCTGGGTCAAGTGTTTGTGTCACTGGGGAGGGTAGATAGCATGGACTTCGCTGAATCATCGAAGTGATACTTTGTTCAGCTGAGCAAACTGACAAACTAGCGGCACACGGTGTTATGGGTCCTTAGGCGGTGCCTCTGCAGCTAACAGAAAAGTTAGCTTTGATAACCGCAAACCCGCTAACTTGATACCGCTAAACCAATAAGCCAATGAAAAATTTGGTGAACATAAAATAACTAAATAAAACATATAAAATATATAATAAAATAAAGTCCAATTAAACTGGGGTACCTGAAATCTGTCAAGCTATGCAGCTAAGCAAAAAATCCAGCTTTGTGACACAGGCCCGAGTTCCCCGCTTAGTTCAGGGTACCCCGGTTTAAACGGAATTTGTTTTTGTTTGATTACATTAAGCCCAGACTACCTTAAATACAAGTAATTGACCAATCATGTCTTGTTTTTACATGTAGTCAGCTAACAGTGTGCCACATAGACTGTTACATGTTCACAACAGGCCAGAACAAACATGTGGGATTTTAGGATTTACAAACGTTTTTTACCATTAAACTTTATTTACTTTACTTGCGAAAAAATGTTAGCAGATTTAAAGTTAGCGGAACTGAATTTAGCGGAAGCTAACTGGACCACGAACGGTTTTCAAAGTTAGCAGAAACGCTAATCCGCTAACAAAAAATTTAGCTTCACTAATTAGCAGTTAGCGATTTAGTGGAACTCTGCCCACCATTGGTCTTGGGGTGGATTTCTTGTAGCTCACCAAGTACAACATTGCACTGTAAATGTGAAGATTCTAAGTTAAAATGCCAAGGAGCACCAAAAATGTAACTATGAGGTGCTTTGGATAAAAGCCTCAAGTAAATGAAATACATCTATCACCTGTCCAGCTACCTATAAAGGCTATCGAGTAATACAGCCACACAAGTTCCTGTTTCATATGTAAATATGCCTAAATTAGCAACACATAAAATAATTTTCTTTTTCTTCCCTGGCTACAGACAGCCATTAAAACCGGAGAGTCATATGTACAAACACATTTAGTGCAGCGTGATTATAGCGTAACAGTAATCACTGGAGACTTGGAGCTGGCTAACGAATTTTTTCATTAGCTGGTAATTTTTTTTTATGTCTATTCCCATTTAGTGTTGCTCCATGTTTAATTGTGACGGAGCTCGTCAGCCTAATATGCCCGTTAATGAAGCCGTAATCTGCTATGGACAGCAAAGCAGATTAAAGATATTCACAAATTAGTACAAAGGTAAACAGACAGATGGTCGGAGAGAAGACTACAGAAGACTAAACCATCCCGGTGCAAGAGATATGCGCAGTCACACACAGATTAGTAGGCTTCTATTATGCCACATTTTCACATAGAGAGAGAGAGAGAGAGAGAGAGAGAGAGAGAGAGAAAGAGAGAGAGAGAGAAAGAGAGAGAGAGACATTGTGTTCTGGACCTGAAGGGCCACTGATTATGCTTTAATAAATCCCAACATAACCAAGGCTCAGGTCTGGCAATTCCACAGAGGCAATGAAAAGCCTCACTTCTGTCCAATTAGGATGACGACTGGCAAACAAGCGGCCTTCTAAACGGTTTTTCAATTTGAATGTTGTGAAATCGGAGCTCAATGCCCCCCCCCCCCCACCTAAAAAAGACTCAGAAACTTGGATGAGCAGCAACATATACAAAGAGACACGCTTCATCGGATTCACATAAAGCAAAGGATATGTTCACCATCTGGGGCCAACATTTTTTTTGGACATCCAGTTTCCCCAAAGGGATGAATCGCTATTCTGTCACCTACTTCAGGCAGTTACCTGAGGTTACCAAGCATCCTTTGGATTCCCGGGCAGGCGTGCAAGGAGCGGCACGATTGGCCTTTTCCAAATCGGCTCATTAGACTGCTGCTGCGACGGACTAAAGATACCTCACAGTAACTGGTCTATTACCCAGGACTCCAATTGCCTATGTCTGCAGCTCACTAGAGGTGATCACTTTAAATTCTGGGCAAAATAATATCTGGTGATGATGGTTGGATCTATTATCTAGAAGAGACCAAGTTAGGATTACATCAAAATATGCCCATTCGTCTGCCATAAAAACGTATATAATGCAGGGTGCTGGAATAAAATTATGCTCCTGGAATGATGGGTAATTCGGCACATCAGGCATGAACCATATAAGTTATCACTGCCGTAGACTACAGGATGGACAGAAATATTTAAAGGGACCTGCACCTGAAATGTGGTTTTGGACTGCAGGAGCTTTTTCTGCACAAAGGTCACAGAGGACGTGTAAACTTCATGCACACGCGTGTATCTGAGTAGACGCATCGACAACCCAGCAGCATGGCTACATTTCTAACTTTAAATACATCATTTGTCTATTATTTAAACAAGGGATGGCCATTTATTTGGGTCTGAGACAAAGCTTTATACGCTTTGAAGCACTGCAAAGCAGACCGTTTGCCCTGTGGCTGCTGAAAACGTCATTGAAACGTCCTTGTTTGGAATGATTTGGATAAAATGCTTCAGGCTTTTAAGTTTCAAAGCATCCAGCTACTCATTTTACATTTCGTGACCGTTGTTTAGGTGTGTGTGGCTGCTGACACACGAACATGCAAGCATCTGATCGACAACACTCTCCGGTATCCCGCAAGGCCTTCAGTGGCGAGAGTCGTCTTTAAACTGCCGTAACCGGGAACCGCCGACTTATCTAACCTTTACGCGCATGGCGATTTTCTGCTAGCTGGCATACTCATCCGAGAGAATTTACACTCACCGAAATGCGAAATGTTGCGCATGAAGGAGCCATCTTCAAAACGATAAGCTGTCTCCTGTGAGCTCATATCTACTGGGATCTGAGGTCAGCTGTCAGTGTCAGTTTAAAGACCATATTGTATTTTAAGGGCAACTGATTTTTACATAATTCGCTGTGTGCCATCCACACTTATCTAGCATAAATCACTAATTATTTGACAATCAGTTTGTAGAGCTTGAGTTCTGTGGCCTCCAGACACTCAGGCTAATGCTAAGGCTATGAGTCTGGGTACTTAGCTTCTGTCCCTGCTCCTCATATACTTAACATTTCACGTTGCTAACAAGGCTCTGAGGTCAGTCAAAGGCTGCGGGGCTGGTAGGAGGTGGGGTCGCGACCGCTGCAGTGCAGTCATTTGCCCATGCACTGCTGACGGAGTTCGGGCAGCTAATGGATGCTATTTGCCTTCTGCTCTTAAATCGTTACATCAGGTCTTTGTGCATGTATTAGTCTATATTCATCAAGCTGTTCTGAACAGAGTGAAGAGGCTAATGACCATGAAGTGGTCCTTATGTATCAGTTCCTGTAAAAATACATAATAATATGCTTCCATTAGCTTCACAGACCTATTCAGGGACTAAGTTTGGTCTAATTAGATGTTAATATCGGGTCAAGTGAGGAGATCTTTAGCTGATATTTGCCAAAGGGATCACATGGACTAGTGATTCAGGTTTCCTTGTGACTGGCTTTCAGTTTCACAGATTTCACTATTGGACAAGTTATATTAGGAAATGTTCTGCTCTTGACCAGCACAAAATCTCCCACTGTCCTGGGTTGGGGGAACTTGAGTAGACTAATATAAGCTTCTCCTGCTGTATATCAGACTTGCCAACTCTCACGCATCTGGCGTGACGCTCACACTTTCAGACTCTCGGGCTTATGCAAGAAATCTTAAGGCAAATCTATATTATTCCATTATAAACCTAAAATTAGCTACATCAAAAGCATTGGGGTAGTAGTAGCTGCAAAACCTACAGACTATTTACAAGGTCGTAAAAGCGTTACACGCATGTAAATGTGGGTGCATGTGTGTGCATGTCTGTCTCGAACTGAAAATCTCCCCTGCCAACTAACCAAAGTATATATATCTTGTATATATATATATATATCTTGTATATAAGGTCCTACAGCCCAACAAGTAGAGCATTACACTAACAACGCAGATCATGGGCTCAGATCGCAGGGAGGAGACATAAATAGTAAGTCTTCCCTCTACTGTAAGTTGCATTGAATAAAAGCAGCCCCCCCAAATATATGTGAAATGCACCTAAGATCTGTGAGATCCACGGAACCATCAGCAGACTTAATGGTCCCATTTTTACAAAAGAAGGGACTCAATATGGAGCACCTCACTGTGCGAATGACAAATCCTGCAGCCAATGCACTACGGCAGCAGTCTGCACTACGGCAGCAGACCGGCACCACTGAGACCCCCAAATTGTTTTTTGCCCCCACCCTTCACATTTCACTCTAAGAGCAACAGCGCGAGTAAAATGCAAATGGATTCCATCATGTAAGCAACTGCAGCGTGATCTTACTCTGGTGTCATAGCTGAAGCGAAGGAACCATAGAAGTGGAGACGGAAATCCCAGCGTTTGCTGGGACGGGGTTATATAAGGCCTCAGTTGGCGTCTGTGTGTTCATATTCATATGTAATCGGTGAAATGCATTATGGGCGACATACTGTGCAGAGGGGGTCTGATAGTTAGACATCATCTTCAGTGCCATGACCGCGATGCAGTGGCTCAGCTCAGAATGCACCCTGGGGGTCTTCCTGTTTTCCTGATGACAGGGTTTGCCAGGGTGGGACTCCCTACGCACGAAAGCTCCCTGCCCCCCCGGGGAGATGAGCGAGCACACAGGACAGGGAGTGGGGAGAATGGAAAAGGAGGCGCCTTACATTCTCTCCTTAATTTGATTTGGGATTTTTTTCCTTCAGGTATAGGAATGGAATGAGAACACACACACACACACACACACATCACCCTGAAGGATGAGGCAGCAGGGTCTGATCTAAAGGGCCGTATTTCCTGGGTTGTGTGTCAGGGTCTGGCCTCCCAGGAACCCTTATGAACCCTCTGGCTAACGGCTCCCTTGCTCAATCCAGGTCTCTTTGTTGCACTTTGTGCTTTTGTTAAAAAAAAAAAAAAAAACAGTACAACACAGGCAGAGATTGAAATTAATGAGCTGCCTGTGATTCGAGGGCCACAATGTCTGCTACACGAGCGAGGCAGAGTCATCTGGTTTCTGTGGCGACGTGGAGGACGTGTGACACAAAAAGCAGAATTAATTGGGCGGTGGGGGGGGGGGGGGGGGTCCTTCATCATCAGAATTGCTGCTGGGGATGGCGGGGGTGGGAAGGAATGGAAGCTACTTTGGATGCACAAATGGCTCCAGTCATTTTTCTAAGGGGCGGTGCGTCACATGGGAATGTTGGAAGATGGACATCTCCCTGACAATGTAAGAAGCCACTCCCCACCTTCTGATGATCTATTCTAGGGGCGATTAGCGATTATGGGATGTTTTTAAGGCGGGGATCATAAGAGGGGCCATAATTCCTGCTGGGGGGGCCAGCCTTGTCATTAGCCAATGATATGATGTGAATCAGTCAGTGACAGGAGAGGGGCCACACTGCGGGCCAATCAGCTTTCAGCTGGGATCACTGCTCAATGGCCCCGCCCCTGCATACACCCCTGAACTATCTGTGCTTATTACAGCTGCCTGATATACTGGGGGGGCACTTTCAGCACAATGAACTGTATTTTCTACAAAGTTTGTTGTTCTTCCCTTTTGAGTTCAGATGCCACATAACCAAACAACTGAGAGAGACAAGCTGACTGGCCATTTGAGAGGTGTGTTCAGTTACCACCTTGATGGTGCTGCTATGTGTCATTGTCACTAATGCAATGCACAGGCCAACGACGAACTTAAATAAATGCTGGGTTAAAATGGTACAGCCTTTCCCTGCATGACATCTAGAAGGAACCACAGAATCCCATGTTTCTAATTAAATGAATAGCAAATAACTGACTCCGTCCATTTTTTGTTGTGTTTGAGATGAGACCGTCAATGACCAAAAGTCAGGCTGCATCATCATATGTTACAGTACTGGGAACCAAAACTTAGTCCTCAGAAATTTTCTCTGAGTGAGTTTTGGAAATTTGCCCTTAAAATGTCAGCTATACTTGGAACAAGCTCAGTTAACTGATTTTAACAATTTAATGTACTGTATCAGTGTAAATTACTTGCGTACAACTCCTCGCTTACTTGCGTTGTCAATTGCAAATTGGCAAAAGAATGCGTATAAAAGGCCACATGCCAAAACAGAAAATGGGAAACCACGATTTGTGTCGTTTGGAGAGAGCTCAACCCACGCAAAGTTCAGAAGAATTATGAGCGAAACAGACGATCGAGGAGTCAAAGAAAACAAAAGCCCACTGACCGTAAGCGGAATCGATGGCTATGTTCTGCTTCCGTGTGGTGGCCAGTACATCTGCAAACAGACAAGCAACAGACTCATAACTGGAAGCAGAAAAAGTGACATCATAAACCAGATCGATAAAACAATCGATTCTACCATTGAACTGCAACTCGTTTTTTTTTAAATATTGCTATTTTCACTCCATCCATCCATCCATCCATCCATCCATCCATCCATCCATCCATCCATCCATCCATCCATCCATCCATCCATCCATCCAGGATTTTTAATAAATGATATATTTCATTGCTCACAGTCGCAGGGCATTTTATAAGTATCACACATTACTGATACTTTCCTTTGGATTTACTTTTTATTAACTTAATTAATTTTTCAAAATGGCATCTGTGTTTCAGGACACCGTGAAACAGATTTAGGATTCTGGCAACGGGGAAAGACACATCAACAATAACGTTTTGAAATAGGCTTGCAGTAAAGTAAAAAGTAAAAAAAAACAATAATTACATTTTTACCAGGCATAATCAGAATGGAACATGCCATGCATCCCCCTGGGTACATTTTAATTATGTGCGTCATGCTCACCATGGCAGCTGTCCACGTGTTCAGCGTGGTCGTTCTCAACATCCTGCTCGAACCCGGCCCTGAGGGACACAAGAGGTAAAGACAGCAGGTCATTAGCCTGGCTGCATGCTTTCTTGTTGTTCTTTAATGCGACCTACCTTGGCTTCATTTGCTCTGCCAAATCCCAGCAATCAGATGCAAATAAACACCGTGGAATCGACGGAAAGCACATTAGGCTACACTGACACTGTTTAGCTGTCCCCTGAGCCACCTGCTTCTCAAAGATCCAATTAATGGCTGCAGGAAGTACAATATGTGAAGGAAAGAGACTCAAAAAAGTTATTTTTTACCAGGAAAAAAAAACGGGATCAGAAAGAACCGGAGTGTCTCTGGAGTCTTTACGCTATCAAATACCCAGAAGTCCCTGCACCTCCATGTCGCTACCAGCTTGGGGTGATTTCATTTGCCCTCGCCACGGTGACATTTAATATTTTGGGGGATAGATTGAATTAGCCTCTTCCTGGATTCTTGTGCCTCGAGTTCTCTGGCAGCAGCCACCCCCCCCCCCCCCCCCCCAGAGCTGATATCCCTTTACTCCCCATACACGTGGCTTAACTAAACACGGCCACTTTTATAATTCGACTCCCCTCTGGCGAGAAACCGAAACGCTCGGTGTGCCGATCAATCAGCCACCCACCGCCCGGTACCATAAATACCGGCAAATCCATTTATAAGGAGTATTGACAGCGGGTGGTTGGTGGTGGGGAGGGGGGCATGTGAGAAGGTGTTCCATTTACGTGGAAGCAGCCTCTGTCTCCATTAGGAGGGCAGATTAAGGGGCCTGTCAGTATCGTACAAGCGGCTTCATCTGTGGCTACCCGTTGATTCAATTTTTTTTCAACCCGGCACTGAGCCAAAGTTTCCCTGTTAGTTGTTTACCTGACCGCCCCCCCCCCCCACTCCCCCCCATTCCATTAGTGTAAGCCATATGGAAGCATATGGCTTACTACATATGGGCTCCCATCACTGCCCAACCTTCACCTGCGTTATCGGCCAATCTCCAGGGGTGCTTTAATGCACAGGTTCACCCAGGCCGAAGCCAAGGGGCCTATGCTAAAAAAGGACCTCAGCAAAGCCTGTCTAATTACATTTTAAAGACTTGCCATCCTTCCCGTTTTTTTACAGGACATAAATTTTAGCTCCCCCTAACCACCTCTCCGCTTGACAACTACACCATCATAGAAAACGATATGGGGCCCGCTTACAACTGAAACAGTCCGGAGGCCTCTGACCCTCTTAAATGGGCTTCAGTGCAGTGATACGATTGGTGTGTGGAGTTCTGCGGAAGAAAATAGTTCCTATAAGGAACTGCTCACCGCAAAGTCTGAGTATTATGTTCAGTAATGAGTTATGATTTCTAGCGAGAGAGGTCACTGTTGAATTTGTCAAATGTATTTTTTTTTGGTGCTAAAGCCCATCTAAAACATATGTTTTCTGGTTTTTGGGTGACGGGTTCCTTCAGTGCACCTCCGCTGGTCTCTGTCCTGGCTCGATGGGGAAGAGGGCAGACAGGCACACTTCTAGCTAATTGGCTAGCGATGGCGCTACATAAGTACACTCGTGCTAAACAGAGGAGGAGCAAGAAAGAGAAACATCGACACGCAGCACGCTCTTATACTGCATTACAACTCTCTGACAGATGTTGCTAATAGAAAAATGACTAATCAATGACTTCATGTGCCACTCGCCGCGGCATCAGAGATGCTACTCCTGACGGCTAAAGCGCTCGACGCTAAACGTGCCGGCGCTCCCGGGTGCAGAGCCGGGCTGCGCACTGCAGAGATGCTTAGAACCCCTTTCACTGGATCTCATCTGTTGTTTCGCTCCAAGCGCCCCACAGTACGTTCCTCTCCGAGACGAGATTCACCGCCAAGGCATCTGCTGAGGTCACATCTGGATCGACTCCCCCTCCACAAAAAACCGGCAGCTCTGCTATGCGAACCGGGAGAACGTCTGGCTTCGTGAACCGTAATGAAAAAAAATCCTCCTGTTGTTTGTACTGCTTTTCGCTCGTAAAAAATCCATCCGAAGACGTTCCGTGAGCCTCTTGCTCCTCAGCTGTACTACCCACATGAGAGAAGGCCTGAAATTTATGTCTCTATGGAGTCTTCGGGCTTAACAACGTGATGTTTGTATCCCTTCAAATCCTTCTCCTCGCTCTCCCTTAAATACGGATATCACGTTGTGTCACGTATCATCTTGCAGGTTGGGAAAATGAAATCATGTCATAATTACAGCTTTGAAAAGATGCCTTTGCTCCTTTTTAAGGTCACAACATCATCGAATGACTCTAGGTCATGGAACAAAAAGAAGAAAATGTATTCAGGAAACAAGTGGTCTGCATCTGTCCATAGCTGAGGGTGTGCTTTATGCAGATGCCAGCCAACATGTTCACGGAGGCCTTGGATGGCACTTAGAGCGATGTAGGGTGGTTAATCCACATGGCTGATCTATGGGAAAAATAAAAATGCCTAGGGGCATCACTAAATTTGACTTTTGTGGAATGAAAACTGATCTGCAAAGTGATCAAGATAAATGCAATTTGGCAGAAAAAAACAACACTGACAATGAGCTTTCTGTAGCTCTGGAAAGAGTGAAAGAAACAGGCTGGGTTTTTTTAGACAGGCAGACTGCTAGACAGACCATGATGGACCCCATTCGCCTGAACACTTTTTTCGATTGCATGCATGTCAAATTACTAAGTGTCATATTACTCCATTCCACTTCATAAGAACGGACAGATTGGTTTTGCTCAAATCCAATTGCAGCATGTCAAAGTTAAAGAATAAATGCTTGGTGATCGTCTGTTATGAAGGCATTGTGTCCTGGGGTACGACTATGATTTATTAATGAACAGCAAAACAAAAATCCTTCCTTCTAAGAGCCTCCAGTGAGACAGGGATGCTTTTATAAATTGGATCAGAGGAAATAGGTGCAGCCAAACATACGGACACATTGTGAAAAACATATGGTGAGTCAGTGCTCTTGTATGCGATGGACACGGACCAATGTTCGCTTTAATGCAAGGGTTCAGTAGAGCGAGACAAGAGCCCCAACTTCCACCGGCATGGATGATAGTGTAGCATCCCTTAATTTCCTGGGCAGCATATTCACTGAGTTTAGCAGCGGGGTGATACCCGCATCCAGCGGCTGTCGATCTTATCTAAAACCAGGTGTCACTCATTGAGTCTCAGCGAGGGTGATACCCATGTCCAGTGGCTGTTCGGTTTTACCTAAATCCTGGTCTCACTCATCGAGACGCAGCGAGGGTCATACCTGCGTCCAGTGGCTGTCGGTCTTACTTAAAACCAGGTGTCACTCATCTAGTCTCAGAGAGGGTCATACCCATGTCCAGGGGCTGTTCGGTTTTACCTAAATCCTGGTCTCACTCATCGAGTCACAGCGAGGGTGATACCCATGTCCAGCAGCTGTTGGTCTTAGCTAAAGCCCAGTCTCACTCATCGGGTGGCAGTGAGGGTGATACCGCATACAGCAGCTGTCGGTCTTAGCTAAAGCCCAGTCTCACTCATCGGGTGGCAGTGAGGGTGATGCCGCATACAGCAGCTGCTCTTCTTACCTAAAGCCCGGTGCACTGGTGGCACAGCTTCCTGTCTTCAGCCAGATGCAGTATGGGTCACGGGAAGCCAAGCAGCTTCTAGGAGACCAAGGAAGAAGTGATGTCAGCACTTTGGAAGAGCCATAAGCATGCCTGGGGGAAGTCATCTGACATAGTGGACAAGTAACGTGAAGGTCCCAGAAGAAGGTTCGCTCTTATTCCGAATCCCTCCAGCAAAAATACCCAGATGTACACACAGGTGGAAAAAGTCACTTTGGATAAATTTGACATTCAAGCATCCGCATGTAAATGTTTTCATATGGAGGCTACAGAACAGGACAGGAGCGTTTTTTTAAAATTAGATAACAGTGAGTCACACTGCCTGATCCACCAGCTCATACGGGAGCAAACTAAGTTGAGTCAAGCTACTTAAAGAAAAATCATTCATTTTGGCTCAGACTGAATTTCCACTGAAATGTTAAAAGTAATTACAAGCTTTTAAATTTAAACACGAACAGTTTTTATTAAAAAAAAATAGTTTTTGTAGAGAATGTGATGCTAGAATTACATTTCCCATTAATGGGAAAATGTCGGTATATTTGCCAGATATTGGAATTGATTGCAGGTCTGTTAATTATCAGGATCCTATATTTGTTTCTTTAAACTGTAAATAATTATCTACAGGCTTGGTATTTGTATGGCTTTGGCCCCTTTAGTATTTGGGGATGAAACCTTCCGGCTTGGGCTGCCTCAGGGATTCATTCTTAGAACCAATCAAAATTCCAGAATGATCATGGCTGGAATGCAGGAAGATGTACTGTCAGCCCCAGGGATCCTGGAGTCCGACGCTGCCTTGTCAAGATGCTCGACCGACCATGGGAACTCAGACTGTCAACATGACTACAACAGGAAGAACAACACCTGCATTTACAGCCCCATCCTTAAATGGATGCTCCACAAAAGTCTTAGGATGTCACTGTGAACAGGCTCGCAGTGGGAAACCTCGGTGGGATGGAGATGAATCCTCTCCTTTGTTTCCTTACTCTACCCTCATCTAGCAGAAATCCACCGATATGGTGATCGGGCTTCTCTGGATTGCCTTGCACTGATTTTAGTGGTTTTTTGCTGTGACGAGAATTGAGGCGGCTTCAGGTTCACTTAGGGACACAAACTCTCTCTCCTGTCCTGCCAAACCTGTGAGGTCTATTTGAGCCTTGCAACAGAAAAAGAGAAGGCTGCAACTTCTTGGGCTTTCGGATGAGGTCTCACACCGTGCCGCTGTTGCTCTGGTGACAGGCTGTCTGAAACGCTCAAACTCTGACTGCCGCAGAGCCGCAGGGGATGCGAACAAGCTGTGCGGCAAACTTTTAAGGTAGGACATCTGTACCAAGTCTGATCTTCTCTCCTATTAAGCACACGATTTAGGGCTGAAGGTCTTAACACCTCAGATGATTTACTCAGAAAGGGATACAAGTCTGATTTCATTCATCTGAAGGAAAGATATGAAATGTTGTTCTAATATATGCTTATTCATTTATCTGCTACACTTCCTGGACAGTCCTGGAGCCAGTCCCAAGCAGTACTGGGCAGAGGCACATCACTTGGGATGCTAGTCCATTGTAGGGCATATACACGTACATAGTCATACCCTATGGGCAATTTACAGATGACAGATATTCTAACTGCATGCCTTTGGACTGTGTTAGGAAACCTAAAGGAATCCTGCACAACACAGGAATATACAAACCACACACATACAAAGTGGAGATGGGATTTAAACCTCTAACCCTGAGTCATTATGCCACGCCCATTTGTCCAGATCTCTCCAGTGCATTCTGGGGTTAAATGGTCACAGATTTACATCAGTTTCCAGTGGCACTGCTTTACAGCCGGTGATCTGGCTGCGAGCCCACCTGTCATTTCCACGAAATCCCGGGATGCCTGATGCATGCATTATGGCAACTGTAATTGGAGACACGGCCTGGAGCCTTTCACCACCTCCGGTACCACAGAGTGACTGCTGATTGGTGGTTCTCAGCCAATAGGAATGCAGTAACTGGTGGAACAGGCTGTCAATCAGCTGTCGCTATTGAATGAAAACCAATGTTGTGGGCGTCGCCGTGCACGTGCCAAATGTGAGCGAATGTTTTTGATCATTTGGGAACAACCCTCTTCCTCTATCCCATTTTAACAACTTAATCTATGATTCTGGCTAATATATGTATGTTTGTGTGTGTGTGTGTGTGTGTGTGTGTGTGTGTGTATAGATAGCGGCAGAATGAAGTGACATCAGCTTCTCTTTATACCTGAGACGGATACATTCGACCCTCGGAAGCTCAAATCTGACACCTCGCTCGCGACAGCTTCCGTAACGAGCTGCTGTGCGCCCAGACTGACAGGCGGATTGTTTTGGGAGCCTGTCACTGAGGAAACTGGATGTCCGGAATGCCACTCACTTCTTGCAGGAGCCGTAGTCAGAGCAGCGGCTGAGCGGGACGCGGATGACGCAGCTGGAGAAGGCCACGAACAGGGCGTGGTGCTCCTTGTCCAGCTCCAAGCCCAGGACTCTCCGGTCCTCCCCGTGCACATTACACCTGGAGAAGCGGCACAACCAGTCAACATCAGCGTGGCTTCCAGCAACTGTGTGTGGGGCTGGGCTTCCCCTGCCTAGATCCTCCAAAAACCAGGGGCCCCACGAAGACAGAATTTACATTGATGAATATAATATTGTCAGTAGCATTTTTAGCAACGGTTTTCAGTATGAAGTCCTGCTCCCCCCGTCCAAGTTGTAATGGACTATTCTACATCTTAATCTCCCTGCTTCATTACAAACTTAGGTAAACAGACATATTTGAGCAGGATCCTGGTCCTGTTTCTGCCTAGAGCCTCCAAATCTTTAACTCTGGCTGCAGGTGGCTGGAAATTTGTGAAACTGATAAACCATGATTATAAACGGCAGCACATTTCGTTCAAGAGGACCAAAATGTTGTGACTGAAAGAGTCCTGCACGAGGAAATAAGAACACAAAGAGAGAGCCCCCAGGGGGGCCACGAGATTGATGCAGCTCCTGTCACTCAGCAAGAAAGTTACAGGTTCAAACTCTGGAAAAGCTGTCAGATCAGGGTGCCTGGCTGGGCCTATTTAAAGATGCATGCGTGTCAATGGATACCTGTCACTGTGAGGTAAAACCCAGGAGAAACATCTATCAGAACACCAGACCAGAAGCCAAAGTCCATGAGAGAGTGCAGTGATATCAAGGCAATATCTCTGAAACTCATTCTCAGACGAGCTAAATTTCCCTATATTTATGAGGACATTTACATTTTATTTATTTATCCCAAAGCAATGCGCAACCAGAAACAGAGGGTCAGACAGTGCACTGAGCAATTGGCAGTGAAGGCCGTACTCAAGGTGAAATCATGGGGATTCAAACCTGTGACCTTCCCCCCACAGGCCCAGCATCCTAACCCACTGAGCCACACGGCACTACCGGGCCATTGCATATTTCACACATTATTACCTATTTAATTAACCTTCAGCTGATAGAGGTTAAACAGGGATAAACGCGCAGACCGCGCCGGGCTCACTTGGAGGGATTGTAGACGTCGATGTCTTCCAGGAGCTGCGAGGCGAAGGTGGCGTTCGGGTGGACGCTGGCCAGCACCTTCAGCACCCTGCCATCTTCCGAGCCCAGAAACAGCACGGTGTAGTTCCTGTAGGGCCCGGCGGAGGGGTCCACGGCAACCTGGGTTAACTTGTATCTATGGACACAAAAATAATTAGAACAACTTACACCCTGTTAAAGTGACATTCTCGTCTCTAATAATGCAATAATGCTTAATGTATATTTGTGTTGTCAAATTATTCTGTTGAAAAGGCTGCACTAGCAATTAAACAGAAAACACTTCTCTGAAATTAGGCTTCATTATTATGCATGATGGAAAAACAAGGCTGATTTTGGACAGGAACTGCAGACTGTGTGTCATCTACCTTTTCATCATCTAGTCTTGCTGACTCAGTCTCCCTGACGCATGTGGAGAGACAAATCAGCCCTGCTAGATGGCTGCGGCAAAATCTAAGCATCTGTACGAGGCCCCACACTGTCTCCTCCATGGGGGGCGGCACTGCCAGCTCCATGGAGTCGTACCTACGCTGTGGGGGAGGGGGGGGAGGCGCGTACCTGCTGCCGGTGAGGGTAAAGCAGGGCCGGTCATTGACGGAGGGCACCGCCTCATCCATGAGTGGGTAGGACTTAATGAAGGTCAGCATTTCATCGGGGAAGGTGATGGAGGATTTGTAGGCGGCCGCTGGGCCGTCACCTGCACAGCATCCGGGCCTGAGAGGATGATGAGGGAGGATTTGTTTCAAGGTGCGAGAATTCATTCCCCCGTACTTCACTGAACTCACCAGTAAGAAGGGAAAGCTTGCAGATTCTGTTATTCTGTTGTGCATTACTGTCAGAAAAAAAGTGCACAGCCCTGGTACAGACAACATTAATGTACCCCAATAGTACAACAATGTTTCATTTCTGTGCCTTAAATTAGACTAAAAGATACATTTACCTACAGTGATTAGCAGACCCTCGAGGGTACAAACCCAGTGACAAGTAATCCATGGGATATATTTCCAAGAAAGCTTATGTGGACTATGTGAGTTGTGGAAATATTACAAATATGCTTTTTTGGATTTCATGAGGACTAAGTGAATTTTGAATTCACTTTCACATATGACGGTTCAGCCTGATTTTAGACTATTAACGTTCTCACCTCCAGCACAACAGGTAAGACTAAGTTTGGGAAATTTGCTCTTCAGTTATTAAAATAAAATGCATCTGCCCCAAGCGGTAAAACGAATAACTCAAAGCTGCAGAGCTTGTTTTAATTAAATTATTGAATAAATAATTTACAGGGTTATTTTCTTGCAGTACAGACTCCTGGAATGTTCACTGCAAATTCCAACGTCATCGTACCATTATGAATTCCAGCAAATCATGTCATAGCAAATCATCCAGAAGCTCTGATATTCTCTAGGATACATGAACCCAATTTACTGAAGGCCACTTAGCCTAGAAGCTGTTGCCCAGGCTACAGGTCCTACAGCAGAAATAATCTAAATATAGCGGAGTGAAAAAACAAATTAGTAGATAAATATACTTTATACTGTCAGGTCAACATTGGGAGACAAAGCTTGGTGTCAGGGAGGGAATGTCAGGGAGGTCCGGATTACAGTATAGTGGACTGTTAAACTCTTATAGAAGATAAAGGTCGTTCCCTCTGTCTGAACCATGTACTAAGATGCTACCTAATCCCACCTGGGCTTGGGAACCTGATCTTCTGGCACTGGGGTCCAGGCTGACTCGCTGCTCTTCTGCTCCTTGAACCTCCCGTTGAAGACGCGCTCGATGTCGTCCATGTAGAAGGCGCACACGGCCGAGCCCGTGATGCTGAGGGGCGTGTGGAGGTCAGGAAGCAGGTAGTGAGAGGACTGGACATCGTGTGAGGTTACACACAACTCAACGGGATGGTCTGAGCTCGGTCCCGACTGCTGGTGTTACTGAGGGGAGGCGGAGCTGACCTGTTGGCCTGGGTGGTGAAGACGCCCACCACAGCAGGCCGCTGATTGATCTGCAGCACGTTGGTGAGTGACTGCAGCACGTCAAAGTAGAAGAAGGAGTCCCCTGGGACCGAGCAGTTCAGCCGGGCCTTCAGGAACGAGGTCCAGTAGCGCTCCAGCACCCGTGGGGAGCCGCCATTGTCATTCTTGCAGACCCGTGCCACCCGTGAAAATACCACCTGGGGGTAGGAGGAGCCAACTGATGATGTAGCGAGAACAGAACATACAGCAAGGCTTTTATTGGCTGATAGGAGGAGCAATGGGCAGTGGGAGGGGCTAAGAAAGGGAAGGGGCTAGCGAAGGGTTTGCAAGACGAGTGGGAAGGCAGCAAAGGCTTGGTAGAAAGTTACAGGAAACAATGAGTGAGTTTGAAGGACCTGGCCTAGACAAGTAACAGGAACAGTAGGACTTCGGACTTCATCCCTACTATATAAAGAGCTGCAAGTCTCAAGACTCCAATCTCCTGCCAGCTTATAAATATATCCTTTGTCTGCTGGTCTCTTACCTTGCCAAGTGTGGTGTACTCTACTGCGATCTCACTTAGGAAGAAATACACGTAGTTCCCATACTCTATGGCATGGAGAAAATGAGGCTCTGGAACAAGCCAACACAAAGAAACAGATTGTCACGTTCATAATAATAGGGTTTATTGCTGTCTATGTCATTTCACGGTAAGAACTTAACAAACCAAGGAGAACATTCACCTCGTAGCCACTTGGAGTCATACTTTACGGTGCGCAAGACTGGACTTCCCTCACCGAGGCTGCGGTAGATCACGGCGTCGCTTGCCAGGAAGTCAGTCATGGTGGCTGAGTAGAAGTCACCCCCTGAAGGTCGTAAAGACTAAGAGTAAACACGGTGATGCCTGAGGCTCACAATCTGTTTCAACAGCAACTATATCCCGAACTTGGCAGCTGTGATGCCCCGATGCTCTATACCGGTGGGTCATAGGGGAAATGCCGATGACGTGGTCAGTGGTGGAAACTCACCAGCAAAGAGCCCCACGTTGGACTGCCGGGACTCGAAGGGACAGCGAGCTTGACCAACCACCTCTTCCCCGTCTTGCTCGAGCGTGGACATCTGCAGAATAAAATAGAGGACTTCAGGAGCGCTTCATCTTCCTTAGCACTACAGAAACGTATCTATGTTGGGGAATTCATAACCAAGAGTTTGCGGATAGAATTTTAGTTTACTAAAGAGCATGTGTTAGATTCCGCTCTTTCACGCTTAACGCGATGAACTAGATGAGAAGCTTTCTCTTAGTGAAGAAGGAGCTTATTTCCAGTTGATATTCTGTGATGCAGTACTTCAGGTGTGCCCAATATGTCGATCGTGATCTACTGGTCGATCGCAAAGGTAGAGCTGGTAGATGGCATGGCATAAAAAATAGAGGATGGATGATGCGTTCAACTGCGCCAGCTGCTGCAAAACTCCAACAAGCGAGTGAGTGAAAGGGTATAAAAATGAATGGGGGAGTTGGACTAAGTAAGAAGCCAAAATCCTACCACTTCCATATGGAATGGAAGGAGGACTGTTTTTTTTCACCATGCCATATTCGAGGTGCGTTTGCCTCATCTGTCAGTCTACCGTCGCTATTCTGAAGAAAGGAAATGTGAAGCGGCATTTTCGGACTGTTCATAAAAACTATGACATCAACTTTCCTCCGAAAAGCGAGCTGAGAAAAAGAAAGGTGAAGGAACTAAAATCCCAGTTCAATTCAAAATTATTTTACTTATCATAAAGGGAAATTATTATTATTATCCATCCATCCATCCATTTTCCAAACCGCTTAT
Source organism: Brienomyrus brachyistius (assembly GCF_023856365.1). Classification (NCBI taxonomy): domain Eukaryota; kingdom Metazoa; phylum Chordata; class Actinopteri; order Osteoglossiformes; family Mormyridae; genus Brienomyrus; species Brienomyrus brachyistius. The sequence goes on along the minus strand of NC_064555.1, from coordinate 14,035,844 downwards.
CCTATTGGGTCGCGGGGGGTCCAGAGCCTATCCCGGAAGCAATGGGCACGAGGCAGGGAACAACCCAGGATGGGGGGCCAGCCCATCGCAGGGCACACTCACACACCAGTCACTCACACATGCACACCTACAGGCAATTTAGTAACTCCAATTAGCCTCATCATGTATTTGGACTGTGGGGGGAAACCGGAGTACCCGGAGGAAACCCCACGACGACATGGGGAGAACATGCAAACTCCACACACATGCGACCCAGGTGGAGATTCGAACCCGGGTCCCAGAGGTGTGAGGCAACAGTGCTAACCACTGCACCACCATGCCGCCCCCTATTATTATTATTATTATTAATAATAATAATAATAATAATAATAATAATAATAATAATAATAATAATAATAATAATAATAATAATAATAAAGAATAATCCATCCATCCATCCATCATCTTCCGCTTAATCCAGGGTCGGGTCGCGGGGGCAGCAGTCTCAGCAGGGGGGCCCAGACTTCCCTCTCCCTGGCCACTTCATCCAGCTCCTCTGGGGGGATCCCGAGACGTTCCCAGGCCAGCCAAGAGACATAGTCTCTCCAGCGTGTCCTGGCTCCTCCCAGTAGGACATGCCCGGAACACCTCACCAGGGAGGCGTCCAGGAGGCATCCTAATCAGATGCCCGAGCCACCTCATCTGGCTCCTCTCGATGCGGAGGAGCAGCGGCTCTACTCTGAGTCCCTCCCGAATGACTGAGCTCCTCACCCTATCTCTAAGGGAGAGCCCAGCCACCCTGCGGAGGAAACTCATTTCGGCCTCTTGCACCCGCGATCTCATTCTTTCGGTCACTACCCATAGCTCATGACCATAGGTGAGGGTAGGAACGTAGATCGACTGGTAAATCGAGAGCTTTGCCTTTTGGCTCAGCTCTCTCTTCACCATGACAGACCGATGCAGCGCCCGCATAACTGCTGACGCCGCACCGATCCGCCTGTCAATCTCCCGCTCCATTGTTCCCCCACTCGTGAACAAGACCCCGAGATACTTAAACTCCTCCACTTGGGGGAGGACCCCATCCCCAACCCGGAGAGAGCATTCTACCCTTTTCCGACTGAGAACCATGGTCTTGGATTTGAAGGTGCTGATCCTCATCCCAGCCGCTTCACACTCGGCTGCGAACTGTCCCAGTAAGAGTCGAAGGTCATGGTCCGATGAGGCCAACAGAAGCACATCATCTGCAAAAAGCAGAGACCTAATCCTGAGGTCACCGAACCGGACACCCTCAACGCCCTGGCTGCGCCTAGAAATTCTGTCCATAAAAGCTATGAACAGAATCGGTGACAAAGGGCAACCCTCACCGGAAACGAGTCCGACTTATTGCCGCCCATGCGGACCAGGCTCTGGCACCGGTCATACAGGGAACGAACAGCCCTTAAAAGGAAGCCCAGCACCCCATACTCCCGGAGCACTCCCCACAGGACTCCCCTAGGGACACGGTTGAATACCTTCTCCAAGTCCACAAAACACATGTAGCCTGGTTGGGCAAACTCCCATGAACCCTCCAAAACCCTGCGGAGAGTATAGAGCTGGTCCAACATTCCACGGCCAGGGCGAAAACCACACTGCTCCTCCTGAATCCGAGGTTCAACAATACGGTGGACCCTCCTCTCCAGGACCCCCGAATAGACCTTACCAGGGAGGCTGAGGAGTGTGATCCCCCTATAGTTGGAGCACACCCTCCGGTCCCCCTTCTTAAAGAGGGGGACCACCACCCCGGTCTGCCAGTCCAGAGGCACTGCCCCCGATGTCCACGCGATGCCGCAGATGCGTGTCAGCCAGGACAGCCCCACAGCAACCAGAGCCTTGAGGAACTCCGGGCGAATCTCATCCACCCCCGGGGCCCGGCCACCGAGGAGCTTTTTAACCACCTCAGCAACCTCCGCCCCAGAGATAGGCGAGTCCACCCCCAAGTCCCCACACTCTGCTTCCATATCGGAAGGCGTGTCATAAAGCATAATAATAATAATAATAATAATAATAATAAATATAAATAAATATATGTTTTTGCATTTTTATAGTAGGTAGATCATTTTGACTTGGTCATTTATAAGTAGCTCGCAAGCTGAAAAAGTGTGGGACTCCTGCAGTAGATGTTTCTCACAACCTTCTCAAACTTCACTTCCTGGCTTGTATGAGTTATGGCTCTTAAGGAACTGCCAGTCAGAAAGCAGGAAGTGGAGATGAACAACTTTGATTCTGGATCATCTGGCCTCGCGGCATCCTGAACGCTCAGTCCATGTTTGCAATAAGCATATTTCTTTGACAATATGCACCTTGCCTTGTGATGACAACAGGAGATGAGGACTAGGCAGTTTCCTCATTACCTTTACTATCATTTACTTGATTACAGGGCATCACACAAGCTGGAATTTCTGTGTCACAACATGATATGATGAAGCAACATAACACAGCCCTACAAAGAGCAAAGGCACTTCTGTATAAGTATGAACCGTGCCACTATGCCACACTAAAAGCACAAGAAGAGTGGAAAAAAAACGAGATCCAGTTGTTTAGGACAGGAATCGGTAGACAGCTTCTGCTGAGGGGACTTTACAGCAGTCATTGTTTCTCTGGGTGGTTAGCATAGCGACACTCGCTAATCCTCACAGGAAGTGAAGGCTGGGAACGGAATGCAGAGCGTCAGAGAGAGAGAGTGGCTGCGTGGCAAGATGCAATAAGCTTCGCTTCCTACCAGCGCCACCGACAGCTGCTAAGGTGCCCAGCACGGGCCAGCGTCCGAGCCAAACCCCGAGAGATGCTATCGCTCCCTGCGTGCAGCAACACCCACACCATAAGTCCTTAACCTCTGACCTCTGGCTCTACTTCCCTCAGAAGATGGGCTGTGAGCGCCAGAGTAGCTACGCAGGTGCACAGCGGCACCCACCAAAACAAACGGCTCAGGTTACGCCAGGGGCCTGGCCACCATCTGCAGCGTCTCGCAGGAAACTTTGACACAGCAAAACAAAAACTGATTCAAAAAAGACTCCAGTGACTTTTTTTCCATTGGCTTGAATCTGAGCTGCAAAAAAAGACTCTACTGCCAAAAAGACACTTCAAAGATTTCATTTTTATAGATAGATAGATAGATAGATACTGAAGGAAACTGCAGGTTAAATAAGCACATTTAGATATGACATTAGATATGTCATTTAGATATGAATAGACAGTGACAATACATAATAGGTAACAATAAACAGTAACGATGCAAAGAAACGTATCGTACAGGATACTTTAGTAACGGTTCAGATATACTCACTATTATTATAAACTGGGCCTTTGCTGATGTGGGCAGTATTCAGAGGGTGTACCGGCCCACCACTGGCCCACCACTGGCCCACCACTGGCCCACCACTGGCTCACACAGCCTGTGGCCCAATTTGCCTTCCTGCTCCTCTGTTCCCCCCGCAGGCCCACATTCAGAAGCCAGCTATCATTTTTTGTGAAAAATGCGCCTGGTGGAGTATAACTTGTGGACCCCAGCCCCCCCCCAAACCCGCCTTTCTCCTCGAGCCTCACACTGTGAAAGTGCACTGCAAAGCCGAAGTGGCAGGACATGTGTGTCCCGCCCCATGATCGAGGTGTTTGTCAGGCTGGCCGATCCACGACGAGCAACGCGGGAGTGCGGAGCATGCGGGCGGCATGGATTACGATACCCAGCTTTTGGCTTGGATAGGGGGTGGGGGTGATTTACGGGGGGGTCCGTACTCTGAGTAGTCAGCTGCACTGACCGCTGGTTGACTTTGCACTAGATACATATTTTTTCTTTTTTCCTGAATTTATGGACTTGCCCACACTTCTCCTCTTCTAGAAGCAGTCTGTAAATCATACCATTATTCTCATACCCAGCCAATATGTAGCAGAAAGGTGACGCAGGTGAGACGCCATAACCCCGCACTACGCGTCTGCCTTACATAAGTGACAATGAAGATTATTAGACATTATACACTTTCCTAGAACAGAATAGCGACACCTTATTGATCGTCATGGGGAAACTATGTTTTTGAAAGCGAGGTTGGGGGGGGGGGGGGGGGGGGTAAAGCACATGGTCAGCCAGCCTATACAACGATCCCCGGAACCACTGGGGGTTAAGGGCCCGGCTCGAGGGGCCAACGGTGGCATCGGTACGTCGAGCCTAGGATTGGCAACCTTCTGATCATGGATGCAGAGTCGCATGACATGAAGGTTAGCCAAAGCAGGACTGTTGGGGGTTGGCATTTGTACTGAGTAATCCTATGAATAAATGCGACATGGATGTTCACGCACCTTGTAATTGCGGCAGGTGGGGTTGAAAGCATTGGTGCCGCAGGCGAACAGCGTCTCGTCGTCTCTGGGCACCAGAACTTTGATGTAGTTGTAGCACTCGTCCTGCAAAACACAACATAGGCCTCCTCAAGAGCATGACCCCGCTCTCGACATCTGCCCCCCCGCCGACCGGCTAATTCGCTTGGCCAGACTGGAGCCTCTGCCTGCGCCGGGCTTTCCTGTGCGCGCTTAGCACCCAGCCGGCGGTGCCATGCCACACTGTGCCGCACAGATCCTGCTACTCACGCTATTCTTCCCCCTGACTGTGCACTTCTCCACATCCTTCGTCTTCCAGGTCAGCTTCTGTGACGGAAACAGTGTACGATTATCCAAACCGTGCCGTGCTTCCAACTAGGCTTGGACGGTATTAAAAATCAGAATCGCTCATTTGTCACTAATGTTGCTTTGAGATGACATGAGAAACAGGAACAATCAAGACAATGACAATCAATATGTGACCCATCACCACGAAATGAGTCTTATGGGTGCAGTTCTACCAGTGCGACTTAAGACTCATTTCGTGGCGACGGATCACATATAATGAACTATATACATCAAGAAAATACAGTAATGTGCTTGGTGAAGGTAATGTGTAAAGTGCAGTGCAAAGTAGCAGCAGGTTGGTTAGATGGGGTGGGCAGGGATAAAAGTAATTTGATAGTATTTTCATAAGAACATAAGAAATTTACAAATGAGGGGAGGTCCTTCGGCCCATCAAGCTCGTTTGGAAAGAACTCAGCTAATAGCTTAAATTTGTAAAAATCTTATCTACCTCTGATTTAAAAGAACCTAAGATTTTACCTTGCACTACACTGACAATAAGACTATTCCATACACTAACTACATGCTGAGTAAAGAGGTGCTTTCTCCAATCCAGTTTAAAACACTGTCCCGATGATTTCCACCTATGGATAAGAACTTAAATGCAACACGATTCCAGTATTCTGAAATCTTGGAAACTTTTACTGTATACTGTGGTGTAATGTCTGAATGCTATGATGATATGAAAAGGTAGATAATGCCCAAGCCTAGCTCCAATTCACACCTCTTGAACCAGTCATACTGTGAAGTTTTATAGCACTGGGGAGAACAGAGAAAACGCAGGAGAATCCCTTTAAAACTACTGGTAAACCGGAGGGTAAGAAGCAGCGTTCAGGGTGTTGTTAGAGCCGTCATCCCGCTCTCAGAAACTAAAGCTCATATTAGGTGAGCGAGACTCTGGAGTAGGAGGGGATCCATCAGTCTAGTTGTAGGCTTTGATGTTCTCCAGACCCCAGAGGCTGCTGGGGCAGTTTAGAGACTTTGGGGTCTCCGAAGTGGGAAGAACAGAAGCAGGGAACGAAATGAAACCTGCAATCTGTGCAGAAACTTAGCGTGGAGCTCTGAGGCTCGTTGTGTTTCTTTGACGGGAGTGGGATGTGCTGACAGCTAGTAATTATGGGTAATGGAGCAGGCAGCACCCCTCACTTTTAAATGCCTATCGACGACAATGGACTGGGTGATCTCCGAAGGTGCTTCAGCCTCGGCTTTCACCCCCGTCACATGACCGTATCTTGCAAAACAATTGGACATCTGTATAATTTAGCCAATGCAATTTGTCAAGAGCGTTGCATTTCAGACCTATCCAATCATCATTATCCTTTCCTTCAAACCATCCACTGCCCCACCTTCCAATCACTTAACCTGTACAGGATGATGGGGCCATCCAAGCCATCACGGGGCCCTTAAAACCGGCCCTTAAATGTTTCTTTAAGTGAATGCATTTCACCTTCGAGTACCTACCTGAATGTGGTCATAAATATGGCTCTAATGGAGAAATAACTGACATCATTCTTCACATGTCAATGCTGATTTAATGTAGTAGGAACTGTTTTCTTTGATGTTGCAAGAAACATTATAAATGCATTGTTTCTCTCAAGCCCTTACACCATGCTGTTATCTGAAGGTCACCCGGCCGGCCGGCCTTCGTAGTATGCGGAGTCATTCACAAAAAGCAAGCGTGATGCTATTACAGTACCTGCTGGGGAACAATCTGCTCCGTCGAGGTACTGAGGTTGACCGCAAACACGTGATCCCTGCAAAATGGACGAAAAACCATCAGTCCTGAGTCTCCGCTGATCCCCTTAAGCAGTGCAACTTCACGGTCAACATGACATAAACCAAGTGACACATTTTCAGAGCTTAATATGACCGGCACGCTCCTCATTTTCGAGGATAGCGGACAGTGCAGGAAACATGATTATTTTATTGACCTTCCCTCTATTACGGATCAGACTTCTTCTAAAATGAAGACCGTGAGGTGGGTATATCACAGGTGGTCATTGTTTTTCTGTTGTTCAACAGGATAGTGGTACTATTGTTTGAGATTATTGTTTTACCATTGTTTGAAAGAATTGTTTTAGCGTTGTCTCCAAAGATTGTGTTACTGTTGTTTGAGAGTATTGTTGTACTGTTGTTTGACAGAATTGTTTAGTGTTAATAGGATTGTTGTACTGTTGTTTGAGAGTATTGTTGTACCATTGTTTTAAAGGATTGCTTTACGGTTGATTTATAGACAGCTATAGCCTATGGAGCACACCTAGAGCTTACTGGAGTATATCAGCTAATTCCTGTTTTCACAACAAATACCCTCAGAGAATCAGGCACTGAACTGGGGTAGGACGAAGATTCAGGCACTACCTGGCTGCTATGTAAAGCATGTGGTTGATTCGCAGCATCCTCTGGAAGTCCAGGCCCAAGCGTGCTGTGTCGTTGTCCGACGTCAGCCCTTGAAACCCGGGGTGCAGCTGGGAGTCTGTAGGTGAGGCGGGACACCATTCCAATGACACCATCCGCGCATTAACTCAACCAAGGTGGACCGCATGTATAACCAAAGGAGATTTCTTGGGGAGACACATTCACATCCACCTCTATTGGCATTTTGCTGATTGAGTACCTGGAATGTCAGTCTGCGGCTGCATTAAAATTAATCCTATATGACAGGCTGATCAGAGATTACTTTACTTATGACTGCCCTGTGCCATTTGCTTATAAAGTCAGGCCGACCACTCCAAGACACCTCTGGCAGGATTCACATTCAAGCCATGTACTTCCTGAGGACTGTAGGCCTGGCGTTTCAAAGTCTTGGTGCATTTCTAAAAGGTTTATAATAATGTGAGTGGATCCCGGTATTAAAACTGTGATTTTTTTTTTCGCTGCAGAAAATTAAGTGAGACAGAAGAGCCTTAGGTGCTGCTCCATTGGACAGGGGGACACGGGAACAGGGATGGGGGGGGGGGGGGGGTTAAGATAATAGCAACCAGAAGGTGCGGCTAAAATCTGATAAAGAACTTAAGAACATAGAAACAAAAGTACTGACCTCTCTTTGTAAAATAAGTCCAATTAAATGATTAAGGGATTAAATGATTAGTGTCTGATTAAGGAATTAAATGATGAGCTGATTAATAGCACGAAACACAAAGACATTTCGTCTACTACAGATGCCGAATGGAGCTGAATGCGAGGCACCTTCACTGAGGAAGAAGCAACAGTGAAATGCTCATTGTCTGCCCTTCGCTTCGGCTCAGCCATTTGATCTTTCCACCTGATCACAGCCAAATGCTGCTAATCCAAAGCAGTGCACTCCCCCCAGACTCCCCAGGCCCTCTACTCCTCCACTTTCATCAGAGATCGCTTTCGGTTCAACGACCAGCTTCTTGCCAATATCCTAATCTAGTGCTTTCTAACCCGGTCCTCGGAGACCCATAGACGGTCCACGTTTTTGCTTCCTCCCAGCTCTCAAGCAAAAATATGGACCATCTGGGGGTCCCCATGGATCAGATTGGGAAACATTGATCTAGGATGTCCGATGATACCTGAAGCATTTAATGACCGAAACAGCAAACTGATGTAATTAATGCAGGGGTACGGAAGGAGCCAGATTAGTTTTAAATAGAGGGTAATTCAGAAATCTAGTCTGTTAAGAATTTAGAGTCTGACAGGTTTTCCACTTTTATAGTCGGGAATACCTTAGCATGGATTTTATCAGACTAATAATACAGCAAGCACACTTTACTCAGGTTGTCATGGCCAATGCAATGAGGGGGGGGGGGACAGCGACCTATGACCAGGCATCATTGCATTAAGGCACTCAAGGTCGCCCCCCTCTGACTAGAGGCAGTGAGATCAGCGGTTCACCTTCCACATAAATTGTAGTCTGTAGGAGTCAGTCCTTCTCTCTCTGTCTCTCTCTGTCTCTCTCTCTCTTTTTATCCAAAGCACAATTAGAACAGACTAATGCAGGTCACACGATAGGGGCCGGTCTTGTGTCCCACCTTGATTGCGGTTTAATTATATCTCACAGCTTTTCCTTGCTTAAAAGTTTTGCCCGGTGGTGAGCAAACACAGGCTGGCCTAGTTTGCCTAATGAATACAAATCAATATATCATTTCCAGGGACGACCCTACGCATTGCCACACATTACCAATATCTGGGAGCACCGCTGATGTGTCACTGATGGAAAGCAGAGACAGGGTTACTCACACCTCTGATTCCAGGGCTGCTTCTATTTAATTACACCCTCTGTCACACAGTGAATGTGGCCAACTTAGCAGAGGTCATAGTAGAGGCTAGATTTTCACTTAGTGACTGTCAACTTCTGCATGAATAAAGGGGTGGTGTCATCGCATGCTGACGCACCAATCGGCAACAGAATTATACTCACGCTGCCGGCCGACAATGTTGATTGGCTCCAGGTCTTTGGGGAAAGGCGTGGCCGTGGAGGAGACGGACAGGATGCAGGAAGTAAGGGTAAATACTATGGCAAGGAATGGCTGCATCTTTGGAACTGGCACCATGTTGGACGGAGGGAGAGGGTTACTGGAGGGGGGGTGGTGACCAAGAAGTAGTCCTTGTCCGAGCTTCAGAAGTACATTGTAGATGTCAGCTACAAGAAAGTCGCTCTGTCAAAGAGAATAATTACAACACAGACAATCAGACCATGGCCCAGATGCACAGAATGGCAACATTAAATAAGACTGACGGCGTTGGTGACGATTGAACGGTAAATTAAATATCATCAACGGGCTGCACATATCCTCTGTGTATCAATATGCCATATAAGCCTCCTGTCAGATAATGGGGGAGACATTAAAAGACGAGGCTTTATCATGAAACAAAAGGGTACGAAATCAATATGAGTCACCCCCATAAAACACCTTTATGTACCATCCCTGAAACACAGACTGTGAATCTGGAAGGTCCCCTACCTGCTGAAGAGCAGATATTAGCTTTTCCACTGCTGTTATGTAAGCAAACTATGAGTGTGGAGATGACCTCCTTCCTGTCTGGTCATTAAATTACGAGAGGAAAAGAGGCCCTGTCTGAACAGCCACGGTAATGTCTCTCTCATGGTTGATGCCGTAATCATATGAGATAAAATAGACTAGCTGGCTTCTCAGCCAGGTGCTACAAACTCATATCTACACTCGGTCCGGCAGAACAGTAGAACCGAAAGGGCTTCTTGACTATGTCTCAAGAGCGTCGGTGTCATTGGGTACATTAGCCCACCATTCTGTGCCAACGGTCCAGCGAGCAGTGCTGTGCCAAGGAGTATATCAAGACCTGCTTCCTACCAATCACGAGGATGAAAAGAGATGGAAGAGCACCAAGACCTACAGACCTAACCAGGCAGCAGAATTGCTGTGGCGAGCACTGATGCTAGCTCTATGGAACTCATTAGCTCTCCAAAGAACACTAAATTGAGATGTTAGCATGAGTGGCTCTGAAATGATCCAAGACTTGCCCCCGCTTTAGGATTAATTAGCATGCGGCCTCATTTGCATTCAGCCGAGATACGGCATTTACTGATGAGGTCAGGTGATAATTCTAAAAGCACGTAAAATTCAGTAGACTGGTGTCTACTTGAGTTTGCATCATGGAGTTGGAGTACATGACCTTGAGGTAATGCTCCTCAAGGTTCTCTTGTGTAAGTCCACCTCCATAAATACACTGCGTGAATCAGTTGGTCCAGCAATATATTTAGAATATATACTTAATTATATTCAGACTGCATACTTGGAATGAGCCTGTAACCTATTTCATTAGGACACTTATTTGACCCAAGTGGATGGATCCTCATTCTACTAATGAAACTGTAAATATTTCAAATCACTTTTGATATGAAGTAAATTGTTCTTGGCCCATTCTTGGCGTAACCCTTCAGTTGCGGAACCTTCAAAGCTGCGAGTAACGGACTCGGTGACCTTAGTATGTAGAGAGAGCCTCTTGAAGCTCTCTCACAAAGCCTTCGAACGGGCATGATCGACGGCAGGCCCCCTTTCTGCGGCATTATAAACCCAGCTGTATTTTTGATTGCTTCAAAACAGATATGCACGTCTGAATGTATTTATGTCATGCGTCAGCCCATTTGAGTATGAAAAAACATTAAATCGATGAGCATTGACCCCCCCATACTCCCCTGCCCACCTACATCCCGCTCGTGGTGCGTGTAAAACACCCAGGACGCCGATATTGTCTCTAACATGATCAGACACATTAGCCCATACTCTTTACAGGCCATTAACTACCACCCAGCCTGCCCATTTCACAGGCTATCACGTAGCGGGGGCGACGAGGGGGACCGGGGCCAGAGCAGTGGCAACCGAGAGACTGATGGTTTTCACTTCACCGAGCTGTTCCCTCCAACAATCACAAAAATATTGACGGAAAACATAATGGAAACAGTTACACAACATGCAAATATATTTCACCTCTGACGGCATGTTAAAGCACAAAAAGGACATTTACTAATAATAACAGAGTGGTAAATTAATGTGTTAGGGACTGGAAAAGACATAGTAAACAGGTATATATTATGCATGTCAGGATATGTATGTGTGTAATCTACTCGGGACAAGCCTTCCCCTTGCAGGGGTTTTCTACCCGAGGTATATGACTCCTTTGGGGGTCTGTAGAACATTTGCAGGGGGTCCACAATGTATTGCAAATTGTCGAAATGTTAGTATAATCATCTGGTTTATGCAATATGAAAAATATCAGAGGAGCCAAAAGATTTTTTAAGGCCCTCAGTTATTTTTTCACTTACACAATCACCCATTAATGGTAGGGGGGCCCAGCTCTGGGCTGGTTTAATTTTGGGGTCCCTGGATTCAGAAAGCTTGAAAACCCTTGTTCTTTTGGTGAAATAGTGAAAAATGTAGCCCAGATAAACAGGAGTAAAATTCAGTCGGGGAGCCACAAATACGGTGTCTAATGTGACTCTATATAATTATCCCAGACCCTGGAGTTGTTCTCAACCTACTGCCCAAGCCACAGCAGCTTAGTGGTTCCTGACCAAAAGTCACATGACTATTTGCATGCTTGATGGTGAAGACAATCCTCAGGAGGTCACCGATCACCTTCAAGCTTACTGTACTCCTTCACCTCCGTTAGGCGTCTGCGGAGACACAAAGGTTCTTCGCAGCGGAGAGTCTGTCTGTGTGCTGCTCAGAAACTCAGATCAAGCCACTTGTGCCCTGCCCACCCGCTGTACCCATTCCAAACAAGCTGCTTTGACGATCGGTAACTTCTCCATGGTAATTAGACCGACGGTTTTGTAAATGCTTCTGCGCGGTGGCGGCGAAGCCGAAGAGGATTAGAGGAGAGAGAGAGCCATCTCTGGCAAATGGCCCTGCAGGAGAACTGCTGTTGGTACGACAGTCTTTATGAGTGATTCACAGCCGTTATTAGCTGCGGTGCCAAGGCGGCTTAGCTAAATGAACAGTGGCTTTTCAGAGGCTAGTGCTAATCAAGGAGCCCCAAAGGGTTCAAGATAGTCGTTTACAGTCCCAAACACTGTCGGTTGTCGGTCTGTGAAAGTTTCAAGGACATTGCTGCCACCGAGAGCTACAATTCCCCCGGAAGGTAGAAGACAGTGATGGTAGGATTATGAGGCAGAAAATATGAACAGAATCCAGCATCCAAGGCAGAATAATCAAATTTATTCAAGCAGCTCATAAGATGGCTTAGCATGGAAGGCTAAGGATATATGACAAGTGTCGCTACTGGAGACTGGGAGAAGCATCAACTGTTTTCTTTGGTAGTCTACATAGACGCCGACTGTGTCAATCCTATGGCTAACCACATGCCATCCCTAACCGGCTGCCAGAAGGCATTCTCTGTTTCATAGAAGGTGAGAAGGGCCTTCATTTTGACAGGAAAAGCCAGTGCCCCTTCCTCATCAATGCCACTCATCTTCCTCGTGTCAAGCACCATGTCAGATACATCCAGGGACACAACATATGTGGGTTACTGGCAGACTCCTCCCCTCATGGGCTTGTCAGGCAGCCATCACCTTCTCCCTATAGAAAAGCCTACAAGCACTTTCTAGGCCTGACCCTTGACCTGATGTTCCAGCAAACTCTTTCTTGTCAAAGTCACCGTATGGAGATTGCTAATCCTAGTTCTTGAAAGAAGATCCCTAGATACAAGAAATTTAAGCTGTAAATGAAGAGCTACGAACACCAATTTATCAAAGAGCGGCTGAGGCCTACACCATCTGTAGAACTTTCATAACCTGCGGGACACTTAAAAGTGGAAGTAAAAACCCAGTTATGAGTAAAGACCCATTGGGAGAGTCAATGTGGACACAAGGACACAAAATCAGAGCTGGTGGTGAGGTCTATCCCTCACATGTCTTTGAACATTATTGCCGCTTTACAGTCATCTCAGCAGCATGAATGGATTTCAAAACTATATATTGGCAAATAAGCATACCATAATCTACTTATAAGAAAACATACAATAAGGTACGAACACAGCATATTTTCTGAAGCAATCAAAGCAATTGCTGCAATGCAACAATGCTTTAGGGAGTGAATATAATACTTTTCTTCTTGGCAACGATCTCGACGGTATTCACAGCTGTAAGCAAACCCAGAGGATGGCGACATGGACGAGACGGAAATCGATTGCCATCCTTTTGAAGCATTTGACTGGGATTTTTTTTTCGATTTTGCTGCTGCCCTCGCCATAACCTGCACCACCCGCAATGCCAGAATAAGGACTGATTTGATTTCGGGGGACCATGATGAGTGAAGCTGTTGCCTGGAGACAGAGCAGTCGGCTATTGCAGGACATTCCTCGCTATAAAAACATAAAAGTGTGTCCGGTACCAATTAAAGATCCAACGCGTCCTGCTCAATGGGCCTCTCTCATTCTAATACAGCTGCCTGCCACCCAGAGCCGTGCAATACCCCTCATCAGGGATTCACAGAGGTATCCGCGACAGGCGACTTCAGTGTAGCCAGTCAGAGGTGGGTGTGAGAGTTGTTCCACCTTCAGAACCCCTGTTTCAGCTGACTAGAGTGGACCACCGATGCTGCAGCCCTGGAGGTCTTTGAGGGAGGTGCCAGGGGAAATTCAGGGGAGCAGCAGACTGGGGGGAGAGTGCTAAGAAGCAACAAGCCACTCCCGGCTTGGCCACTAATTAGCGCACTGGGGACCTCCTTGACGACAGTCGCATGGATCCACGCTATAACTCTGGCAGCTGGAGTGGAAAAATGTACACTGCTATGTTTTCATTTAATTTAATTGTGCTTGCAGTGAGGGGGAACACAAATCCATGGCTGGATGTAGGGTAGGAGAGAGTATTTGTGAGCATGTTAAATAATTAACTGTATGAACAAAAAAAACTATTACTGGTGATACCATTAAAATGGCAACCTTGGTTTTGTTTGAAACTAAGGAATTAACAGCAATTAATGTTCAAAATTAGTCTTAATGCCCCCTTAAAAACAGGTACATTTATGCAATTAAATCTAGTCTCGTTAGACAATCACTTGCTCGTTCTGTCAAATGTCTGCTGGCCTAGAATTAAGTACGACTGGCGAATGCCTTTTAGGATCCTTCAAGAAACTGAAGCTCTACCCAAAAATTCAGTCCAGATACACTTTAAGAAGATGTTGATTTTTGTCTTGTAGGAGCCTGAAGTAAACCTTGTAGAATCTGACTGTGCCGAGGAGCACCATAGTCCCAGACAATCCACTCCTATCAAGTATTCCATCTGCGAGCACTAGTGAGGCTCCGTGGGTAGCCTGCTCATTAAAGCCCGACGGGTGCCCTAGGAGCGCAGCAGTAAATATATATGTATGTGCTTCAATTGAAAGCCAGTGGGGCGTTTTCTCCTCCTGACAGCTCCACATCCACTTATGAAGACATCTCCAGCCTGCTCTTAATAGAGCTGAGAGTTAGGAGTCTGTTATTACCTGTACCCCCCAGGGAGGCAATTGATATGGAAGAGAGGAAGAGAATGTCCCAGCGACAGAGCAGCTGGGCAATCAATCAAACGCCCAATCAACCAGATATTATTCAGTTTGAACGTCCAACCAAACCACAGAGCAGCATGGCTGATAGGTGTCCTGTGTTTTTCTGCTCTCTGGGACCAACTGGCGTTTAGGTTACGTTACAGTCACTGTTTGTAACTTGGGGCCCTTGTTCTCATCTGGGTGTTGTGGTCAGTGGTGAGGACACGGAGTCTCTGGCTAATAAAAGCGATCGCTTTGCTTTTCTGAACCTCCCAGACTGTCTGGTGAAACCGCATCCATGCGGCGCATCGAGTCCTGCATGCTGTTGTCGCTGGCTCGGTACCCTGGCTCTGGCCGATTAAAAAAAATAAAAAATCGTCTTGATCCTCTGCAAAAAAGCAGTGGATGGGGCCAAGCAGGGGCTCCTTCTCTGCACTACGAATCGTCCCCATTACCATCCCTCTGATTAGTCACCCGTTAGACCTGCTTCTTCTGCTATTCTTTCCTGAGAGCCTTTTCCAGAAACGCAGGACCAGACCGATGGACGCACAATGGCAGATTTCTGACGCGGGTGGTATTTCCCGAGCTGCTCTGTGTCATGCCCGCTCTTTCAGGTTTCCCGAAAAATGGCTAATACCTAAGCCCATGGCCTGTATCACAGAAGTGCCGCTTATCAAGATGGGACTCAATTGATGGAGGCGGGCGGAGGGGGATAGGGAGGAGGGTGGCAGAGATACAGGCACAGAGAGACAAACGCCATGCGGCTGCTCTTTCAATCTCACAGCTCACCTCATCATCTCAAGCACAAAGAACCACAACAACAGTCCTGGATCAGCGATGGTGCCATTCTAAATCCGATATCAGCTCTTCACAGCTGTTTTCAGAGGTGGGCGGGGGAGGCATTCAGGTGAAATGTATTATGGGAAGCATTATGGTACTGGAGCTTGATTATGAGCTGTCATTAGCATTTAATGAGATAAGGAAAATGTTGATGGATAGTATAATTAGGAAGAAAAAAAAACAAACACACCGGTAACTTGAGTGCCTGTCACTTCCGCCTGCTAGACTGCAGGAGCATGTATGCAGGTTGCAATCTGGTGTCCCAGAAATTTTTTTTAATCGCTATACAGTGATGCGAACTAAAATGTATCTTGTTCCCTTCTGGGGAAAAACCAGAAGAGTTCATGGGGAGAAGAACACCTCAGTACTCGCCACAAATTTCACAATATTTGTGGAACAAAGACAATACTGTCTTTAGCAGAGAACCTCATGACCTTCTGCTTAATTTCCCACGTTTTATCTTTGTCTTTCGTCCCACCAAAAAATAATCAGGCTTTAAATCTCATTCTTTCTTAGCTAACTAAAATTTAGCTCCATAGTCATTCAGTAATGCCAATAAATGATTGTCACTTATTATGTCACTCAAAGCAGGTTTGCTCAGCCATTACAAACAGTCCCTTTAGAATTTGTAATAAATGTTTAATATATCCAACATATTTTTTTACTTTATAGACCACACCATGCTTGGTTAGGAAGTCCCACCCCAATACGGTGTTCTTCTAGTCACCCAACAAGATGTATGTAACGTTTTGGAGAAAGTTAACTTTGTACTGTATTATTTTTCATTTACATGTATTCCAATAATAATTCCTGCTTCCTTTTCTGAGAAAATACCAAAGCCTGATTCAGCTGGAACATGGGGTGGCAGGTAGGAACAGGACAGCCGACCAAAGCCAGATTCAGTCAAATCACTGACCTGACTCAGTGACCCATTTACATACGCAAACATATTTTGCATGGACCTTACTGAACTACTTAACTTTGGGATATTACACATGCTTGTCCTGGGTAGACCTGAACCAGCTGTCATTTGAGGATTTACATTCAGACTGCATTTTACCGCTCTCTCTTAAGCTAGCTGCACTGAAAATCTAATGCAAAACAGGCAGCAGAGGATACTACTGCACCCGTGCCCACTCCAGGAATCATTCTGACTTTATTATCAAGCCCATAGAGAGAGTACAAATACGGCACTGAGCTTGGATAATAGAATATGATGGGGGGAAAATACACTTATACAACTAAATGGATCTTTCCAGAAGATGTTGCGAGAATTCAATCAGGCTAAAAACTCGGGCAGTTCTCAACGCATAATTCAAGGCTAATTTGAAAAAAAAAGACCTGAAATGAATGACAGGGTCATTGTTCTCCGTGTCTGTAGCAGGCATTGGATACAATGGGTAATCTTTTCAAATTAATGATTTTCCAATTGGCTCGGTCAATGCAGACATGTCAGGCGATAAAGCAATAATGGCGAAATTTGCCGTGCGCAGTTTTAGCCATGACC
This sequence comes from Brienomyrus brachyistius, assembly GCF_023856365.1. Lineage (NCBI taxonomy): Eukaryota > Metazoa > Chordata > Actinopteri > Osteoglossiformes > Mormyridae > Brienomyrus > Brienomyrus brachyistius. The sequence continues at coordinate 14,018,867 of NC_064555.1, read as the reverse complement.
GTGCCTGATGGCCTCAAATGCTTCATCGTCGCAATGTTGCACCTCCTGCTCTTCCCATAAACTGATACAGCACGCATTTGCTGCACCCTCCGCTCCATCCATGGACCCAGTTGGCGTAGCAACTGTGGTGATCGCCGTGGCGACCTACATCAGGCAAGAACATGTCGCGGTGGGACTGGATTGGATGCCCACTGGCATCAGGAGTCCTTCTGGCATCACTGACCAATTAACATAAAGTGTCCCCACACTTATGACATCACCTCAGAGCAGAAGGCCCAGGCTGCTGAAATGATGTAAATAATTGGCTCCCGTGTCCATGGTGATCCCAGAGGCATCACTGCTTCATAATGAGATAATGAAGACCAAAGTTCCTTTTTCACGAGTATAGCAAGGCCCAGCGAACCGTTTGAATAACGATGATGATGATGATGAAAATAATAATAATAATAATAATAAGAACTGGGTTATTCCCTCTGGGAATAGGGTCTGAACCAGCACGACCCTGCACAGGACAAGCAAGTATGGAAAATAAGAATAATAAGATGAAGATGGATAAGAATATAGCTTCATTTCCTTTGGGCGTAAATGGGTTTTTGCTCCTCTTTCAGTGGCCACTGCACTGAAACACCACAAGAAACACTAAAGGAGCAGAAGAGGGCGCCATCTCCAGCCTTTGGGCTGCAGACCAAATGTCTTGTTCAAAGAATCTTGGAGGTGGGGAAGAGGCCCTGCAGAATTAGCCCCTAAACCTCTGTCCTCTATCATGGGACGGATCTGACAGCCCCTGATCCCCCCCCCCCCGCTAAGCGTAATCCCCCATCTCATTCCGAAGCGATTACGATCCCCCATCTTCCTGAAAGGATTTTAATGATTTTAATGGTTTCAGTCATATTCCTTGGTAACCCCCTTTCCTTCTCCGTAGAAGATGCTTGCTGGCACGATGCCTGGGATCTTAGACAGAGAGTTGAGAACAATAGCATGCGACCGCCAGAGCTGTGCTGCAGTGCGATATGGTTTTTGGTAACATTACGGCGGAGGTTGGCGCTCAGGACATAAAGGAACAGAACACCAGACCGCAGAGGGGGTACATTCCACAGCACGAACACTGAAAGCGAGACGCGACAAGCCTCGGTGAGACAAATAGCCCATTTTGAAATGACAGTAATTCCATTCGCCGGGCCCGGCCTTTCAGGGGGAGAGGAGGGGAGAGAATGGGAGATGCCCGGGCAAACAGGGACTGGCGAACTGGATGTCGGTGTCTTTTGTTGTGCCTCTGCACTGAGCCTGGAGCTTTGAGCACACCTACAGCAGACAAATGGGGGAAAAACAGGCCCATTTATAACCTGCGGAGAGCAGCCGCTGTATGCCGCGAAGCCTCAATGGTGATTCCATCGGGCGCGAGCGCGTGATGGATGAACTTTGGCCGTCGGACTTGACGTTCTCATTAGTCTGTGGGCAAGAGGGAGTGAGGGAGCCGAGGCTGGGAGCCTGAGTGCATGAAATGGCGTGTGCATTTGAGGCGCATGCATGTTTTATGCAAATAGCGAAGGCCTACGTGCTCCCCACAGACCAATCTGTTACCTGGCTAAGCAAAAGAAGTCCTGCTTATATCGATCTGATAGGAGTAATATTTCCACAAAAACGGCCGTGCATACCAACATGGGCCAGAGCAGGTAATGCGTAAGCAAGGCAGCACTTTGAGTGACCTTTAACGGAAAGTTCCAGAAAGGAGGGAACTGGAGAAAAACATGTACCCAGTAAAGCAGCCCTGAATGACGTTTCCCACCAAACCACAAAGGGAATCCCCGAGAGTGACACGCTGACCAAAACGCACCATGGACAAGTATGAAAAGCCAGATGGGACGCTGCCACTTTAAACCGAAGAGGCCGGCAGAGTAAATATGGCAACAGAGTCCGTGGTCTAATCTAGCTTTGGGTATTGCTCATGATTATCGCCTATGAGGTGTCACGTTAATTATTCTGAGTTGACATTAATAAAGAAAGGTGGAGGGGGTGGGGGCAAAATATTTCATATTAGAGGAAAGAAAAAAAATTGCCGTTGCTAGTTAGCCTGGAATAGAATTAGACTGACAGTAATTAGGGGAAATGAGAGAGAAGATGTATGGAGTAAATCACGTTAATCAGGAGAGCCTGTAGCAATAAAGAGCAGCTAATATGTCAACATCTGCAGTGGCCACTCAACACAGTCTAATAAAGAGATATATTGGTGTTGCCTCGAGGGAAATAGCCAGGTAGGAGACAGAGGACTGTGCTGATGGTCGAGTAGAAAAATAAGAGCATTTCTTATTTGGGTGAGCTTAAGCAGCAGATGTGTTTGCTGGCTAGGTGGGCTAATGCCCAGCAGTGCTGGCTTTTAAACGCTGGGTTGAAGAGGTACATGATGTGACGCGGATGCTTAGCACGCACACTGGGATCCTCGTCTGACGAGGCCCCGGTCACCAAGCTTGGCCCGATCGCGGCTTCACCACTAGAACTTGGCTACAGTTCTGCAACGCGAAAAAAGGAAATCAGGCAAGGTTCACCGAGACGTCATCTTAAAATGCGCTCGTTGCCAAAACGTGAACCTGGCCCACGGGACCATATTCCATGACCGCATCTCTGAAGCTCCTATCAATCATCTCTCCATCTGTGGGCCACATATACCCAATCAGGCTTGGAGCAAAACAAGCCACCCATTGGCTGTCATGTTCCATAGCTTGGGTCATTATCTATCATTATTTGAATTCATGGTGCTCTAGAGGTCTTGTAAATGTTAAAAAAAACAACAGGATGTCACCACATCCCTTCAGATGTATCTGAAGCTAAGACAGCCTGCTCTGGTGCTGCTCTATTGAAGGTCCTAGAAGATTGTTCCTCCCAAGCAACACGCCTGCATGTACTTTCCGTTCCATGTTGCTTTGGGTGTCTCAGTAGGAAGAGAGACTTCAGATCTCAGTGGAATAGGCGTGAGAGAATAGGCTCTTCAACAGTTCTGGCTCCCAGCCGTCATACAATCATCCATGTTGATGCCATGATGCTGTTGCTGTCACATTCATCTCGGCACCACAGTTGTGTTCCATGTATTCCATGTAACACTGTGCAATATCGTTGATCATGATCATTATCTTGCAGCAATGCTACAGCTATCAACTGCTGCCTTTTTCAGGTGCAATCATTTATGTCATGTGCGATAATTCATGTGCAATAGTCCTCATACTTTTCTATTGTGTATTTATAATTGCTATATGCAATTTATTTTTATGTTATTTTATTTTTGTGTTTTTATAGAAGCTTCTACAGGATCCAAACATCATCTCGCTTGCACAGTGTTGCGCTTGCACAGTGACAATAAATATATATTGTATCTTGTATCTTGTAGAGTGTTTACTGCTTTGTGCTGGAATCTACAAGCAGGTTTGCTGCTGTAAGTTTACATGGCAAAAGGGCCGTTTCTGCATTAATGTTCACTGGAGAAAACAAGCTCTTTTTAAGCCGGGCCAGAAGTAAGGCTGCTGCGGGGCTCGGTGTCATGCTTCTGCTCTCAAAGCCAGCTCACGATGAATGAATTCACCCACCATTCCAATGTGGACACAGAGGAGCAGGTTTTCCCCTGAATCAAAACACACGTTCTTCTAAAACAGCAAGAATAATGACATTTCGATAATATAACCGAGAGCCGAGCCTCTCTAGGCTTCCATTTTTCTTCCTTAAAGTGCTGCAAAGTGAAACTGGCATTCAGTACATCCTTACTTGTCTGGGATTCCTTACACTTGTCAGATCTCACACTGCAGAGCCTGTTGACATGTAGCTACACAAAAAGCTGACCATTCAATCACAGAGGGGTTACTGGGGCATCAAACAAAGAATGTCAGTGGAATTTGCTAGAATACCAACTGATAATAAATGCAATCACTGTCCCACTCAACCCTCAACCATATCTGAAAGCACATGCAGGTAGGCGGCGCCAAACTGACACGGAAGGTGAAGCGGCTTCCAGAAAACAACCAATGCCTCAACAGTCATGGATGTTAAGCCGCTATTCCCTGACAAGCAAGTTTCCGTTAGGCCTGGGTCTCCCTGGAGAGGGAGCGGCAGAAGGGTTGGGGGGCGGCGGGGTCCCGTAAATAACCCTCTTTGTCGCCGATCCCCCAGAATGCATTTTGCGGTTTTTGCAATCGTCTGCCGGCCCCACGGAACGTGATTTATGGAGGCCTGTCGCGGCTTCAATCCGCGGAATCTCCCCAGCGATTCCCGAGGTCACTACAAAGGAATACTTTGGGAATAGGGCCCGCGCAAAGTTTGCGCAGTCAATGCGGGGCTTGTTATTGAGCCAGGATGGCCTGTTTCTTTCCCAGCCCCTTCCCTGACTTCAAGAAGCCCTTCATTCAAACGATGGGGGGGCGGGGGGGGTGTTTACGAGGGCCAAGAACAGCCGGCGTGTTTCAGCTGGTAAGGCAGCGGCTTGCGTGTAAACAGCCAAGAAATGGCTTGATGGCTGTGTGAGCTTTACATGCTTTTTCATAGGAGAAGTGATTCATTTTGCAAGGAAAAGCGGCTCAGCGCCCCCCCGTGACTCTGACATGCGGGTCACTTCATTATACGACGGATTTACATTTAAGCATGAGGCAGCAGAAGATAAAAAGCCGACCATGATCATGAAAGAAGCAGATGATTAGTACTTGATCTCTGATAAATGGACAGACAGATGCAGTAATTTTGTTACAGCTTTTATTCATGAGGATGGACTCCTCAGCTGTCTGTCTCTCTTCACTGTTTCTCTCTCCCTCTTTTCCCCTGTCTATCCTTCTCTCCCTATTTTCTCGTCCATCCCCCTCTCCCTCTTTTGCCCTGTCTATCCTTTTCTCCCTCTTTTCCCGTCTATCCCACTCTCCTTCTTTTACCCTGCCTATCCATCTTTCCCTCTTTTCCCCTATCCATCCCTCTCTTCCTCTTTTCCCCTGTCTATCCCTTTCCCTCTTTTCCCCTATCGTCCCTCTCTCCCTCTTTTCCCCTGTCTATCCTTCTCTCCTTCTTTTATCCTGCCATCCCTCTCTCCCTCTTTTTTCCTGCCTATCCATCTTTCCCTCTTTTCCCCTATCCATCCCTCTCTTCCTCTTTTCCCCTGTCTATCCCTTTCCCTCTTTTCCCCTATCGTCCCTCTCTCCCTCTTTTCCCCTGTCTATCCTTCTCTCCTTCTTTTATCCTGCCCATCCCTCTCTCCCTCTTTTTCCCTGCCTATCCATCTTTCCCTCTTTTCCCCTATCCATCCCTCTCTTCCTCTTTTCCCCTGCCCTACGTAGCTTTTCGTTCTTTATTTCAGCCCCACACCTGTATACTGCCACAGGCTGCTTCATCATGAGCGGGAAAAGCAGCATCCCTGGCAGCACATGAGCAGACGGGTTTTAGTTTACGAGTGACGAGTTAACGGCATTGGCTCGCACGTCGCCTGCTGCGGCCATACAATGACAAATTCACGAGAGAATCACAGAAAAAGTCCCTATTCAATGTCAGTCTGTTTTAGTGAATAAATTGCTGGGTGAAATAAGGTAACAACAGGAATGTGCTGGCTCTCTTTTTAATTTCTGGAATTTAATTGTATTAGTCCCTGAGTGCTACTTCTAGTTAAACCGGCACCAGCCTCCTTTTTAGGGGACGAAAGGTCACAGCAGACTTTTACTGAGGCATCTTGCCATTCATATATAAGCGTGCAAAAACAGGGCATGTTTACATGAACGATGGGAAGGCGGGGAAAACAATTGTGATGTTAGTCATGCAATGGCATCTCGCCCATCAGAAAAAAAGCACATCACTCCGATAAATGAAACCAAACATCAAAGACTGTACCGACTTTTTATATTCAAACCAGTAGAACTGGACTCGTGTTATAAGGTTTTATGCGAGTACTGAATACATTGTTACAGTCATGGGTTTGTTTTTAGGCTGAAAGCTGAACATTCATAGTCATGCTGGCAATGAAATTCTACCTTCATGGTGCGATGATTTCAAAGAATGGCATAAGTTGGAGGGTAAAAACACGCTGCCTGAGAGCACGCGTACGGGGAAAGCGCTGGTCACGGCAGAGCTGCTGCTCCCACTGCCGTGATCTGCCCCTCCTGCAGGGGGCGCCGCATCTCTGCGTCAGATAAGTCCGTATCTTCTTATAACAGATGAGCTCCCGCAGTTCATTGGAGCTGACAGACACGCGACTGAACGCCTTCTCTGCATGAGCGTTGGGTTCCGACTGGGCGGGATAACTGTGACGCCAGTGATACGGGTGCGTCACGCCTGTGTGCATGACACCCTGCGGAAGGCAGGACAAAGGCGGCGACTGTTCCATTATATATCAATCGGCTTGATAGTAGGGAAATGATTATCCTCACGTAATAACAGCTGTTCACACAGGATTATGAAAACAATGTAATTTGGAAATATTTAACACAAAATTGAATAAATTTGGAGTACAGGTGCACAGAAAAGGCATAAAAAGGCTTCCCACTGTTCACACTGTACGTGGGCCCAAGCTAATGTAGGGAAAAAAGAGAATTTAATGAACGGTTCATTCTCTTCAGACACGGAAATATAACATTGACTCTCGTGAATGAAATAAACTCCGGGTGTATAAGTGGTCATTTGGTGACACACAGTGTCCGTGTGCAACATGAAAAGGCTAAAAGCTCAGTCATATTGGAAATTCGTCGCTGCTCATTACCGATCTCTGAAACAGCAGGACGGTGGAGGTTGTGTGGCTTGGCAGACCGAGCGTCCCAGGAGGGGGCGAGGGGGAGAAGGGACCTTCCTCGCCTTTATTCTTCACCGTTTAGCTGCCGTACATTTTTGCCTGAAGTTTCTTCAGGCCCCCGTGGAAAAGGACCCAGTGGTAAGCAGCCCCCGCTGTGCTCGGCGAGCCTTTGACTGCCGATGTCGTGACATAATGGGGGGGGGGGGGGTGCCTAAACAGGGGTCAAAGGACGGCAGTGACAGCCGCTGGTGTGGACGAGGCACCCACGGACGCTTCCAGAACCTCGTTTAGGGTGGTCTTCGGCTTTCGGCTCGAGGGGCGGGAGTCCGGTGTCATTTTGACAGCCTGTGCTGCTGTATGCCATTTCGCCTGCCCTAAGAGCGTGCCTCGCATTAAATTCGCATTGTATTAGTACCCCAAGCTCTCCCTTCAGATATCATTTACTTCCATAATAAAGGCTTTATCCTGCTCTGTACTAAGCTAATTTATGCTTTCCCCTATGTATATAGATCTGCTTTGAAATTTGCTTAAGTTTGCAAAAGATGGTTCTGGAATAATCAGGAATAATCCCTTCTCACTGCACCTCCTCCCTGCATGGCTCACTCTATTATTATAAAAGGACGGTGATGAGAGACAAAAGCCCATATGATTATTGCTGTCCAGCAACTTACATCATCCCGAAAAAGTGAATTGATTATCAAAGAATATTATAACTTTTGTATTTCAGCCGCTAGAACTGCGGCCCATGTTATATGGCTTCATGTGAGTAGTGAAAATGTGGTTACAGTCATGGGTTGTTTTTAGGCTAAAAGCTAAACATTCACAGTCACGCTGGCACTGAAAGACTAGCTTCACGGCGCGATGAATTCAAAGAATCGCAGAAATTGAAAGGTGAAATCCGCCACAGCCTGGTGTAACAGGATGTGAAAAGTGCCGTGTGGCGAGATGGAAAGCAACAGGAAGAGCCTCAAGCTATACTCACGGTCAAGAGTGACTGACGGTTGTTTCCGCCCAATCGAAAGACACTTCAGCAACCGCCCTCCAGCAGCCGAGCGGGGAGCAGGTGTGGGGGTTGGACCCCCACAGAAAAATCCAGGTTCAAAGGGCTGGTCCTTCTCAAAGTCCTGTTGGAACAGAGATACATGTCTCAGAAGTCATATATATATATATATATATATATATATATATATATATATATATATATATATATATATATATATATATATATACCGCAAACAGGATGCACATCCTGGAAGACAATTATGCAGCAAACACCAGACAATGGCAGCAGGAAGGGTCAACGACACCCAACGTAAACTTGACCCTGACATCCTCACAGAGTCGAGCCATGGCTGTCTAAACAAAGCCAGCTGCCGGACTCTGAACCGAGGACTGACTCATAAATGACCCCCTTCTCGGCGCAAGCCACTCTGTCAGATTTATCACTGTGCTTCTGTAAAGCGGAGTACTTGGAGCAACTTGTACAGTCTGTCATAAAAAGAAAACTGGCCAGCTGGATGTCTAGTTTTTGCGTAACACCTCTGCGTTCCAGCGCCAACTCATAGATTCGATGCCTTGCTGACATCATCCAGACTTTCGGCTTGCTATCACCAGTCACTTATGTCTGAGTGATTAGTAATGTCTGATTCCATCTCCCTTCCTCTGATTATCCAAACTCTAATCCCTCTTGACAGAAAGGGAAAAAAAACACACCAAAAAAAATCCCTGCAGAAAATAAAGTAAAAGCAATTACACGCATTCGCTCAATGTACTTCATGCTAATAAAGTATCGTTCAATTTTAATTTGTCTCTAATGGTGCAGTATGAGGTGCGTCTTGGAAGAGATCTCTGCCCAGCACTACGGTGGACTTTTTACTATGCATAAGATCCTCTCCAGCAATGTATCAGCAGCAGCAGTGAAACGAGGTCAATCGCAGGAGGCATGTAACTGCAGTCAAAGCAACACAGCCATGCTAAGCGAGATACCCCAAGCCAGATGCTAATGTCTTTGCTGGAAACAGAGTTCAACGACGCATTCTAAGAGACAATAGCATGGGTATTTTCTATCTTTGGGAAGCAGAAAACCTTGGAACAGGCTGACAAGAAAACCATTAATAATATATTCGCGAAATAGCACCTACAGTCATCTGGGCAATGATATGCATTCCTGAAATACCATTTGGCCTATTTTTAAGGGTCGTTTTTATATGGTGCTTGCTGCAGGTCAGCGAACGGATGCATTAAAACAAAAATGTTGCATAAAGAGATGGGAATTCGTGTCACGGAATCCCACACACAAATTATCCTCATTTCAAACCAGAACCAAGATCGAACAAGTGACAGAGGAGAGAGAGACACAGAACAAGATTTAAGCACATTATGAAAAATTAAAGCACATAAATTTGAATAGACACTAACTGTACAGGAGGCTACATGTTAGGAGTCACTGAGGACCAAGGCTTGTCCTCCTCTATAGCACCAGCAAGTCAAATTTGAAAACTGGCCCAGGTTATATTTAATATATGGGTTTCTTTTATTTTCACCCATTGATTGTAGGATTTTGCTATGAATCTCCTGAAAAAAATACTTTTCAAGCTTTATTTTGGTATGTAGTTTAGTGGGGGTGTGAGCTTCTATGACAAAACAGACGGTGAAATTGATATTTTTGGTTGAACCCTTGAAAAAAATCGTTGCATCCCAATGGATAATTCAAGTGCGGTTTCTGAGAGAAATAATGGCATGACATTGGATAGAAAAAAGAATAACAGGTATCCTTTAAATTTCATGACAAAAAATATTAAAATGTGACATCTGTGGACAGAGAAATGATGGGCTTGATCTGATGGGCTTTGGGCCGGTTATTGCGGGTTCTGTCGTGGTAATGCCTACCTGCCGGCACCGAATATTAATGCTGCAGCTCGGTGACCTGCTATCCCATGTGTGAGGTTCACCTAAGGCAGCGGGGGGACCAAGGTCACTTCAGGACGCCACACTAGCCTTAACCCATCCATCCATCCATCCATCCATCCATCCATCCATCCATCCATCCATCCATCCAAGTCAATAAACATTCAATAATCAATGATGAAAATGCAAGGCCATGCCATGTGCTTTGCAAAATCATGGTAATTAGATGCTATGCATAATTACCGTTCCTCACAACACAAAAACATACCACATTTGCATATCTTCTAATGGCCTAGTTAAAGATCGGAAGTAGATGGGGAAAAATACACATTAAATCAAAACTTCTGCTGGCAGACTGATTGATTAATTTTTGATGTGTTGCCCCCCCTCCCCTCCCAAATGAGGGGGGTGTTTCACGTGGCCCAGAAGCTCCTTTAGACGGCCCTCGCTGGCTGAAGCATGCCCGTGACTCATTAGCAGTCAGTTTTAACGACAGACGGTGCCTCAGCCTTGAAGCAGGCCCCCCTAGCTGCTTGGTACCTCATTTCCTCAGCTCGCCCCCAAGTGATAGTCCATCTAAAAATAGCCCCCCCTTAATGAGCTGCCCTGCTGGCCAAAGGGGGGCTCACTGGCTACGTGCAAATCCCTCCACCATGCACCTCTCTGGCTTCCTTCAGCTCCACACTCTGTACTTGTGTTACTCCTGAATCCCTTGTCTATTCCTCTTCTATCCCTCATATTCCCACCCCCCCACCACATCTCTAGCTCACCCCCATCTCACTTCACTCCCGGCTGTTTTCCTTGCCTCCTCCCTCTCCTTTCCCACATCTCCACCTCCCACCTTCCGCTCTCTGGTCTCCATTTCCCGCCAAACCACCCCTTCTCCACCCCCCCCCCACTACCTAACACCGCCCCCGGCAAAGTGATGTGCAATTTGTTTAAAAGTGGCAGCATTTCAAGTGTGCTTGCCATGCTCTCCTGGTGATCAATGGACCCCCCCCCCCCCCACCCCCCTCCGGAGGCTCCCCGACTCCAGAAATAAAGAGATTAATAATTCAAGAGTCGCTGTCATACTGCCTGTTAGTATGGGTGGGGGCCAGGCTATGGTTCCCAATGTGGCCACAATTGGATTAATTGCTATGTCTTAGGGGAGGGGGCAGCGGCTAAATGAGAGCAGGCTAAGTTCTTCTGGAACCTTCCAGAAGGTAAAGCTCCCTCAGTAGGGACTGGCCAGAAGTTTGAGTGCTACCCGGGTGCGAGGGCTCTCCAGGGCAGACGGCGTGCGATTCGGGGGACCTGCGGGCAGTGAACAGGTTTACTGTACAGATTAATCATGGGGGGCACCCTGGAACGGGCAGGGATGAGGACAGAATGACACACATGTTCACACAAAATACAAAAGCCCCCCCCCCCCAGCCCATACTGGCTCTATTAGGAGCGGCAAGTCGATCCCTGATTTCTTTTTTATTTTTATTTCGATATTTCATTTTGTTTATGTCACTGGCAGTTTCATGAATATGTAACCGGATAAGGCGGCAGTCCTCAGGGGCTCAGGATTCCGTACGGAATAATATCAATGGTTATGCCATTTCAGAGAGGTTAACCTGTTTGGAATATTCCATTTAACCCATTCTACGGGGAAGCCCAGTTACGGAATTACTCCACCATGCCGCCCCTCGTCTTCAGCAGAACGGCTTCCTTAGGAGACTCCTTGCTAGACTTGGCACTTTCGGTCTGGGGTCCCAAGTCACGTGGGGCACGACAGTAGATTTCAGGGGCCCTACACAATACTCCCCCCCTCCGACCCTGGGTAAATAGTATTTACATCTGCTTATCAGACGCTATTATCCAAAGAGATGCAAATTTCTGCAGAGTCAGCTGGGCTGTGGAGCTTTTGGGGGTTAAGGGCCCGGGTTAGGGTTAGGATTAGGGTTAGGGGCCTGATGGTGACATCACTCTGCTGATGGTGACCTTCTGATCACAGGCAAAGGGTCCTAACCCACCCCATCACAGATATAACACGTGCAGTGATGTCGACATAGGAAGTAGGGCTTAGCTCTGAATCATGGTTAACGTTATGCTCTTATATACAGAGAATAATACCATGGCTGCCAGTGGGAGAAGTATGTAGATGAAGTGGAATCTGCGTCCAGGCAGGCAAGCGCCATAAAGATATACGTTTTGATCGCGACAAACACTTTACAGGTGGGCCTTTTATCCAGCGACCATTTAAATATATGACCGTGGATATATATGATGTGCAATTTAACCTTGGATGGGTCATAGTTTTTGTTCCTCACCACTAGGAGTATGAGACTGCTGCGCGAGTGCATGCGTGTGCGTGCGAGATGCGGAGAAATGCGGCTTTGTCTGCGTCTGCGTGGGACCTGCAAGCGCCGCGCTGGAATGCGAAAGTTGCGTCAGAGGGCAGCTCCTCTCAATCTTCCGCACTGTCGCTGCCGTTTGCTTTAGGAGAGACTGGATTCCTCTTCAAACAGGCGTGTAATTAGAAGGAGTGACTTTGTTATTCAGGGGTACAAACAGGTCTAGGGTATCCCGCACTCCTGGACGTCCCCCGATGAACCGTGGCGGTGAACATCGAGAGCTGGCGCTCGGGAAAAGTCACAAATCTTTATTTCAGTTAAATTGAAGCGAAACTTGAGGGTAGCAGAGAGGCTTAATGAGCAGAACTGTGGTCTCACACCTCCGGGGCTGTGAGCTCAGTCCCACGTGAGAGTCTGCATGTTCTTCCCAGGTGTGATTGCGTTTTAGAGTTGGCGCCTGATCAGCATAGGCCCGGGAAAAATCACAAGATGTTAAAAAAAATGGTTTGACCCCACCCATGGTGCGGACACTGATTGCTTTCCTTGCACTCCAATTATTTCTGGTTAAGTGAATGGGAGGTCTCTATATTAGCCATTTTGTATGTGTGTGTTCAACTGTGTGCCTGGTGATGGACTGGCGTTCCATCCACATCCGCTCTGTGCGTGGGGGGAATTTGCACACTCTCTTTGTATTGCATGGGTTTCTTCTACGTGCTTGAGATTGGTCCCATAGTCCAAAAACATGCAGTTAACTGGTGTCTCAAATATTCCCACACTGCGTGAGTGAGTGAGTATCCAGTGATGGGCTGGCATCCAGTCCAGGACGTGCCCAACACAGCCTGGTACGGACTCCAGGGAACCTCCGTGACCTTGAACTAAGCAGAGACTCTTCTCAAATGACATTAGCTTGTATGTGACACTGAGTGTCTGAAGTAAAGTGAGGTAATATTGACCGTTTTGACCAGGAGCGAACTCTGTCTCAGTGGCTTCATGGAAGATAGGGGTGGTCTCACCCAGGGAACGTATATTTATATATAAATGCAGGGTAGAGAGAATGTCACCGTAAGGGGAAAACGTGTGGGAAAGCACAGCCTCAGTGAGACACATGTCTTTCTCCCCAGTCTGATTCCTGCCTGGACTGGTTAGTTATCTCGTGAAGCACCGACACCAGAAATAACGATATGGGCCCAGATTCAACACGCATTAGCGCTGCATGCAACGAGTGCTGTCTACTGTCACATGATGCATTAATCTACAACAAAGGTCTAGCCCCATACTTGCATATTCCTGAAACAGAAAGGGAGGGAGCAGGTGTCCAAAAATGGTGATACAGGCAAAAGGGGGGGGGGGCTCACTGATCTGTTTAAGCAAAGTGATTTAGGGAGCGACGGATTGCAACAGGAGCTCATTACCCCCCCGCCCATATGCCACATCTCATCAGATTCCCACTCCATTTGCAAAGAGCGAGGGCTCCGATAATGCGATTCAGGGAAACGGTATAGGAGATTTATAGGGAAGTTCTGCCCCCTTGTTCTGGAAAATTCCGCCCCCCGCCCCCACTGAAATGCAAGCCATTAAAGGACAGTGTTGTGTTGGGGTACTGAAAGCATTGCTTTGCATTAATTAGCTGGCAGAGCAGGATGCTATGTATACACTGTGGCAAAGGTTTTCAGGTCAGGAGCCTGGACCTAAAGTGACTTTCTGTGGGGGGGGGGGGGTCTTCTTGGCCCCCTTGATCACCCATGACCCTCCGGACTTTGAGGAACGCTTTCAGCAAAGCTGCTGTTTTCACCCCTGTCTTCAGGAAAGTGGGCTGCTGCATCTCGGGCCACCCGGGGGGGGGTCTGCTTCCTCAAGTTCCAGTCAGCCGACATATAATTACACCTTCAGAGAGGGACTGAGAGCAGGTGGGGGGCCCAGGGCGGGGGGAGCTGCCACGGTCGTCAGAGTGACACCCCAGGGAGGCACACATTAGCCAGTCACTACCGTGATTTCTGTAAAGAAACTTTCGACGTCTCTTGGTGAGAAATCTGTGTTGCTGCCTCCCCCAGGCAAACATGGGGGTCGCTGGCTGCCCTCTATTTGCAAGTTAGAGACCCTGCATCTGCTCCCATCCCACCTGCCCACACCCCACAGCCCTTCCGGCTGTTTCTGATGAAGTCCCGCAGTGCCGGCGGTCATGTGACCGCACCTGCTGCCCACATTATAATAAGTCATTCTCTGTCTCCTGGATCTGACTGTCCTCCTACTGGGGCCCCTATAACCCCCAAACTCTTAATCTCTCTCTGCTCTTGCAGGCAGATCGGCACTTTATCCGCCTTGGAGCTGCTGAAGCTCCTCCAGGGTTCCACCCCCTGGAGTTTCTCGAACATGCTCACCGTGCTGTTCCATCCCAGCACAACAAAGACCATTTAATCAGTACAATGTGATCGGAAGTAATCTTTGGCCAGGGCTTACTTGGGATAAGATAGCAATTGACCTATCTAGTGATTATTTATCTGTCTATTATTGCTTTTTAAATTGGACAATCCAGGAACAAAGCAGAATGATACACAAAAATAGATGTGTAATAATAATCTATTGTTACTGACATGTAAACACATAGAAACCCCATCTCACACACACACACAAACACACACACACACACAAACAGACACACACACACACAAACGTTTGCACAGGTTCCTGATTGATTTAATGTGGCTTATAATCTTACTCCACAATAGTCAAAAACCTGCAAGAACTAATACATTCAGTTTCTTCGTAGAATGTGAACGAAACTGTAAAAAACGTTTCGTTACAGACAACAAAAAAAATTTGACTCCGCAAGAAGCGTGAAGCCTGTACACATGCGACACACTGAACACACACCGTGAGACGAAACATCCACATCTTCCATACCAAGCAGCCGTTGGATCCAAGAGAAGCCGTACCACGGACCAGGGAGTATCTTCCAAACACGAGCAATACGCCCCTGTGCCTCACGGCAAAAAAACATTACGATAATATCATCATCATCGCCTGACCCCCTTCCTCTGAACCTCCCGTTAACCCCAACCCCCCACCAGGCCAAAGGCTGTCGCATGTTAGCCTTCTTCCCTGAGGCCGGCGCTGACCTTACCCTCCGCGACCTTGACATGCCCTTCCCCAGTCTACGAAGACCGCCGGGCTGTACGTTCCACTCAGACACCCTGCCGCCTCCCACCACCTGTCTCTATTGACCTCCGGAGCAAGACTAGGCAATTGCAGGTAGAACCTCGCTGTTTTTAATTACACGGGGAAAATTCCCAATCGGACTCCGCGAAAGCAAAGCGGAGAACGTCGATAGATCTGCTGGCAAACGCTCACGAAAGCAGCAGGGCCTCCTCTGCCATATCAGATATGTCTAATTAACAACGATTTAATTGTACGCCCTGCTAACATGAACCGAAATGACGCTTATGCCACTCAAGCATGAATACAGCATGCGGTCGATGTGTGCTTCGAAAACTCAGGCTTCTCTACCTTTTCCTACCAAAGAGTGTGTGAAAGGGGTGCTTCAGCTCCGAGCCAGCCTACTTGGGCCCGAGATACTATTTTGAAAAACCATTATCTGTCTCTCCTTCGCTTTGTTCCCTGTCTCCCTCCATCTTGCCAGGGCCGCTCAAGTGGGTACCGGTGATTAGTTGCTGCTATGCACATGGGAACAGTGTGCAGTTTTTAACTAACAAAAGTCATTTCCAGCGACCTCACCCTCACATAAACATGCAGAGATCGGAGACACGGAGACTAAGTGGACAGCCTGGTTCGGCTTGGGTCAAGTACAGGGGCGGGAACACAGGGACGCTGTCCCCAGCTGAAAGCTGATTAGTCCCCAGAGTGCCTCCTCACCTCACCAATTCGAAACATATCATTGGCTAATAAACCTGGCTGTGTGGATTAAGGCCCCTCTTATGTCCTACTAAAGAATATCCTAGGGACAGAACTGCTTTATACATACAGTAACACCTTCACATTTCAGTTATTCAGGAGTTGCACTTGAACAATTAGGAATATTTTGGAGCTGAAAGATCGCAGAAACACGATGCGTAAATGATTCTGGTCACATAAAATTATATAACATATAAATATTAGTGATACATAATATTTGTTGGTGTAAGTGCGTACTACATCATTAATATTTAAAAGTCTTGGCTTGGGCAGAGAACGTCGATGGATCTGCTGGCAAATGTTCACGGAAGCAGCAGTCTCCTCTGCTCATCGTCTCGGCAACCAGGTTCACTTACATCCTGCATCTCTCTCAGTAACTTTTAAACTTTTCAGTACCGATAATTTAGCATTTTTAATAATGGGTCCAAAACGTAGTTCCCAGTCCGTACAGTAGTAAAAATGTTTACATAAGAAATGACAAGCAATTTAACATGCAAAGTGTACAGTATAGTAGTGTTTGGTTTGAAATTGGTAATAAATGGGCATTTTATTTTCGTTCAGGTTTGCAGACTGTTCTGGGTTGAGCATGGGGGGGGGGGCAGAGTATTATTCACTATTTACATTCGTGAGGATCTTCGAAACGTAATCTTTGTGGAAGTGAAGGGCTTACTGTATAGATACATACTCATCTATTCTTTTGTCCATGCTGAAATATACTAAAAACACAGAGTGATGGACGCAAGTCGTAAATGAGGAACTTCATGAAGGTCTATCTGGTAGAATGTCTCACCCGTCGGTCACAGATATCTGCTGTACCGTCCCCACGCAAGTCCAAAAATAAGCCGCGAACCGCTTCCCTGCAGCAACCCACCCCGGTTCTCTGCTGCGACCATATCTGCCTCTCCCTGGGGCAAAATACCAGCATTATTATCCTGCTGGATCTAACCTGGAGTTCATAATGCAGCCACAGTTGGGACCATGTGTCACCCAAGTGAAGACGGGCAACCTAGATTTCGCTGGATGTCTTTATTGAAACGGCATCTCACTACAATTGGGTTGAGCGGTTCATGTCTCCATGATGTGGTGAAGGGCGGCTATATTAAGTCATCTTATTAAAGGGAGAGACAGGACTGGAACAGGAGCTCCCACAAGAACCACTGGGGCATCAAAACATCTGCCGATACCGTACTGCTGCTTGAGGCAAGGACTGACCGCTATTGCCTCCTCCCCCGCATCATTCAAGATGGAATGTCCTTGTTAATGCGATAGCACTAATTAGCCAATAGAATGAATGCAATTCTGGGAGGCTCCAACTGTGTGTGGGGAAGGGGGGGTGAATGTGAGTCGGACATCCTATATAAAGGCCTCGCAAAAAGAGACATCAAGCACAAGACCTGTGTGTTTGTGTGGGCATTACCTTCCTTCAAAGGGACACTGTCTGATTTAGCGCACCGCACCATCAGCCAAAAAGACACCAAAAAGGAGACATTGTGGGGATTTTAGATCGAAACACTGGTAAGCTGGCTAGATACCTGCACCCTCAGGGATCAGGAAACAGACCATGTAGTAACTTGCCTATTGGTCGTAAATCCACGCCGAATGGCCCCAGGAAACTACCTGCCTTTTACCAGACTGTCTCCACACATCGGAAGGACTTTTTCCCTTATATGCCTCACTAGTTGCCGCAAGGGTGCTACAAAGGTGTAGAAAAACACAGTGTAATTGACGGCAAGCTCGGCGCAGCAGAGAGTGATGTGGGCCGGCACGGAGATGCTCGCCCACGGACAAGGACCAGCTCCTCCAAGGCGAAACAAACTCCCACTGGCACTCAGATCAAACTTGGAGTCGCTTCTGAATCCGTCGTTAACAGGGACTGCGATGATCGATGCCTTCAGCACGCAGTGGCTCAGCACTGCCACATGACCGAAGCATTTCTGCTAGGCGTGTGTTCAGAACGCAGCAGCGCTGAGGGATGGCCAATTTCCGACAGTGCGGGTCTCTCGTGAACAATGTTAGTGCTGGGATGTACAGAACAGAATGAAAATTCCACACCCCCACTGCTTTATTTATGTGGGGGCCATCTCTAAGTGCTAGATAACAAGGCGCAAATGCAGACTGTGGTGTAATACGAACACAAGAAATGGGAAGCTGGGATTGGATGAGTCTGCTGGCATCAGGGCGACTCAAGATTTCTGAAGAGGAACTCCGTAAAAAAAAAGAAACTAAGCTTTATTAGCACAGCTATGTGAACAGGCACATTGGAACGTGTTTGTTTTCACATATCCCATCATGCTCTGATTTTTTAAAGGCACGCATGACGGTGAAGCACGGGGATCGGCTGTGCATCCAGGACCCCTTCAGCATTTTTAGAAGGTAAGGACCTAGATCAAAGGAACAACGGAGACGCGGCTACTCTGCCAGGCACGGGATTTGAACCGGCGACCTTCCGTTCAAAAGCATAGAGGCCTAACTTGTTGCAATGGACAGTTCAATCGTGTAAATTGCCACAAATTAGCAGGCATACGGGTACAAATGCACACACAACATTGTCAGTAAACATAAACACAGTCAGAAATACAAGACGAGAAGGATGTGATGCAGTGATTTGAAGAGCAAATTTCTCAAACTCAGTCTATTTTTCGTTGTCTTTGAGATGTGACCACCAACGACATAAAGTCAGGCTTCCTCATCCTAAGTCACTCCAGTAATCCAGGGAAGAACCTCAGTTAAATTTCCAAAACTCGCTAAGTCCACAGAAATTTTCTTGAAAACGGATCACATGGCCTGATGAAGGATTATGGTGACTGGAAAGTCAAGAAAGAGTTCCGGTACACTGCTAAGGTACGACCCAACCCCAAACTGGCTTACGCTGTATCTCTAAGCCCCGTCTCCAGCATCTGCTTTGTTCCTGACCCTTCGCCTGAGGATCGCCAGCTGCTGTCCCGCAGAGTCCTGCCAAATGAGGAGTGCGGGTTTTGGTGAAGGACAGGCACTCTAAACCCTGTTGGGCGGTTGAGGTGGGTGTGGGTGACCTTTTGAATCCGAAAACTCAGGATCAAAAGAAAACATCATTAAAGGCGGCCACGCCGCCCCAGTGAAAGCAGCACGCTCAGACGTCTGAATTGCCGCTATCGCCTGCTCCTTAAGACATCTTATCAGATGGTCGTGCTTGGAAGTCACGCAATGTTTCTCTAAAAGCGCCGCTTTCGTCAGTGTCTACAAGTAGCTATTTTGTGTCGAGATACAAGTGAGAGATACTCGGGGGCGAGACTGAGAGTCGGAGGCCTGTGTGCTGACGGCGGCTCGGCGTACTGGAGATTCCTCAAGCCCTCATTCCTTCAGGGGAATCCGAGTTGTCTATCCATTCACTTACAAAAATGTCAACACAGGTGTTTCGACAGCAGTTCCAGTGTCTGCCCAGCAATCCGCCAAAATGCGCCCGAGCCACAGAGAACTGCAGACTAAAGAAGTTTCGCCCAGGGTATTTTCAAAAAACTTCTCCACTTATTTGCTGGTGAAATTTCCCATAATCCTCTCCTGAATATGCGATTGGCTCCACGAGATAAAAAGGGCCACTTATTTTCACAATCCCATGCCTCTGTAGATCTGTCATCGGGGGTATTGTTTTCGGAAGGTATTGTTTTCAGAAGGTGCATCACGGGTCAGAGGTCACCGTTCTCCTGCCTCCATGCAACGCTGCAGTTAATTAGAGCTGTCCAGGCGCAAAGCGAAACATTTTAATTTCCGTCCTTGTTCAAGGTGCAAAGTTGCCAGAATCCATAGGTAAAGTGACAACATCCGAATGTTAACCTTTACCTCGCAGTTGATGACCTGCGCGCTAAACTGACAGCCCAGAAATACACCCGGCCATCCTGCACTGTGGCATTCCTTTGCCTGACTAGACAGCACGAGGACGGTGTTGATTTCCGTTAAGGAATGTGGCCGACCGAAATACCACAGCAGTTTCCCTTTCTCAGACAGCGTGTCACGCCCTTACCTTTCCACTGCGTAAGCATGGGGAGGGCGTCGATGTTATGGGGGTGCTCTACACCTGTAATTAAGGGTTTCTTAAAGAAGAAGACTATTAGAAAAAAAGGAGAGCTTGTGACTCTCATGGTATTTCGCTCTTTTAAGTTTTGGTCTTTGAATTGCTTGCCCGTAATGTCCCTAATAAAATCACCCTGTAAGATATTTGTGCTCCCTGTAATGACAAGCTAGGGGTGGCATGACGCAGGAGTGCTGGATCGATGACCAAGCTTCACTGTCACCTGTATATATGTCTGTCTCAAAGCAGAGCATGATGGGATATGCATTCCAATATACCTGTACTTCTGCAAATAAAGCGTCTCTCATATGCCTTTGTTCTCAATCACTCTCCCTTTGCTGTCCAGTCCAACATAACGGGGGATTTTCCTGAACTGAATCCTGTTCAGTACACTGGCAGTATTCTTCCCACACTGGAGTGTCAGCGTCCGCCATCTGCCGCGGGCTCCGTATCTCAGTCGGCCCAAGTCTGAACAAACGCTGTTCCAGAAGCTTCCTGCCCCCTCCTCCATAGCTGAAGCGCCAGTTAGCGCTCCGCAGCCACTGGAGGGGGAGAGGCTGGCAGGACGGCACGGTGCCCCACTGGACGCTCTGTCCGCACAGCGGCTGTGCTGGTGGATTAGGTCCTGCTTTTTTATCATTTGCTTTTGTCTGCCTGCCGACTCAGAGCAGCTGCGCAAACAGGAATGGCCAAGTGGGAGGGGCAGCCCCGTTCTTCCCGACGGGATGTGGCATCGGGTTCGAGTGGCGCACATCATACACCCGGCACACAGCCATCGGGAGAGCAGGCCGTGGATTCCGTCTCGTGCCAAATGAGCAACTGGCTTTCCGCACTTGCCCCGGTGACAGTTCCCTCACCGCGGTGTGGGGCTCGGTGACCCGCCCGGCGTCCCGGAACCTGGAACATTTCTGCTTGTGTGCAGTAGGGGGCACCCACTCATCATCTCCCCCCCCCCCCCCCGCCCCTGTGTTCAGCAGCCGCAGACTCTGATTAGAGAACTTTATATGCTCTCATTTCCCGACTGAAGTGGAAGGGGCCGAAAGTCTCGCTGAACACGACATGGGTACATGTCCCGGCAAGGAGGGGTCTGTCACCCAAGCACGGGGTGCAGCTCTCCATGGTCCCATGCGCATAGATGTGAAACTGCAATGGGGGGGCTGTGTTCCACACTGGAGGGGGGCTCAGGGATGTTCGGTGGATAAGGGATGGGGAGATGCGTGATGAAATGCTGCTTCCTGGGATGCCCAGGCATCATCAGAATTTATGAAGCTTGGGCTGTGGGGTTGGGGGGGGGGCTGGTACCAGTGCGGGAGGCCTCCGGGCCCCCAGCTGGACCTCCCTGAAAGGTGCCACGTGGAGCCGCAGCGACCCCCTTCTCCACTGCCCTGAATCTTGTCACCCGGCCCCTTGGCCCCCGCCTCTGCTTGCGGGCGGTCCCGATGTAGTGCCGTCAACACTGGAACAGATGGCCGAGGGCGGAGCTTAGCCGGATTAAAAGCTCCCCATTGGCTGCCCGCTCGGCTCGGGGTCATGCCAGGGCACCTGGCCGGAGGTCCGCCAGCCTGATGGGACCAGCGAGACGCAAACCTCGCAGCCTTGTTGCCGTCCTCATTTAAATCCTATCGCAGATGCATGACCATGGCAGGGAGCCCTCCGCCCGAGACGACGGACTGCAATGGATGCTCGGCAGCGCCGTCTCTTAGGAGATTTGGCGAAGGTACTCCAGCCTCCGATGTTGCCATAGCGTTGCCATGGCGTTGCCATGTCATGCTGTGGCGGCTCCAGGCTGGATCCGCGGCTCAGAACCTGGGAGGCGCCCCCTGTGGGCAGCCGTGCTCTGCTTCGCTGCCAACGGGATAATCATTCTCCTCTTTACACCTCACGAGGAATAAATATAAGCGATTAAAACGATAGCAGGCATGTTTTTTTGCCCATGACTTCCAGTGTTTTCCCAAACCTAGCTGAGGACACACAGGCTGTCACGCAGCCCAGGGACAGGGGAGAGCTGGAAAAGAGACAGGATTGGAGGGCGGGGGGGGGCACAGGGGCCACACATACCACGTGACAGGAGGGACAGAGAAAACTATTTCCTTTCGTCACGCTGTGGAATAAGCGAGGCCTTGTTTACCTTCGCGTCGTATTTTCATGGAGTAATCAGTTCTGTGGTTTGGGCACGGAAAACTAATATCAATGATACTGTACATTCAGCAGAGTGAAAAAACACGCACCCACACACACACACACACCCAGTGCTCACCGCTCCCCCCCCCAACATATAAAGGGTAGCCACACACTCGGGGGCCTGGCTATCCATTATTCTTTTGCCACCCCCTGGTTGCCAAAAGGGATTACGGTCATTGATAATGTATCGATACGCTCAACGCTGTTTAATCCCCAGCATCAGACTTAAAGCCCCCCTCAGAGGCAGGGAGATCTGGGAGGAACTCCGCTCGGACGTAGGATTACCGAAAATCCAACCGCTTGGTGAAGGCTGGCTTTCAGTGTTTAATGTGGGGGGGGGGGGGATGTAGTCTGGGGTCTAAATGAGATCTCGAGTCCCCTGGCGGATCTAAGCAAGGGCAAGGTGTCAGTGTTTTGACATTCTGTATCTGTAATGCTAATGCAATATTTACATTCTCTGCCAATAAATGAGCATCGCCAGTAGGGGGCGTGCTGTTTAACGATGCAAACTATCATAGGGCAGATTTATGCTGTTCTATATATGCATGCATACGTACATAGAAGTACATAGAAATTCAGTTTAACTGGACTCCAAAACAGTGAAAGTAGACAGCTGATTTATATGGGAATCGTTCCATCGATCCATTTTCCGAAACTGCTAATCCCATTTGGGGTCACTGGAGTCCAGAGCCTATGGGCCCAAGGCATGGAACAACCCCGGCTTGGGTGCCAACCCATCGCAGGGCACACTCACACACCACTCACTCACACCTTCAGGCAATTTGGTAACTCCAGTCAGCCTCAGAGTGTTTTTGGACTGTGGGGGGAAACCAGAGTACCCAGAGGAAACCCCTCAACGACACGGGGAGAACATGCAAACTCCGCACACATGTGACCCAGGCAGAGACTTGAATGCAGGTCCTGGAGGTGTGAGGTGACAGTGCTAACCACGGCACTGCCATGCCGCCCCCAATTATATGGGAATTAGTTCCCCAATTCTTTATATATACACATCGACGGAATTCAATCAATCACAGTGGGCTATCGTCCACCTTACCGTCCCCTGATTGGCTGGCTTCACTCCTTGGCTTGCCCCCCTCCCCCTCCCATTGGAGTGTGGCTGCCGACTTCACACTTCTCTGTTTCCCTGTCGCAGTTTTCCTCCCCGCCGCACACTGAACTTTCTGCCTGGGGCCGTTCTATCTCCGACTATTGATCTCTCTATTCCAACGGCACACGACACCCTGCAAGGCACTTGTGCCAACATCCTTGAACAATCTCATTAAGTAGTTATGACCTGTTCCGTGCTCACATGTCTGCATAACTCCTTTCCAGGAATAATATATGATTAGCTGCCATAAACAGTAGCTGCAATATTCCCTTCCTCTTCTTTATGTAGTTTCTGCTCACATAAGGCCTCCCTATTCACGCCCGTCTCGGATTTAAAGGGGGGGCCTTCCGGCACCACGGAGCAGGGATTGTCGGTCGTCTCGGGGCCAGCTGGGCTTATGGGATAGCCGTGAGACTTTCAAACCTCCAGGCACGATCCCAACATCCCTCCAGAAAGCCGCTCCCTGCTCTGCCGTAATCCCAGCTTTTCCCGTTCGCGCTGGGAAGCCGCGGCGGTTATCCGATATGGATTCAATCCGGTTTGCCCAATGACTTTGTTTCTCTTGCAGACATTCATCTTCCTCCTTAAAAAATATTAACTGTTTCGACACCTCGAAGGTTTATGAGGTGATACAAGACGAGAACCGATTTCACAGGTATAAATACGGTGCCCCCCCCCTGATTTACACCTGGAATCCATCCATCCAATCGGTTATCCGGGACGGGGGGGCACCCTGGACGGGATGCCGGGCTGGGGCAGGGACACCTGAAATCATCCTGTCATGTTTAGCTCCTCCAAAAAAGGTTCCCAAACAAGTCTGTGCACTCAGTGACACATTATTTCCAGGGTGGTGAGCAAGCAGGTTCCAAAAGAAGAGTGACTCCAGTGCTTCCTGAAACCTAATGGCTTCATCTGCGAATGCATGCGGTACTCTCCCCCCCCCCCCCCCCCCCCCCATCCCTCAACGGGCGTGGCCGTCCATCCATGACCTTGCTCTGCATCATAAGTGACAAGTAAACAGATGCGCCTTCAAGTTAAATTAATTCGCGACAGCAGGGATGAGTGCTGGAGGGGGAGGGTCATGGGGGCGGCTGCGCCGGAGCCCGTTTCCGGCACAATAATCCCCTTTGAAGTCGACTCGAAGATGCCCTGCTGGATCTGTGGCCTGTCAAACGTGCTTCCGTGCGAGAGAAAGCGGGACCGGTGCCATATCCTCGTTACTACCACTATAATTATGTACTGAACACCTCAGGAAGGAAACAGAGACTGGGCCGGACCCGGGGGGCCGACCCAGGGAATAAGTGGGAAGGGCGTGTCTCTGACCTCCCCGGACACCCTTTGAAGAGCTGTCCCACTTTCCTCTTTAACAGAGTCCCAATAACGTGACTGGGCTGCTGGAGGACCCCTTGCGGTTGGCTGTTCAACTGCCCGAGAGCAAGTTCTCCACAGGTTGCACACTAAGGGGCTGCACCTTCAATTTCAGACGCAATGAAACGTAATATGCGTCTATCAGACAATTCCCAGATTTTATCAAGCGGTCAGATGTTCAGCCGGCAGCTCATGGGACAGAGGGCAAGTACGGAATCGCCTACAGGGGAGCAACACTATCAGCCACAGGTATCGCATCTGAGTGAATGTACCTGCCCGCCTCCCTTTTCTTAAGTGAATTCTGTTTGGCAGACAACAGTGAAAATGAAAACGAACAACAAGTAGATGAAGAACAAGGAGACCGAAAAAATTCAATCAGATTAAGGCACTAATTTTACTTCATCTTATTTTCAAAAGGGTCTTGGAGCAACTGGGCACTGAACCTGCTTTGTCTAGCCTTTACTACCCTGAGTCACAAGCTCCAGATTCGGACACAGAAGAGCATGGACCCAGCAACTGCACCAGACTTAAACACCTGCCTGGGATCCGGTTACGCCAAGCAGGAAATTCTGGGTGGCCTCAGTGGACAGAACTGCGTGCTGCAGGGAATTCGGAAGCGAAGCGGAGTTTTATTTAGGGAATTTACCTTCCAGAGACATACGGCAAAAGTAAAACCAAAAGAAAGGATAAAAGAAGGAAAGGAAAGAGCAGAGAAGTACAACACACTCAAGCAGGGCACTTGCCTGACCGTTTCGGGTTTGAGAGAACAGGGGTGGGGGGGGGGGGGTGGTTAGACGTCACTGTCAAAACAAAGCCTAACATCACAATGGGAAAACATTAGAAAACAGGGGCGAGTGTTCCCCCCCCCCCAAGAAAAAGGTTCATCCTTCCAACAAAACCAAGGCTGTAAAAGCAGATTACCCAGAATACTCCACTAGATATATTACTGCTCTGGAGTATTCTATAGCCATAATTAATAAGGAAAGACCCACAAGCCTTAGTGCATGACCAGAGTTTCAAGTTTCAAATTTGGTTTGTCACATAGAAATGTGCGGCCCGTCAGTGTGTCGTAAAATGCTTTCGATTATTACACTGACATAAAGATGTTACAGATTTACCAGGGGATGTATGAAAGGGAGTTGCAATTGCATTTTAATTTCTACTGCTTAAGTAACGTTTATTTTCTATTTTAGGTTTGGTTTATTTCTAAGGTTGTGAGTAGGTTCATGAATAAAAAAATATCTTGGCGAATGAGAGGCCCGAGCGGAACTTGTATGTTGTTATTTTCTGTTGCTCTCCTTGCCTTTCCTGCTCACGTTTCTGCCTTGCGAATTTATTTTCATTTCACACAGCCTTTATAACATGCATAGGGGTGAGATTCAGGCACAGCTGAGCTGTGAGCGATTTGACGTGGAGGTGAAGTGTTTCAGAGGAAGAAAATAATGTCGGTGACTTTTCTCCTGATGGTAGCAAATGTCTCTGTTCCTTGGACGGCACTTGACCTTGTGGATGAGAAGTGTCATGGTCACGAGGACACAGAAATCACCCCCGGTCAAGTAAACAGCAGATGAATTGACCAATCAGGTAACAAAAAACAAAAAATATGACGACAAAAAAAATGGATGGTCCCTGGTGTGCAGACTACCCAGATTTAGGTCTTGTGTTTTCCAGAAGCCCCAGAGCAGTTGATGAATGGGTCTGAGGCGAGGTCTCTCAGGTCTGTGGAGGTCGTTAACGGTACACGACTGAGCTTTCAGTCTGTTCGTCCACATTGATCATCTTAATGGGCTCTTGCCAGAGTAAATCACAAGGCCTGATTTGACTGGAACGTCTCCGCTCCCCTTCTAGCGCGTTTGGCGCAAAAGCTGAGAGGCACGAGGCCACGTTTCAATCAGATGGAAAATATATTTGCCGGGGGAGGGAAGTGGAGCGTGGTCAGAGATCAAGCGAAGGTAACCCTCTGGACCTGCAGGGCATGCATGCCACGCCGTTGCGTTAGCCGCAGGGGGACGTTAGCACGACACGCCGGCCATAATGCAAGTCGTAAAGAGCGAGTCCGCAGCCAGTGGAAGCGACCCCGGTTCACAATCATCCCGTTTACGGGACCATTTTAGTAGTAGGATATAAAAAGAAACATAAGGAGTTTATTCCCACCACTGTCTCGTGTGGCCTTGCAGGTACATGACCTGGGGTCTAATGGGGGTCCACACACTTGGCTGTCGGCCCCTTCTACTATCCATCTTGCAATCTATTATCAGGGTTAGGGTCAAGGAGTGGGCCTGGCGCCTGAAAAAATGTCATTAGGACAGAAGCAAAAATGATGGGTTCAGAGAGATAACCAATCAGATTGTAGAGGAGGCAGGAACAAAACATCTGATTGGTTAGTCCCACCTTTTCTATAATCTGACTGGTTATCTCTCTGAACCAATCATCTATCCTTCTGCCCTAAGAACATTTTTGTGTAAGTAAAACTCCCAGGTGCTTTAATGTCTGGGGGGGTGGTGGTTCGGATTTCGAACCTCCCCCTATTATAGAGTGTGGAAACAGCTCAATCCAATCAATGGCTGAGCTGTTTTCCGAGCAGTTTGTCTATCCTCTTGCATTGGAGGGCCCAGTCAGCATGAGGGGTGACCCCTGGGTGCCGCCGCTCTGCCGTGTCCAATGACCACAGAATAAAGAGCACAGGTCACACGGCCATCTGTCCGGTCTCAGTGCCTGGCAGTAACGTGATTGGCCCCATGTTACATTTACGACAAGCTGTGATTGGATGGAATATCCTTGCAGGCGAAAACAGACAAAAAAGACAAGAACAAAGAGAAATCAAGGAGAGGGTGAGAGGATTAGTATGCTACGTCTGTAGCCAGAAGGTCGCCGGTTCAAATCCCAGAGTCAGAGAGACTGATGTCACTGTTGAGTCCCTGAAGATGCCCAATTGCACTGTTTTTCCAAAACAGTGTATGTGACTTTGGAGAAAAGCATCTGCGATACAAATAAAATGTAAATCATTTTTTTAAATCACTGTCCACTGATACTGGCGATCTCCTGCACTCATCCCAATGATGTCCAGCAGCTGTTCACCTACAGAATGGCTGCTTTAGAGACAAACTTGGAAAGTCCTTTCTTTCTCGTATCAGAGAAGGTGGCCATCTGACCTTGAATTACTGTGCTCAGGCCATTTTGTGGATCTCTAATGCCATCTGGCCAGCAGTCCTCGGGAAGACCTTCAATGTATCAGGAGGCTTCACAGAAGAAAGCTTCTTCTGACTCCTCAAGGACCATATCTCGTCTGATTAAACGCTGACCAGGATCTAGCCACCCACAAACTCCCAAACCTATAATCTGAAATATATTAAACAAAAGCTCTATAAAAAAAACCTTCTGGAGCTGTGATGTAGGTGGGCCTTATTATGTTGTTATATCGAGCGCACGGCTGCCATCCACAAGATAAATATCAGCCCGCTCATCTCAATATTCGTTCCAAGAGTCCTATTGGTACCTTGTTCTCGAAAAATAAACATTGATACGAAACATGCAATTAATGCCAGCACGCCTATGCGGCAGCTCTGGAAGGGGGGGGGGTGGGGGGGCACACGGGGCACACGGGGAGAAAGAGAGCCATTTTCTCAGCTGACATGGCTAATTTGAATATCAAAACATGATGTAAAACGGTGATTAAAACTCAATTACAGAGCATGTGGCAGAAAAGTCAATTAGAGCTTCGGTGCTGGGGTGCGGACACCTGCTGACGAGACGGAAAACGAGTGGCGGAGTTGCTGAGCGAGGTGAAAGTGAGCGAGCCTCTGCACGGAACCAGCTCGCTAAAGTACTTCCCCTGCTGGAAGCTCTCCGGTTTCCCTCTACGGTCTTATCTTCCTGGCTCTAGGTCAATCGTTAGCCGGCCCGTTTCCCACGTCCGTCTCTTTGCCGCCTTGCTCTAAGAGGATCGAGCAGCGGAATCTTAATGGCCCTCTAACACCTTCCTCGTGGCGGATGAATGAAGCTCGCCAACGCAGCCCGGCCACAGACTCATGAAGGAAACGCCTTCAAAGGGGCCTCTGCAGGCCGTGATGCACTAAGCCCCGGCACTGAAGTGTCCCGATACAGATCGTTCATTAGGAAGGCAGATCGCCCCTGCAGCAACAAGCTGACCCTTAAATTCCTTTGCTTTCAGCCCAGATTGAGGCGTAAAAAGATCCATCCCAGTCGCAGACAAGAAAGGATTTTTAATGCGTCTACTGTGCTGACCTAAGGAAGTAAGAAAGTTTCAATGAAACACGTATATAATGTATATTACGCTGATGCTTAAGAAAAGTTCCTGGCAGTGTCCAATTAGGGAACTAAGCAAATGATGTCAAAGGTGATTGGAGAATAAGTCCTTCTCTACTTTATTTCCTTTGAGTTCATCATCTACAGTATGTAGCAGGGCATTTATGTCACGGTCTCCCTGCCTTAGCAGTGACCTACAAAGCCCAAATTTCCCATAATACATAGTCGAACAATCTCAAACCGCTTCTTATTTGTAAAACTCTTAAGAAACAAAGAAGTACACCGATGTGGTGATGATAAGGTTTGATGTTCTGGACTTCTCTGGCTGCGCTGGACTGCACGGGTCTGATGTTCAGTACTGGAAAACAGTCCCACGCTTGGACGCAGCACAGCGTACAAGAACAAATGCGGGGGAAAAAAAAAACAAAATAATAAATGCGACACTGTGACAAAACAGTGCTTGTTGACAAACTGGCTTCCCCTTATCTGCCTTCCTTGTAGACTTTCCCAAGAGGCGTATTTAACCCCAAGCGTTAATTATTGACAATACACTAGCAGGGAAATAAATAACAGCCACAAAAAAAAAAAAACGGATTTCGAATGACAGAGGCTTTTTGTCTTTGCAAAAGAGGTCTATGTACAACCAACCTAAGCCATTAGCATGTTTGAGCAGATGCTGCGCTTCCTGACAGCTACAAGCACCGTGTTGCATTCAGACGAGATGATTCTGTGGCCAGTTTCTCCGGCAATTTCTAGGAAACACCTGTGGTCAACCTCAACAAATTGTAGGACGGCTGCAAATGGGATTGCAGCTCTGAAAAAACACCCCCCCCCCCCCACATTGAGTTTCTTGTTACTATGAAACACCAACGGACCCAACAATGACGTAAATAAGCAGTAGGCAACATCAACAAGGTAGCAAATGCTGGATGGCTTTTTCAAACATCTTCCTCCCCATCATTTTAAATGGGTCTGGTCTGGCTGTTATCTCCTGCAATGGCTGGATGGGAGACCTCCCAATGGCAGACCTCACAACAGAAGAACGTGGCGCCCATCCAGCATGTCCCACTGCACCTGAGGCTTTACAGACAGGCTGGTCAGCCCGTAAGTGTCTGAATGTCTCAGTGAGACACCATTGCTGACCATTGTGTACACTGTGTACGACACTCGACAAAAACTCCATGGTAATATTAGCATTGTTGCCACATGATTGGCTTCCGGAAAAAGTGTCGTGCAAGGTTCAGAATGGCCGCGACTCCCCTGAATGCTTGAACCAATCAAATGCATCCCATCCAATCTGCCTCTTTTGGCAAGACTGACATTGTTTGAAAGGGCATATGAGCCACTCTGGGACATGAGGACAACTGATGTATCAAATTTGGCGATCTGACTCTGCCTCGCCTGTGGTACAGGGTCCCTTCTTTGCCTTCCCTAAATCCGTCCTTCTGAATGGGGCCAAGCTCAGGTTTCCGACCGCGAGCTTGTGCGTGCAAACCAAGGTAGCGTCGCCTCTCCGGTCTTCTCAGGGTAAACAGTGAAAGCCATCAAACTTTAATGCCCCCCACCGTATCGAGGGCAGAGCATGCAGCATCGCAAAGAACTGCCACCAACTAGCCAAATAATGAGTCGGGATCTTTTTCATCTGCTCCGAGCTCTTCCTGCATGTTTATTAGGCTGCTGAGGATACGCCACACTGGAGGAGCGAGTTCATTTCATGCCATCGCTCCACCGGAGGACTGATGCAACCTTCAGGGGTTTTTCGCACTCGATTCCGTGACAAAACAACACTGCCGGCTGCTCTCTACAGCAGCTCCTTTCCGGTGGCTCCGGCTCTACCGCTGGTCACAGGAGGCCCTTCCTCAGATACGGATGACCTGAAAGGACTCCGCTGAGCTTGCTGATGGGGAGGTAGCTTCACGTTTGGCCGACTTAAGAGCATGAAGGCCCCCAGAGGTACCCCCTCCTTACAAGGACAAGGATGATGTGCCAGGCCAGAAATCAGGCCCCCCTGTCTCAATCCCACCGTCCTTCAGCCAATGCTGGAGTTCGACCTTGGCCATCTACCGCTTTCCAGGCTCACGTCCTCGTCGGATGATGGGAAGCACGTCCGGCGTGGGTCGAGGGAGATGCAGACGCGATGCACGGAAACAGGAGTCAGGCGAGCTCGAGTTGTATGGCTACGCGTCTCTCCAATAAAAGCCAAGCGCAGTCAAGGTTCATCGGGCAGAGACCCAGGCGGGTTCCCACGATTATCATGTCTAGACACATTCTATGCAAATGCTGATATTTAGACGCACGCCTGTATAAAATTTGCCGTCTCCCATCATCAGTTGCCATGACTGTGATATTTTTGCGCTAGTGGTGCAGGTAAGTGGGGGGGGGGGCATTGTCCCAACTCAGTATAAACTGTTCTGATATCAGTCTTGTCATGTCCTCTTCTGCTGCGATTTAGTGCCTTTGCTGACGGTGCATGTAATGCGACGGGAAGCTGCAGGCCCTAACGGCGGCCATTAGCCACAGCAGCGCCATGGTTTATTTTTACAGCCTTCTTGCCTCTCTAATTAGCTCTCTGCTGTTAGGCGACGGCGCTCGGCCAGCGGCCACCTCTCCCTCATTCGCACCGGTCAGAGTCGCTAATAATTCATTTGTGTTCAGGCACCTAATGGAACCGGTGCGGCCCACCTGGATGGAAGAAGAGCGTCGATAATCACCACCTTCCCGCCGCGGAGCGCATTCACATCCACAGCCAAGGTGCTTCAGATGCAGCACTTACGCTTGCTGCACTCTCTCCCCTTTTTTTCTCCTCCCTCTTGTTTTGAAGTTCCTGCACCATTAGAGTAAGGAAGGAGGTTGCCGGCGAGGAGGCTGGGGAGAGAGGCGGGCTAAACATTGAAGTCATAATGACCCTCCCCCGCCCTCCCCATTGGTCCAAGACTCCCGAATGCAGCTGCTCGCCCAGAAAGACAGACCTGGGCTGAGTACGGACAGGAGGAGAAGTGGGTGGGGGTGGACAGGAATTGGGCAGGAACCAGGCAGCTGCAGATCGGTGGCATTAACGGCGGGGGGGCAGTTTTTTTTGGGAGGGGAAGATGGTCCCTAACGACTTCTAAAGTATGAATAAAACATGTGCTTTTCTTACTGCTGATAATGTTTACAGCATCTTCTGTTGTAATGTCTGCCAGGCATTTCTGCGAGTGATGATGGCATCAGTGAGTATGACACTGCATGATGCATAACCGCGAAAGCCGCTAACATGAGATGCGACACCCGGGGGGAGGCGTTTACCCGTACAAGACAAGAATGAACCCTCAACTTCAGTAAAGCCCATTAGGCAAAAAGACACAGTTTATCGCTTATGAGCTCATTAAGCAGATAACTGAATGCTGTCTTTAGCTATTTTGCTTTGCACGGGATCAGGGGAATCCGGAATTGCCCCAAATCCCAAAAGAAGAAAAGTAAATATCATCAGGCATTACAACGTACCACACTTAACGCAGGTGGGGGTGTCAGCAAGCCCCCATCCTGTGATGATCTGAAAAACATCATCATGCAGAAAAATGGTTTTTTGACTTGACACACTTTTCCAGAAGTGGGTTTCCTCTAAAATTTTCACTTCTCCGTATATTTGCTCCGACCACAAGACCACAAACAGGAAAGGGGCTGGGAATGCCAGGCTGGTAAAGCCTCACACGTATTTCATTGGCCCTCACCTCTGCGGAATGCTCTAGAAGTGTTTCCTGAGAGGTGGCAACAGGACGCGGAAGATGGCAGAAGGAACCGGGCCGCAGTGGCAGTAAGCACGGCTGCCGCCGATCTGCCTGTTCTACGTGGGTCATGGGATCCGGAATTCTCCGCACTTGTGACAGGGAGGTAAAGCAGCTGCACTCACTGCTTCCGGGAAAAAAAAAAACCACAGCCCAGCTTTTGCGGTCAGGGTAACAGAATATGAGGGGGAGAGAGAGAGAGAGAGAGAGAGAGCATATGACACAGACCACACGAGTCGCTCATATGAGACAGGAATCGGAAAAAGGAGCAATGAATCCACTTTAGCTAATTAATGTAGCTAATTTTTTTTGTGTGAATAGTGGTCTCCCATTAGACATACAAGCACAGGAGTGCCTTTGCATCGGGAATAATGCTCACTTCTCCGCAATCATTTTCTTTATTCTAATCGGGGATTCTAAATAAAAGCCAATATTGGCTGTGCAGATGCAGAATGGGCCGAGTTAATTAAAATAGCTAAATATCTAACGGAAAAAGAACAAACAGAGCAAAGAAGTGAAACGTCTTTAATTCTACTTAGCTGAAATGGCTGAGAGTAACGGCAGCCCCGTTCGGGCCATTAGATGAATTACTTCGCCTTTGGGGGCCTGTGGAGTTAATGGTCACCGGCCCTCTGTCATTGTCACCGTGTCACTTCAGATCGTCACCCGGTGCCGCTCGGTTCAAGGCTCGTTTGATCTGAACTAAGATTCGCTTTGATTACTAACCCCGTCGTGACAGAAAGGAGAGAGAAGAAGATGAAGAAAAAGAGAAGAAAAAGAGGAGCTGAAGAGCAGCCTCTGGTGACAGAGACACCCACCTGCCCCTTCAGTGGACACCCCATGCGGGACACCCTGGCGTCTCCAGCGAAAGCTTTTGCACACCCTGAGTTGTTATTTTTGCACTTGTGGCCCCCCCCCGGATAGCTTGAGTGACTCTGGCCTTTCTCCTCTGACCTCTCTAATGAGCACGGAGCTCTCCGACACAGATCGGCAATCACAGGGCGCTTTTTGTTCATCAACCATTTCTCTGTAAACTCCAGGCACGGAAGTGTGAGAAAATCCCAGCCAGGAGGCCGTTGGAGCCACCAGCGACGTCACATTTATAGCCCCTTGACATCCCGCTCCCCTCCCGACTCCTTCTGGTTGTTGTACGTATTCAATCGCAGTCTCGTGATTGGCTGTTTGTAGGGGCTTTTTGCGTTAATGAGCAGCCGTACCTAATAAACTAGCTATTGTGTATATAATCAGGCAGACCTTTAAATAATGACATAATTATATCCATCCATCCAGCCATCTCTCCATCCACCTTCCATAACTGCTTATCCAGTACAGACATTCTAACCCAGGATGCACAGATAACGAGGAAGGTGGCACCTCAGGCGGGATGCCAGTCCATTCAACATACGGGCACATATGGCGAAAGGTACAATAGCTGGCAGGGTGCTCCACAGTCTGCAGACTTCCCTGCACAAACACACCTTGCTCAGCTCACCGGCTAATTGCTAGGTTTAGTAGGTGTGTTTGTAAACTGTGTTGCAGACTAGCCCTCCTGGACCTCAATCAGGGAACCCTGTTCTATAGAATACTGATCAAATGACACCCATTAAAGGTTTTAATATTCACAATGGCTTTCAGAAGGATTTGTGTTTTTTTTCTCTAAGGGATTGTGGGTAGGTGGGGGACAATGTCATCAGCCAATCAAACGTAAACAAGAATGTCGGTTTGAAGCAAGCATGTCCTGGACCCATGGATCCATCGATCCCGTCTCCAGAGACCACCGATGTCCATGCAGCACCCAGGCCTCACTTCACTGCCCAAACTCCCTTTGCCTCACTCTGCGTCAGCGCCCCCTCAGAAGATGGCGTGCCTAGCGGCCACCTATGCTGCCTGATGGGCAGACCAGCTGTGTCGGAGGTAGTGGTTTTGAAGCAGCAAGCTAGACTGTGCCACTGGGCAAACTGGGGACTGTACAAACAGCCAATAAGTGGGCTACCCAACCACCCAAGCTGGCGGCGAATGGACTATCGCCAGAAACACAAAAAAATCCACCCAACTTTGAACTTCACACTCTCTAAATGTTTTTGCTGGCTTAAGTGGCTATTTTTCCTTAAAGACTCAAGATCCACAGTTATTTTTATATCTGCCATTTAACATGAATAAGTTTAATGGAAGGAATCTAGCAAGGATTATATTTAAAATGTTCCTGTTATTTTAGGCCGAAGCCAAAGTGGACTCGAATCAGGGGAAGTTTCCTGGATCCTCGGCTGCTCCAGTGGGTTCGTTAGCACGCGTTTAAAATTAGACTAATTTATTCAGGAGTAAAACAGGGGAGTTTCAGCTGATTTATTGGGATGGTTAGAAGCTCAGAGGAGAAACTTCAGAGCCACCTTCTAGAAAGCTCCGGCCGAAAATGGGGAATGTGACAAGTAAAAGTGGGAGGAGCAGTGGGGGGGAGGGGGTGGGGGAGTGCTGTGGTACAGGTCCACCATAGCTATGAATTTACCCAAAGTGCCAGGCACCCAAGAACATTTACTGGGGTGGGGCCAGAGGAACAATGGCCCCAGCTAAAAATTGTTTCCCTGAGTGCCCCCTCCCTGTCACTCATCGCTTAAAAACAAATCATTGGCTAATGATAAGGTTGGCCCCTCTGTGTGAATTATGACCCCTCTTTTGCCTTCCACCATAAAGAAAATCCTACAATCGACCCTGCAGCCACCACAGAATGTTCTGGATAGAGCCCAGATCTACCTCGGCATCCTGACAGCCATTTCACACCCTGCCCCGCCACCTAGGTCCATGCGGTGACACGGGCTGACATCCTGTGACCATATCACTCTTCGGTGTGAGCAATTACGTCATAAAAGCTAAATTAGCTGGTCATTCCTCCCTTAAACATGCTCCTCTTGGTCCTTCTGCTATGGGAAGCAGAGCATCTACATGCAATCACCTCCCTCCTTCACTGTAGCAGCCCAGTCTGCTTCTCAAAAAGAGCGTAGCATCCTCCTTTGCAAAGAAGATGAAATGCCATCACATCTGTCCTCCTTCTGTCGGGTCTTGCTCGAAATTGAGGCTCAGCGTGAAGACTGGGGGGTTAATCCGACCTGGGGCCAAACGAAAGGCCCACAGGCCTTCTGCTGACTGCCATGAGAAGCTGCTATTCTTTCTGCTAGTAAGCAGTTCCCTTAACGCACCAGACTGCTATAAATCAGCCTCGCTCACAACAACTGAAAGGTTTCTCCTCACCCTACCATGACAGGAGCCCTGGAATCTGCACCCTTTCGTCCACACAGTGTGACAGGCGCTGCGATGAGCGTGCCGTCAAACGAAAAACACTAACCAATAATTTTGCATTAATTTTCATCTCCATGTGCTCAACGTGCAAATCAAGTCATTTTACAGGGATGTGACGGAGATGCCAGTCACATCAACAAAAGAGCAGCAGTCTTGCAAACACACGATAAAAACAGCCGCATCCTTACGAAGATTGTTAACGTTTCTTTTCTGTCACGGTGAATAACCATCATGCAGAATTGTGCTTTTCATAAAACTGGCTCCGACTCTCAATCATAATATGATTTTGTTTATTTAATCTTTTTTGACAAAGAAACAGCCGCGACAGCCCATTTACAATACGTTTCAAACAAGGAGCAGAGCTGCTGTGATTTTCAGTGGTGGGAGGGAGCCCCCGTTTGTGGAGGGACTGTCCATTTGCTTCCCACGGCGTCACAAGCTTTGATTGAAGGACTCGGAGGTGGCACAGATGAAATCCAATCAGAGTCTGGTGGTTTGCTGCTTTGCGCAGTGCCGGGCGCATGCTGATTACCCTCATCACCATAGAAGGTCGGTAATTTTTTTGGTGTAAATACTCAATTTTTGTCAGTCGCTGCTAAATAGCTGCCAGCGTGTAGCATCAGAAAAACACGCAGAAGTCGACTCAAACGGGTCACACTGGGCTCACCCACAGCACGAGTCTGCAGCCCCAACCATAATCCGATTTCACCTCATGCACACGTTTCAAGGAAACTTTACTCCACGTGCAAAATCAATTATGAGGTGCTTTTCATCCTCTACCTGTATGCTTATCGCATCAGACTAATAATAAAAGTAAAAGGCCCAAGATTCTCCAGCTTTTAAAAGGCAGCCTTTCTGTTCTCAAGCACCAGGACGTGCTTTCAGAGTGCCTGTGTCGCATTTGCTTTCGACAAATTCAAGCTGACGTTTAACGGAAAGAGAACGAAGCACGTGGATGAACACGGGCAGCTCTGCTGCTCAGAGCTCCTACATGCCTGCTGATGACCCAGAATTCCCCTGGAAGTTTACCACAAAGGCAAGGGGGGCTAAGGATTCAGGTGGAGAGCCAAGCAGTGACCCTTTTCTGTTAAACGTGGGTGAAACGTCAAACCATCTGTCATTGTTTCGTTCTTAGTCTTTCTCCAGGACCAGGAATGCTTCGGAAATTGCGATGGATTCTGTGGGATGTGTTGACGACTTGAGGATTGTTAACGAGCTAAAACTTGCTATTATTTTTTATTTATTAAGCCGGCAGACAGAACTGCCCAAGCCTGAACGGCTCCCCAGAATCCAATTTGCAAGCAAGAGAACTATGGTGGCCTCAGCATTTGATGCGAATACAAGTAAAAAACATTCGGCGAAACCTGCAATGGAATCTTTACCCTTGAGTTTAAAAATTTCTTTTAGCAGATTCTGGTCCATAAGGATGTTTAGTATTGCTGTTGGCTGTATACAGTAAGATACACAAACTTTAGTTCGTGTCCCTGTGGATCAGCAGGACTGATCGCCTACTAGCTTAATTTGCCCTCTGTTGTGATGCTGTCTGCAGTCAGACACGACTTTTCAAAGCATTTTATGGAGACGCCACTTTCTCTCGCCGCGTCAAACATCATTGGCTAGAGTCTATTTGCCGATAAATGCATCAAGTCAACACAAAGCATGATGAGCCTAAAACACTCCCCCCCCCTGCACCGAAGGCCGGTAGTACACCCAACAGACGAGGAGATGTTGTCAGGAGTGTGACAAACAGGGGTCGGCCAGCTCTCGAAACGTGAAACTGCACTTAATTGCTGATTGTGATTCAACGTCACTCGTCAGGGAAGCCAATTCCATTGCTAAGCGAGAGAGAACTCTAAACAAACAATCATATTGGCAAATGATATTATACTGTGACAGGTGACAGAGGGCAGCATGACAACAGCAGGACATGATCCCTGCCCCTTCATTAATTATCCTCGATTGAGCTGTTAAATAAAGATGACTGAACCCATGCTAAATATATGAGCCAAAACATTATGACCCATACAAAGTGAATAATGTTGGCTATCTAGCAAAAATGGTGTTGGGATATATTAGACGGATAAGTTAACATTTAGTTCTCATAGTCGACAAGTTGAATGCAGAAGAAATGGGCAGAGATAAAGGCCTGAG
Source organism: Brienomyrus brachyistius (assembly GCF_023856365.1). Classification (NCBI taxonomy): domain Eukaryota; kingdom Metazoa; phylum Chordata; class Actinopteri; order Osteoglossiformes; family Mormyridae; genus Brienomyrus; species Brienomyrus brachyistius. The sequence continues at coordinate 13,980,811 of NC_064555.1, read as the reverse complement.
TGACAGTAGCCAAATAATAGCTAGACACTTGGGACAGTGCATCTCTGAATCAGCGTTGGGGGGAGCTCACAGTCAGCTGTGGGGAGTACCGACTGAGAGCGGACTGAACATCTGTTATTAGATTAAATTAAGTTTTACTGACTATAAAATTGATTGTTTAACAGCAAAAAAAAAACTAATTAAGCAAAAATGAATTATTAATTTATTTAATTTTTATTTGCGAATGGTCACAAAAAAGAAACTGATTTTATTTGAAATTTTTAAAAAAGCCCATAGCTATTTATCAATTCACCTAAAAGGAAAAAAATAATAGCAGCGAGAGCCGTGAATGCGGTTTGAGGTAATGGCACAAACCATTTCACCGGCAACTCGACAAGGCATCATTCGTTAGGAGCCCGGCCCGGTGTGGAACCGGGATCAGAGACTGAAACCACGGGTTTAAACCGCGTCCACGCGACATTCCGCCAATCTGCCCATCTGCACACTCCATGTGCTGACAGGGCTGCTCAACATACGCACACATGAAACTGCTCCAATTTCAGCGCACTCAGAAGGCCAAAATTACGATAAGGAGGCGTCCCCCGGAAAACGACAGACTGAGGTCGGCCGCAAGGCTCATTACCTCAAACTTCCCATTGCAGGTTTGCAGATGGAACGTGGGCTTCCAGAGTCTTCCGGAGCATCTGACACCATCCACGGGAAAACTCCTTTAAAAACCAGCTAACTATTCCCTGCTCACTTGCAGTGCTGACTTTATACGAGCTATAAAACCCTACATCTGCTAGCGCCACGTATGTGATTTTCTCCTTTTTATGGCACAGTTGTGTTCCTGGGTCTCCTAAGAATCCCGGCCACATTAGTTTAAGAGGCGACAGATTATTGTCCGCATGTGTGACGTATTATTCCGCAGCTGCCGGCCCTCTTGCCGTGCGTATATCATGCATTTATGCCACCCGTCATGAACCGCAGCCACGGACGCTAGCTCCCAGGGGAATGTCCTATTCGGGCAGGAACTATGAACTAGGCTGGGTTCTTCTCTCTTCCAGATACCGACGTGGATTAGCAGCCATTTATGCTATTTTGAAATGTGAATAATGGTAATGGACAAACGGACCCACAGATTGTTTTAAAGCAGCTAACTAGCATTAAGCTAATTAAATCGGAAAAAAGGCTGTGGTGAAACTCATTATGTAGCTTTTGTGGATGTTTTGACTGCTAATTCTGATCATGTTCGATCTCGTCCTGTAAACAGCACACGTGTCAAGATGCCCCTGCTGACGTTATGATACAAAGCAGATCCTAAGAAGTCAAGTGAATAAACGGAAAAACTTGTTTAACTTCAGGCAACACTTCAGAGCTATGGTGATATTGGCTTAGCACGGGTTAGACCTCTGTGTCTGTGATCAGAAGGTCACTGGGTCAAATCCTGTCCTCAGCTGCATAGTCACATGACCACTGGGCCCTTGAGCAAGGCCCTTAACCCATCCCTCAAAATGCTCCAGGGGTTGCATCTAAATGGCAGACCCCAAGCTTTACTTCTGTGTGTGTTTCAAATGAGAGCATGATGGGATATATGTAAATAAGCACTCCATTGTAACTGTACTTGTGCAAATGAAGCATCGTCATAAACTATTACTTGCCATTTTTACTGAATTCCCATTTTTCCAAGTGCTCTTAACTTTTGAACCGACAACAAAAATGGGACAACTAATTTTCCATCCTTATAAGGAAGCCTTCAATTGACACTGAAATGTTTGCTAAGTAATGATAAAAGTAATTAAGCCTTCTGCAGCGTAAAGGGCCTAGCACAGATGGGGGAGATCAGGACGACACGGAGCCCTGTGCGTAACGCAGTCGCTCGCTGACGCACTCAGGCGCGCAGGGCGGCCCTCCTACGTGCGGAAATGCCTGTGCGGAATCTCTCTTTAAGCACCCGGTGTTTTAATTTTTCCTGTCTGTTACGAGTGAGCCTTGGGGGGGGAATCGGGGGTTACGGCGGTGCGAGAGCGGCAGAGCGCAGCGCCCGGGAAGGCATGCTTCAGGAAGCATAATAAACCATCTCTTTATCTCTCCTGGGGATCTGCTCACCCCAATTACGTGCCTGACATTTCTCTCTCTGTCTCTCCTTGCTGGGGCCGTCGAGGGCTGGGATCACACGGAAAAAGTGGTCGTGGCTCAGAGGTCTGCTGATGAATACCTGCTTCCTCCCTCCTCTCCGATGCAGTCAGGACGAGAGAGAGGGGCGCTTGAGAGTCATCGGATCGACAGAAGTTTGACTTCACACAAGACATGCTGTTACCTAATCTGAGCAAGACATGGTTCGTTCATTTTCAGGCTGTACCGGCACCTGGCTATGCCAAAAATACAATAAAGCCATCAGAAAGATATTCAGAGATCAACACCAAAACGGGTATGTGACACGCAGGTTATCTAAAAGTGTTGGTTATCCTACAAAATCTAAAGAAATCGAGGCAAATGACCACCAGAGACAGAACTTTAAAATGATGAGTCATTGCTGGGAACTCACGACGGAACGCAATGAGTAGCCAAGTTATGCGTAGATGATATGATCTGACTTGGGAATTAGGAAGCGCAAAGCTCTCACAATCGGCTGTCAGTGTTACACCTTGGCTCTGTCTTTCACTGCCCTGAAGTCTTTCCCCCGAAATCCCCAGGAACTGTCAATCACGACTGACAGTGCTGGATTGCAAGGCCCAGTGAGGCCGCGATTCTACATTTTCGCCATACCGAGGCTGAAATCTTTGCCAGGCACGTTTGGTCACGTGACTACAAAAAGGCTTAGGAGTCTCTGCTGGTTTTTAGAAGGAGAGGCATGAAGTGTCACTCCTCAGGTCTTCACCTAAGCCGTAGGCCTGACAGGAATTTGGTGTGAAGCCAGGCTAGATTTTATGAAAATAAACAAGACCACGGTCAGCAGCTGAAGCTGTGAAGATCCGTATCGTGCTTGTTCCTCTTTAAGAGAAGAGCTTAGGGAAACTTGGAAGAATCTGACTCCTAAATAGAATCCATTAATAACGCTGTCACTACATGCTCCTAAAATAACCCAGGAGAGCTTCTGCTATATCGATCTCCAGGAACAAGCCACCCCCCCCCCCCCCAACCCCCAACCAGCTTGCTTCATCTTGGAGTGCCCAAACCATATGCCATTAAATTTGTTATGGAAACACATTTCGCATTAAGTCGGTCAGTGAAAATGGACCTGGGGAGAGCTTTAATATTCAAGACATGGGAGGCCCCATTTCCCCGAGTGGCGCTGATGTGACCTGTAAGCTCGGGAGCAGACTAGCAGAGGCAGGGTCCTCCTCCTCTCCCTCCACTGCCGAATCACTGTTTGCGTAACATTCCTGTGGTGCAAACTGGGCCCATATCCGCTTATACAGCAAAAAAACCCCCGTAGGAGTCCATTACGTACCAGCCTTCCGAGCAACAGCACCTACCTACGCAACTAGCCGTTGAACTTTCAAAAGATGCAAAATTTGCATACCAGTCTAATATTAGATAATAATTCTGTGTCATCCTCGGCCTGGACACTGATACAACACATTTTTTAAATGAGAGATTGTTTTAAAAAGGCAGGGCCAGGCATATTTTCGTTGAACTCTCCTTTCTGCAGCCGAAGCCTTTGACAGTGGTGACCCTCTCACTATCTGTAGCACCTTACTTTTGCTTCTCCAGCACCCAACGGCAAGGCTTCCGACAGCAGGCAGTTGCGGGGTGGGGGTTGGGGACGTCTCCAGGCAGATGGGCAAGGGACACCTCTCGGGCATCCAAGATCCCAGGACCAATCTGTGGAAAGAAGAAAGAAAATAAATGAAGAATTACATTTGGCAAAATACAACAGAGTGGGTTGTAGGCGATGTAGACTTTGTAGACTTAACCCCATTCTTGAGAAGTGGTTTGTTGTATAAAGGAGCCAGTTCCGGAAAGTTCTACAAGCAGGCCCCTTGCCCTCTACTGACACCAGTGGTTAATCGGCTTTGCGACTGACAGGAACTTCCCAGCACAACAGTTCACCTTAAAGGCTCAATTTACGAGTGTCCCTTGCTGATTATCTTACACCGGTCCCAGAGACACAATTTTTATCTACACATCCTACCCCAGGTTGGGCTTTTACGGGCCCCCACTGCCCTATTCAAGCAGGAGCTGTTGCTAATGGCTAGGGGCCCCGGCGCAGAAGCACGCCGTCGTTCAGCCTGTAAACGGCACCCTGCTGTTTACTCTGCAGAATTACAAATAGTTGCAAACAGGAACCTCGCAGTCCAAACTGCCAGCTCCATTAAGTGCAATAAACATCCGTCTGTCGTTCGAGGAAAAGTGTTCCATCCGAAGCCCCCGCTTTCGCCCAATGTTTGGAGCAGCTTTCTATCGGAGTTCCCAACTTCTGAAGTACTGGTTCGCATCCAGTTCCCTAGCAGTAAAGAAAATGCTTCAAACCATCGCTTTCTCCTCAAGCTGATTTGCTCGGGCGCGATGCGGGAGACCACAAACGGCATCAAAGGATGGGCCTGTGCTCCAACATAAACAAAACAGGGCCCCGGTGTTTGCATTCTGAGAATGAGCGTTCCTGATTTCCAGCCCGACAAGTTTAAGCAGTTTGTTAAGTATACCTAGCTAAAAAATAACTAATTTCCTTGGCCTATCAGAGGCCAGAGCTATCTGGTAGACCAAAGGCTGTCAGTGTGATGGATAAGTGAGATAACGACCAGGAAGATTGCAAAACACTCACGAACACCTAAACTGAACTCTGACTGGCAATACATCCTCTGCTCATTTAATGATGAAGTTCCATTCCAATGACCAGGTCATTAAGTATGATAGTCGCTAACTGAAAATCACGGTAGACTAATAGAGATGCATTTATATTCGTATTTACGAATGGTCGCTAACTGAGGTAATCGTTAAACAAGTCGTGGTCGCACGGATCATACAACACAACTTGTGTTCATGCTTGACCATGCCGAAGTGCATGCATTGTAATTTTTTTAAAAGATGGCCCATCAACTATGACTACCGCCTACTTGTCCGCAGCTTCTGAAAGATGTAGTTGCTGTTGGTAGTGCATCATTTTCCAAAACAAGACACCTTCAGGTGCACTTTTACAGACCCTTAACACTGAGTAGTGTTTCTCTGGGGGTTTATAAGGGGAAAGAAAATAATGTCTGCAAAACATGACAACGCTCATTTTTCCTTTGGCCTGCGCAAAAATAAAACACGTCATAGATGGCTGGGCCTGGACCTTCATTGGAGGGCACCTTGTTCTAGGGGCCTAGCTGTCAACAAAGAATGTCAACGTTATTCCTGCTGTGTGGCCGATGTTTTGACTCAGTATTAATTCAGATCTTTCCCCTGGAGCATTAAGCTTGCCCGCTGTCCCTAAATTCAGCAGAAACCCAAGATCACCACTGCCCCTTCCCCCCTACTCCAAGCGAGACCGGCCTACAGGGAAGATTAAAGAGGGGTCAGCCCAAGTAGCCCAAGTTACCACATCTTCCCAAATCAGGTCGCTGTTAAACACTCATGCCCAGGATCAAGCTGCAACGAGTCAAAACTCTGGAACCAGCCAGAAACACAAATGAACACGGACTCTCCAGGTCTGCCTGGTAGCTAACCCTGCAGCTAAAGCTTAAAGTTTGGTAGATTCAGGTAGACTTCCTTCTTTTTTCCATCACACATGAAAAAAACATTCTGCTATGCTTGAACGACTTGGAGACTCAAAGAGAGAGAAAAACGTACCGCTTGGACTGTACTGGTTATACTGACCAAAGGGACGTTTCTGGGTATATTATCTAGATTGTCTCCTGCTTTTCGTCTGTAAAAAGAATCTTTGCTGTAGAAGGTCTGTTTGCCAGTATTTCTACAACGGATACTACTGGGAATACTGTGTCTAGAATAATTTTGCAGGATTCGCGTGGCAGAGACTGCAGGAAAAATCAGACACATTCAGGGCCTGCATGACGTTCGTGAGATTAAATAGGAGACCTGTTAAATCAAGACTGCACATTAATAAACTACCTTATTAGCATAAATCAAGGTTTGATTGGAAAAGCAGGGGAAAGGACCTTTAAATAATCCTGAGGATGTTGTTCAGAGTTTCTGTGTGAGTTGGCTTCAAAAATCTAGATTTCAGTATTTTATTAAGCTTTTAACTGTGTACAAACGGGGAATTCTCATCAAAAGAGCCTTTCTCACTTTTCATAAATGGAAAACAAGCTCCTACTATTTACACAGACTTTGCATAAATCCATAAATTATCCAAACTGCACAGGAAAACACACACAGACGCAGACACACACTCAAAAACACGAAATAAAACCTCCTATGTACCTAAGGATCCGGACCTGAAAGCGGGTCTTGAAACAGTTTCGTCTTGCGAGTCGATCTGTGCCAAAGTCATAAACCCGATCGCGATATGGTTTCACCTCGTGGCACGCCTGGCAATCCAGCGGGCGCTACCATCAAGGTATGCTCAGTATGGCCAGGCTTCCTGTCCATAGCGATGGAGTAGCAAATAATAAATAATTAATCCCGAGATGTAAGGTTTACTTTATCGGACGTTTTAAGCAAAGTGTCTTCAGCTCCAGCTGACCCCGAGCTACACTGGTGACTTGTCACCTTCCGGGACGAGGCCGGAAGGTTCCAGAATGCCAAGACAGGATTCCAGGTGACATTTCGACACACTGTTTGCCTCACAAAACAGCTCGCTAGTGATGCTAAAAAGAGCTGACCTATTCAGCAGAGGCTAATATGCAAGGGGGACTGTGGTGGGGGGGTCAGTCTGGATCAGGCCTCTGGTTAAATGCTTTATAAATGGTTTTGGTCCCCCCCCCCATCCTCCCCACCCCCAGCCACTGCGAATGAGGAACCATGCCATGGAAACATCTGCTTCCGATGATACACAGTGGAAAATAAGTCAGAACAGTGAACACGTACTTTGTTCATAAAGCATAGTTCTGATGCTGCCTTCTGAACTTGCACAATCAGAACTGTGCGCAGACGGCCTGTCTTCAAAGCAGCTGGCCTGTCTGCGCAGCAAGAAACTCCTTTGACATTATGGCTCAATCAATCCTTGTTATAGCATAAAAATGCAAAAACCCTTTTGTTGCTTCGGCTACCAGGTGGCTATGTCTCGCTGACATCACTGGCACGACCCACAAATAACCTTACATGCATTAACCAGTAAACTCTCTGGCTCTTAGCGCTGATTTGATAGTCCAGGGGTGGTGAACCTGATCCAAGGAGAGCTAGTGTGGCTTTTTGTGATGACCTCTCAATCAGCTAATAACAGTCCCCCGGACTGGAGTTGAGAACCATTATTTTATTATTGGCCGATTGAGTCGTCATCCCAAAAAAACGCATCGGCTCTCCATGGATCAGGTTCGCCGCCCCTGGGCTAGATAGTGTCTAAAGCCTTTCCACAAAAGACTAATAATGCTTGCTGAGCTCAGATTGGGTACAATTGTTCACTGGCAGAACACATAGGGTTGATCTGTTAATTAGGGTAAATGGCTCCCAGGTTGGGCTTTGATATGCTTTGATTAGGGGACAGATGTATCAATACTAGCTATTCATCTAGATGGCAATGGTGGTCCATAAACCCTGACTCAGCTGGTGCCCCATCCAATCAGAATGCCTCTTTTCCTCATGTGGTTTCCTGGTGTTGCCAGATATGAGTGATCACATGACTTGGTTTTTAAAATCACAGGAGGTGGCTCTGGAGCTAGCTGGGTGTCCGTCCCTTATTGCACCCCTTGTAGAATTTTAGAAATTCCATGACATTTGAATTCCATGGTCTTCTTTGCACAGTAAGGTTTGGATATTGCAGAAAGACAAGATTTAAGTGTAAGGTTTCCTTATGGGGGGGGCACAGACTTTAAAGATCAAGGTCCCACAGAAACGTCATCCCACGGTGACGGAATGGCGATTGAGCCCCGGCCCTTCATTATTTCCACGTAGCTGGTCCTGTCCGACACAGCAATACATCCGCGGCACATCCGCAACATGCCCGTGACACATCCGCGGCACATCCTCTGTGGAGGCTCATAAACCAACGGAAGACCCCAAACACAGCGGGGCATCACTGAAAAGAATCCAAAGGTAGCTAACCTTTCATGCAGTCATACAGTCCGCCATCCCAGGGCTAATTTTCTCGCCAGGAATGAAAAATACCCAAAAGACTGCAGAATAACCGAAAAACTGAGGTATACCGTGTTACTGTAATACCGGACAAGCCTACCCAAAGGGTCATGCTAGATCACGGCCAACCAATTCCCATTAGCAGTCATGGATAGCACTGCTAGCCCACCAAAGGAAGCACGCATGACGATGATGGCATTTTTACACCTGCCTAAAGAATCGAGGATCAGAACAACGTAGAAATTACACAAAACCAACACAGACTACACTCCGTCGGTGTTACGGAGTTAATAACACCAGTTGGGAAATGGCGCCGATGTGGCACTACATTCACCTCCACGTCGGTTCCAGGAGCATTTCTGCAGCCGACAGCGACTTCTGAATGAAGCCCATAATAATCAGATGGGAGGAAGGACTGGCAGAGTGTTATTTCTACCAATAGTGAATTTTGTATAATAACCAGCCTTAGCGCAGAGGAAATCTGATTAGCAATTCCCCGGTACGGGTATTATCATGCTAATCTGGATTTATAAAAGATCTCTGTTGAATACAGAATACAATACTGGCGGGCAAATCAGGATCCAGTTAACTCAATATAGGCAGTAAAGCAGGCTCTGTCAGGAAGACATTTTGTTTTCAGCAACAGTAAAATATATATGCGAAAGGATAATTAAAACCTGGCCTTGTGAAACGTGGATGCATGTCTCTCCTCTAATCCAGTATTTGCTCAATATATGGATTAGATCAGTGTTTCCCAAACTGCTCCTCGGGGACCCTGAGACGGTCCATGTTTTTGCTCCCTCCCAGCTCCCAACCGGAAGCGAAAACATGGACTGTCTGCAGGTCACCGAGGACCAGACTGGGAAACACTGCTCCAATCCATATATTGAGCCTTGGTTTTGTTTCTTGCAGTGAGCTGGACAGGTTCAGCGATGGCACCAGGCATTCCATGAAACTTAACAGCATTCTACTGGTGAACCTATTCATCATCCTTGCAAACGGCTCGTGTGTCAAGATGGACCAGTTCCTAAGGCGGTGCCCGCTGACTGGACTCAATTCTTGGCTAAAGTGCTTCAGAAACACATCTGTAAATTGGTAAAATCATGAGTTAGTTAGTATGAAAGTGTATAAAAGGGTAATAAAATTAGAAATCTAGTGTATTGGCAGGCTAAAGGCTTGCCACAGAGCTACTACCAGAAGTGAAGTAGCGACAAAATACAAGCTTCAGAAAACAGCCAGCATGTGACCGGCTTTCTTTTTGTATAAACCACAGTTTCACAAAGCGGATTTTAACATCAAGTCCGTCTGGGCTGGTTCTCCAGCAACCGCTGACGTCTCTGGCTGATAACAGTCTACGTGTGAGATGTGGTGGCAAGGGGTGAACTCCAGTGGTTTCACACTTATTCATACCAAAAAGTTTTTTTTTTTTTTATTGCATACAAGCATCACTCATAATCGAGCCCCAAATCCAAAACAGCCTGAGCCAGAGAAATAATGCGAAAAAGAGGTGCAGAAAAATGAGAATTGAATGCGAGCTCCTGGACACATCGTCAGAGTGAGCACAGCTGCGCGATTGGCGAGGATCTCTCTGTCGGGGCCCGTCAGACCGACGGCGGGGAGTCGTATACAGAGGCTGAGGCGCGATCAAAGCCAAGATCCCAGCATGCAGGATGCAGAGACGGCCCACAGATATATGTGTGGTCTGAGCAGATGCTAGCTCCCTCTGGAGTTGTGGAGGTGTCACTGCACACTGCTGCCCTGCTTGTGGACGAAGCAGTTAGGGGTTAAAAAAAAATCACAGCCCAGTTATCCCAAGATGACACAGATGAATCCAATTTTGAATAAACTCGAACAGCAGAGGTCGGCGTGAGCACCCCGGATGAGTTGGTGTGACCTTACGGTAAAGGAAACTTAGCAGAGTCAAGCTAACTATTAGGTGTCGTCTTCCCTGCCCACTAATCCCGACTCCCGACCTTAACTTCTAGTGTGACTGACGGTTTTAACATAGCCCATGTGCTCGGACATAGTAGAAATTCAAGAAAAGAGAAGACAGATCCAGCAACTGAACTCACCCCATCACCCCTCCCCTCACAAGATACGCCTCCTGCAAAGTCATGTAGCCAGATGTTTGGCCCAGCCCACTCATGAGACGTCCATCCCTGTTACTCACTTCCTGTCTCACCTCTCCACGGCCTTGCCTGCAGAGTGTGGATATCAGCGATCCCCGCACCTAAGATTTCAGTCACTCGATTGAAGAAGATCACTGCTTCTGGAGAGGACGCGGGAGACTGGAGGCAGGAATTGGAACATAAAGCGGACCGTAAAACTATTTTACAGCCTGCAGGTTCCGCTGGCACTGTGTACACCAACTCAATCACAGCCTCAACTAGAAGCTTTCATTGGAAACCAGCTAAAGCGCTTTGTTTAAAGGGCTGACAGACCGCTGCAGTTTCTTTGGAATTTTAACTGAAAAGTATGAAGCATTCACACATGATGAAGTGGCTTCTGGCAGCAGTGTTAAAATTCCCTGCTCCTTTCATAAAGAAAAGCAAACTCCCCAAATGATTTAGTCGAAGCAATACAGTCATCACCATCTGATATCATAATCAATATACCGCAAGCATAAACATTTAGAATGTAGCCATGATCTAGAAGAACGTAACACCTCCAAACTGCAGCCTTTGACTGATCTTCCAGGGGCTAGCTTACGCAAATCTGTTGATGGCAAAGAAACGCTGGACTGAATCCAAACAAAGCACACCTTCCACTTCGCAAATTTCATAAAATACCCCTTCCTGCGGTTAAAGGGCTGAACGGAGTGGAGTTCATCAGCACGATGTATCTTGAGCTCTCAGTAAATCCTGAATTTGCTGAGGTGACTTAAAAGCTACACAACTTTGTTCTCTATCTCTCCCCCTCTCTCCTCTTTCTCTCTCTCCCTCCCTCCTCTCTCTATCCTCTCTATCTGTTTCTCTCTCTCCTCTCTTTCCTCCCTCTCTCTCTCTCTCTCTCTCTCTCTCCCCCTCACCCCCACTGCCTCTTCTGCATTGTACAAACCCCTTCTGCATACCCAGGAATGCATAAGAATCCATCTTCCAAGAACAATAGCACCCCTGCTCCTACATCTTCATTCCTGGAATGCCTGGAACGCCATACTATAAAACTTTGCTTGTGTTTGCCCAGTAGTAGGCCTGCAATTTCCACAGAGGGGGGATGACAGCGGGCTGAGCCGAAGCCACCAACGTGCACGAGTGGGCCTCACACACGCTCAAGCTGCAGCTCCTGCATGAGTTTCCTCAATGGGAGGGTTTAGGGGATAATGCATGATATGTGGGGGGGGAGCGTTTATACCCCACAGAATGTAAACCAGGCTGATTTATTGATGCTGATGTGAAGGGAAGAGGCAGCTAGCGGGTACCATTGCAGTCTTACAGAAAAGGCCTTTTAAGTTTGCTTTTCAGTCTGCTTTAAACTGGATGCTGAGAAGATTATACTGTACAGAAGCTCAGAGGAGGGTGAAGAATGTCTCTAACTGCAGAGTGTGATGGAGGGCACCAGTCTAGCGGTTCTAAGGCCCCGGAAGTTCACTGTACCGGTAGGGCATGTGGTCCGGAAGTCTCCGAGCTCGACCTCCAGATGTTCCCCAGCTGCCAGACCCCTCCGGAAGCGCCTGAGGCAGACACCCAGATGTCGAAAAGCTGGGGGAGGGTCATACTGATGGGGGGGGGGGGAGCCTCACCCCAGGTGATGGGATCCCCGAACGGGGTGTGTTGACGGGAAGCACTGTGGGGGGGCTCCCTCAGCATGAAGTCTCTCTACCAATTGGTGCATTACATGCAACACACAACACTGAACTCAGCTCTCTGGTGTCATAGGGATGACCCCCCCCGCCCCCCCGACTCTGTCAAACCCCAGACATCAGTGTTCTTCCCGCCTGCCACCTTGCACAAAAACAGGCCACACTTCAAACTGAAATATAATGCAAGTGGCCCCCATCACGCAGTGATGAGGAATGAAACTGAATAAATAAAATATTCTTAGTCATTAGTCATCTCTTGTTATCTGCAGGCAGTAGAATATCCCCCCCCCCCCCCCCCCCCGCTTTTCGCTCACAAAATTCCTTTCTTTAAAGCCACAGACGTTCCTGCATAACATTATTTTTCAATTTTAAGCTCTTATTTTTAATAGGTGCCAGAATGTCACTCTGTTTTTTGAGGGTGGGGGGGGGGGGGGGGGGGGGGGCAGCATTGTCAAAGTGTTTGAGTCAAGATCCTGGTAGAAGTGACTCCAGGATTAATGAAGTACTGCAATGAAAGAGAATCTTGCAAGCAGACGGGATCGTGCCACAGCAAGTCCAACAGCTGACAGCCCCCTTAGGCTCCGTGGGGGGGGGGAGGGTTCTGCCGTCAGCCTGACGTAGTGCAGAGCTGCTTAGTCCCCCCCCCAGACCCCAAAATGTGGCAATCCAGGCAATGCGACCGCAATTACGCAGCATATGCACCAACCGACAAAAAAAGCATCACCGTCTGTTCAGCTGGTTTTGGGTTCTGTTCTTGATGTTAACAGGAACATAATGACTCTAATGACGATTTGGGCGTGTTAATCAATGTGACAGGTTCATTCATCCATCTTCGAAACGATTATCCCGGTCAGGGTCAACCTCTCTCAGGTGGCACAGGGTAGAAGACAGGATGCTCGTCCATCACGAGGAACACAAACGTCCACAGGAAGATGCCAAATATCCTAAATCTGGACCTGGAAAATGACTCCCACCACACAAAGAGAAAATGCAGACCATGGAGATGTAAAGCATCACCCCCCCCCCACTTAGCCACCATGCAATGTAACATAAAAAGTCAGTAATGCGTACAAAATGTAAGCATTAAAAACATTCAGCCAAGTTAATTAATGAGGTTTTCTTAAAAGATAAACATGAGAACATGAAGAACGAGTATGGCTGGTCTTAAGCCCCGCAGAACCCGGAGAGAGACAGGATGCAGAGAAAGGAGAGGTCAGCATGCGATGTGCATCACAGAATGCAGCGTGACAATAGGTGCGAGCAGAAGTACGGTCTGATAGCCACACTTGGGCCTGCTTGCCACCTGCCCGGGGCCATGGACGATGACGGGGCCTGCGCTTTGACAGGTAATCACTCTCTCTCCATGGGAACAGGAGTGTTCTTCGTGCCGAGGGCAGGCAGGGAAATCGGCGGCGTTGGCGGGTTAGCGCGGGGGTGCGGCGGCATTAGCGTCAAGGCGACGGCCCCGTCGCTCCCACTTTTTGCACAAAAAGCACGGTGTGGAAGACGAGAGGCATCTGGCTGTAGGAGGAGCCTGAGAGAGCGAGTCCTATGTCAACACCCAGACCACTCAAGCCCCAAAACATCACTCCATAAGACGCCATTTTACACAATGCCAGAAAGGTCAAAACGTATCGCTTTTTTCACGCTGAAAATTGACATGTTGATGTGAATATTTTTTACGTTAACATGTAAAAAATGTGCACGTCAACATGCCAAATTTAAACTTGCTAGCATGAAAACAGCTAACACTTTTACCCCACTTGATACAGGAAGTCCCACGCTTCTGTACAAAAGAGAAACTGGACTTCCCAGACGCTGCACTAGACCTCAAGCAATTTACTACTTATTTACTAGTTAGTTGGTTTAGTCTTTAGACTTATTTTCAGTCAGCAAAGACGTGTTGTCTATAGTTAGTAGAGATGTTCCACACGTCTACATTATGATGTAATTATTCATTTATAATTAATAAGCCATACTTCACACACGTTTAGAGAATGACTGGCACAGTAGCGGAATGTACACAATGCATCTTGTCGTAATGTCTTTACGTCTTCGGGAATGACATATTGGGGCTTGAGAGTGGAATACGTGCTGTCAGGCACTTCCTACAGCCAGGTCCCTGTTTGAAGCCAAGCAAACCAAGCGGTTCTTCTCTGTGCGCGGGCACAGCTAAAGACAACCGCCGCCAACATTGGGCTCCTCCCACAACACCCTGTGGCGCAGTGGAGGAACCTCTAGGCGCCATCCAGAAGAAAGACGTTCAAGCAGAGTGATTTCAAGAGGTATCTGGCAGGGGGCCAGACATTCTGGTTTCCCGAGATGCCGTCATCCCTTAACACATCGGCCATCTCGGCGCTCATCGCCCCCTGCAGGCAGAGGAGTGACACCAGCAGCTAATTTAAGACAAAAGCACCGCATCGGAAACTAGGAATGAAATCACGAGCTGTAGCTAACCGGCTCATTTGCGGAGCGCCGGAGCAGCATGTCCATCAGGCGAGTGTCGCGAGGCAGAGAAAGGGATTGGAAATGCACGGGCAAGAGTCTTGGCAATTTACGGCAATCACAGACAGGCCTGCAAGACCAGGCTGGCTGTGTGAACATAGAATATGCAGGGTTAACAATGTGTGTGTGTGGGGGGGGGGGGGGGGGGGGGGGGGGGGGGAGGGGGGGGGGCTCTGAAGAAAATGGCACCAATTTGCTTGTCGGTTTCCAATCACCAGTTTCCCATGAATCCTTGGTGCTATGAAAAGATAAACGGTAACCCAGACGATAAAAAACAAAAAGGTCACAGCAAAACAAAACGTAGGAATAATCACTTTATTGCTAACAAAACAACAATAAAAGCTTCATTTAAATTGCAAGGAACAACACAATAGCGTACAATTTTAATTGAATTTAATTTTAAAGATGAATTTATTGAAAGGCAGCCAGATTTGGTTTAACATGATGTTAATAACAATACGAACAGAGCAAACAAAAGCGGAACAGGAAGTCTAGCATGTTACAATATATCAACAATATGTAAATGCTGCAAAAAAACACACAAATCTGTGGGATGCAAGGGTGTCATGTGCTGTCAGTGTAAAGTTAATTACACCCCTGAGCTTGTGAACTTGCCACTAATTAAGCTTATATCTCATTAGAATAAGGTCTAACTAATTAAACGGTCCCACTGTACAAGCGGGATGTCTACATGAATCGTTTTGTGAAAACCATGTGCATTTTTAAGGAAAAACAAATACATAATAAATCAATTGTTAGGCTTGGCTGGTATCACGTTAATATGGTATACCGTGGTATTTTGGGTATACTGCAGTATTTCAATGCTTCAATGCGTTCAAAATTAACCAGTGGTTGTCCACGACAAAATCTGCTGTTTAGTGAAATATATTGGGGGGGAAATGCCCCCATCCGGTAAATTTCATCAGCAAGATACTAAAGAAAAAACAACTGGAATACCTTTGCTATTGGCTTCAGGGGGAGGGGGGCACCAGGACTATTTTTGTGATGCTTTAGCTGCCCTAAAATGTTCTTTAGTTCATCCCCCAATATGTGGGCCATTTCCATCAGACCCACGTAGTAAAGACTTAGGCCCCGCCCCCTTCAGAAATCTCTAGTGACGCTCCTGCTTGACAAATACCATATTTATGTATTACTTCGAGCATGATAGCACACATCTGGGAACCTATGTCTGATCGTCAGATTATAAGCCATATTTTATGCTATCTGAAGAAAGTTAAACATTGAGTTTCTGCTCAGGTTCCAAGATCCCAGTGTCTGATAGAAACAGATCAGGCAAACATCTCCAACAGATCAGGCAAACATGTGAAAACAGTCTCCAAAGCATTCCTCATTAATATTTCATACCCAAAGGCAAAATTCCACCATCCATGCCTTAGTATATTAAAAATAACATTATGAAGATAAATAAAAAAAACAGACCAAGGCCCACTGATCCAAGACAGCATTGAGGTGTCAACATCGCTTATATTAAGCACAAAGCAACAGGTCCTGGGATCAGAAAAAAAAACAACAATCGTTACAGCTACAACCTTCAATCTGCTGACTCCCCTAAAATATCTCATCTGAACTTCTTTCTGTTTCCTTATATCACAGCAAAGGTTAAATGTGGCTGTTGTCTCCTGAATTATTTAAAAAGCAGTGGGAAGAATGTGCTGCAAAAGAGAAATTAGCATCACCGCTAGTGAAACCCCTGACCCCTCCTCCCACGCAAGAAGTAATACATGCAGTCTCAGAGGTTACTGCACATCGTGGGTCTGTTTTCCATAGCTACAAGCCCCACCGCAGGTAACGCTTTTGGTCTCTCCAGCAACCTCATCCATCATTTTCCAACTCCTTATCCGGGTTAGGGTCGCGGGGAGAGGGCCTGGAGCCTATCTGAGGCAGTCAGGGGAGCAAGTATAGGGGGGATACCTTGGACAGGATGCCAGTCAATCGCGCTACAGGCAAATGGGAGGCACCAATTAGCCTAACTGCGAGTCTTTGGGCTGTGTGACAAAACCCACAGGTCATGCAGCGGTGGTGGGATGCAAACGCCCAGCTCAGGAGGTACACGGCAATAAAGCCACCCACTGAGACACCCGCTCCAGTATCCCAGGCTCCACAGCACGATATCCCAGTAAATCTCCTGATATTTCATGGGATTCGTTCCGCTTTGGCCAAAAAAATGTAACAAACAAACACATACACTGCATTATCTTAATCAGAGACTTGAAAAATGTCCCAAAAAGGTCCTTTCTTGTAAACTATTTTCATGGCATCCCTACCTCACAAAAACCATCACGGTCTTGATTTCACTGTATGTTCTTCTGCTGGTAAGTGTGCTTGCTGCACACAGACCTTAATTTTAAATGAAAGTCCTCCTTTGAACCTCTGTATATGCTATCTGAACATTGCGGTAAACAGATTTCATGGTATTTCGCTGCTTTATCCTACAATGGCTTTGACGTTCTGATCTGTGACTAGGTTGCATTTATTACGTTACATTTCTGCCGTATTCTTTACAGTAGGATGACCAAAGCGGTGACTTTTATTTTGAACTGAAAACAAAACTTTGCCATCGTAGTTTGATAAATCCTAATATCGGCGATGCGCAAGCTGTCCTCGATATAAAGTGTCTAAGGACAAATACAATCGACGTTAAATCCCCTCAGCAACATAGTATTATATATTTAAATATTGCATTTTGGCTTGAGGTAGCCAAATAATTTTCTCGATAGTGATAAATGCAGTTAATCTGTGTTTTAAATCCATCTTCCAGACGCTTTTCCTGGACAGGGTCTTGGGGGAGCCTGGAGCCTATACCCCAGGCAGCACAGGTCCCGGGTACAAGCCGAGACGTATGCATGCCTCCTTTCACTTTTCTTACCTATACCCTCGTTAACCGTATTCCCGCTGGCTTTACCAAAAAATAAGTAATAGATTGGATGAGACACTTCTTGGCGGCTCTACAGTTCTATAAGCTACAAAGACATGATTTCCACAGACATAAGCCAACGTTGAGCAACATAGTGGCAAGTTTCCATGTTGATGCGATAAAATAATAATAATAATAAATCATCATCATAATCATCAATTACTAATCATAACCTTGCGTGAAGTCCTAAAAGACGCCGGGCAGGTAAAACCTGACAATAAGCAGCGCTTATGTTGTCCAGTCCAATACAGAGTTCTCCAGAAAAATACCTACATGTGCTTTATGCCCTGTATACAAATGTAGAGTTTTTTGCAACCTTCCCGGAAATACATCAATAAAAACACACGACAGATTTTTCAAAAGTGCAATGCTAATGATATACTGACCTGTTATTTTCACGTATCGGACAGGAGAGGCGTGAGATAACTATATACCCAAGTGGCGCTATTAAATAACCTACTGTAATGCAGTTTTACGTGTAGTTCAAAAACTCTCTCACACACGCATATACACAGACACACACATACTAATCACTAATCAGTTCCAGCGATGAATCATCTTCAAACATTTATCTTCAACAGGCAACAGCAACAAAACGGCGGATTAATTTACGAAACAGATCTGACCTTGCCAATTTTCCACTGATGGTCGATGCTCAAGAACAATAAAGATAAAAAAAATTAATGAAGATCGACTCAAACCGAAGCTACCTTTGCCAGGAACAAATCGTACCGAAAATAAATTATCATAATTTGGAATAACGAATCCGGCGTCCAGGCGTTATGCGGAACATCACTGGCCACACATGCCCCATGAACAAAGGAAAACAGGTGCTGAAACTGATCCACGGAGGATACCTTAGCTCGGGTTACTTTCAGTCCTTAACAACTGATTTAGAATCAGTTTGCCTTTTCTATAACCATACCCATATTCACTACGAGCCAGACAATCGCACTGATCCAGGGTCAGATGTTACGCGTACGATGCTTCTGCATATGTCGCACCGCAGCTCAACACTTAACTGAATTTTTGTCATTGTTCACCGCTATTGTCCAATAGTGAAATTCGTGCGTAATGCACTGAAATCCATTTCGGGAGAAAAGTTTATGCCGCACTTCTTGCCAAAGACCAATATCAGTAAATAATAGCAATTGAACTGTCTTGAGCATAGTAATATGGGGAATATTGCATTTTATTTACTTCAGTTAATCAAGCTTGTCTTTCTGTACTGTATATTATATTATATGTGACATATACAAACAATAGCATATCTGCTCATTTCAGATACATATGCAAATAACTATACAGTCGTCGATTATGGCTTCGGTTAGATCCAGTTTAAAACAGGTAAAAATCCATTTATCACGTTAAATATAATTGACTAACAATACATCTGACTGACAGATGCACCATAAGATATCATATAGGAAACGGAATGATTAATAAAGCTAACGTCGGATCTGAGAAGTCATTTTAAGACATTTTATGCCTCACG
The DNA here is from genome assembly GCF_023856365.1 of Brienomyrus brachyistius. NCBI lineage: Eukaryota > Metazoa > Chordata > Actinopteri > Osteoglossiformes > Mormyridae > Brienomyrus > Brienomyrus brachyistius. The sequence goes on along the minus strand of NC_064555.1, from coordinate 13,961,923 downwards.
AGAATTTTGTATTATTACAAGATAAGTGAAGTGCTTTAAAAATATTCCAAAAAGACGTATTGCGAAACGTCTGCTAAATCTCCATCGCTCTACTGGCAAATCTCCCACGTCTAAATGACCTACTACACGACGTTATGTGAAACACGTCTGGTAAAATACAGCCTGGGGTCAGCGAGCGGCGCCTGCTTTGTAAGCTGTCAAGATAACGCTGGTATTTCAAGCCGTAGTTGAAGACGTAATTGCAAACTAAAAATAACAGCCAAGTCTTGCGTGCATGTTTTCAGCATGTCAAAACTTGGAAGAAAACGGCATGCCCATAAGTGTTTTTAAACCATCTAACGCCGTTTTCAATGACATCTCACTTGCACGGAAACTGGCAAGAGTTCGAATCGGCTAATTATATATCCCTGCTACATTCAAGTGACTTGTATGTGAAGTTTGCACTGAAATCTGATACGGTCCGGGTGCTCAACTGCTAGGGGGATTTAATGCTCTTTATTTAAGGCGATTATCCTGGTTATGCGTCTTAGCAAATTAGCGTATAAAAAAAATCACAAGATCCGGGATGCACACATTTTGTGTTGCATCGAAAAAAAATGTAAAACTCCCTCCGTTTCTTAGAATAAGATCTATCTGGCTGCTACACTAAAGCACGGAAGGACAAATTAGCTTCTGTAACAAAGTTAAAAGACAATTATTAGTAAATCATGTATAAAATTGTAATTTTCTAAAAGGCTTGCTTCAATGAGACATACGTTCTTATTTGGTAATTTTTTTCTCGCATGTTTTCAGTCATTAATATCGTGAAAAGTGAACTTTGAATAATAGAAACAGGATGCATACATGTTAAATGTATGCGAAGCTTGCAACAAGCATATTTATGCGTATTAGCGTATAGCAGAAGCTGTCAGGAGACAAGCTACAGTGACAGGCGAAGGATAGCGTCTGTCCGGACCTAGGCAAACGTAATAAGCGTGCTTTATATTGCACACGCCAAGTTATAACCCGAGCACTCATGTACATGACGAAATGCCATATCCAAGCCCCAAAAAAACAACTGAAAAGGTAAACGGACCGAACACAAGACGCATGTAACATGAGCGGCAATTTACCTGGGTATGCTGTTGCTCTGCAATTGTTTAAAGTTGTGCGCTGACCGTAAAGAATGTTAATAATCCAGGGATTGAAAGATGTGTAGATGAACGCGGCAATGACGAGAAATGTCTCAGTTTTTCGCTCTTGCAAGGTTTGTAATCCCACAGACACGCGCGAATAGAAGACCGCGCGCTTGCTGGACAGAAGCGAAAACCCACCTCGCCGGCAGACAGCGGCGTCTAGTCTTCGCCACGCCCTCCTCATTTGCATGAGCAAGCAGTCCGACCAATTAGGAAGCGAAGGACGCTGCCCAACCTTGACATTTCTCTCAGACCCCGCCTCCGCGTTCTAAACGATGCCAGTCCCGTGTAGGTACTGTACGTTGTAGGAACCTTACACCTTGGTGGATGGCATTTTTAATATGGCTTGAAGTACTTGCTGACCAGTTATGTACAAAAGACTGCTCACTGAATATTTGATATATCATATGTAACAGGTTTTAGCTTCATTCTCGACCTAGCGGGTTTATTTTGTATAACAAATATATTTTGCCATTTATTCTCCAGTGCTGTGGGATGGTGATATCCGTGTGGCTGGTCTCCGTATTTTCCTTATTCTCACTGAACTACCGGTGCCATATTCTGGGTCACATAATACATGGGATCCCTTACATTCTACAGAACGCATAGCCAGAGTTTACAGTAATGTAACAGATCACACCAAATAATAAAAAAAAATACTTTAAAAGTTGCTTGTATCCGCTTTCGAAAATGAGGGTCTGGAAAGCCTTATGCAGAACAACGGCGGTTCATTATAAGAAAAAAGTCGTGCTGATCCTACTTTTAATATAAATGTACTGTGCAGTAGGGAGATCCGCTTTGTTAACTTGGTAAAGCTGCAATCATTTTAAAATTGTGCTCCAGGGCGCTTCATGCGGCGCAAAGGATGAAATATTACACACGCCATAAACAAACTAAATTATGTTGTTTTAAAAAAATGCACCGTAACGTCCCTGTAATTGGATATAAAAATAACACATAAGAAAACCAACGCGCCGCGAAACAAAGAAATTGAATGTAGTGATAAAGAAATACGTTACTACGGATGTTTTTCAAGCATTATCGATGTAAACCTGTTTGGTGTGCAGATGACGGAGTCCGTTTTGGGAGAAAAAAAAAAATCAGAAACATCAAAGCCGCCAAAGAATAAGCTATGGTCAACAGAAGCAAAAGGCAGTTTCCCACAGAGGGGGAACAAACCGGGTCTCCTAAAGGAGGAAGGGGAAAAAACAGCCTCAAAGGGGGAGACCCCAGGGAGAGCGCGGTTCCATTCAGACCCCCGGATAATACCAACGCTTAATCTTAACTGCTTTTGTAAATATTTAGACAAATGAGCAAAACTGTAAAATGCTAAATGACACAGTTTAATACCATGAATGTACATTATGCAGAAGAAAAAAATGGTATGACAATGGTACCATGGAGGGGGGGGATGTATTTGTTAACTATGATGTTTCTAAAGAGAGGCCATGTAAAATCCCATCCTGTATCAAGTTTGTGCTTTGATAATTTGAATTAACTGCGTGGATCTCCTGGCCAATCTGGTATTTTACATGGGCGCCAAGGCTAACCCGATTGGGTTAAATGGACTAAACACCACTTTTACCTATTGGTTGTAATGGATTCAATACCCAGGCTCACCCGAACCGATTGGCTAAAATGGATTCAATGCCAAGGCTCACCTGAACCAATTGGCTAAAATGGATTCAATACCAAGACTCACCTGAAATGATTGGCTAAAATGGATTCAAAGCCAAGAGTCACCTGGTCTGATTGGCTAAATTGGACTCTCTAGCTTATGTAACTAGTTCTGTGAGATCAATAACCATCCCACTGAGGACTTCAAGAAGCCACCTAGTTCACTGCCTCACTTAAAATACTGAGACAGCTTTCAAACACACTGTATATCAGACCTTTAAGGGGACTCTGTGAAAAAGGGCAGCTAAACATTGACAGAAAAGTTACACAAGGTAATATTTCATGAGGGGACACTTCAAAGAATGTAGATGCGAGTAACATTTACACTTAGCGGTTACAAGCAGGGATCAGACACAATCAATTCTGATCACCTTCTGTGCCTCACGCCCTCAGTGTGCTGCTTTCATGTTGAATTTACAGCCAGATTTATGCCCTTTGCTGCAGTAAAATCTCACGTTCAGCTTTCAAAAATCAAATGGATAGTGAGGGGTGGGGGGCCTATGCCCCTGTAGAGCCCTGTAGCGCGCATCTGAACAAGGGGGCGTGGCTTTAAGTCATGTCCACTTCTCTGTTTGCTTTTGAAAAACTCAGATATAACCTTTTGTGTTAAAAACATGGACATAATTCACACTTTCATTAGTAAATGTTTGACAGTTTGCATTACATTATGCGTAGGGATTTTTTACATGATTGTTCATCACTGCATTCTTAATCGCGCTCCAAAAATGAGCCAAGCTGCAGGGAATGTATGCCCCAAATTATGTTGCCACAGTAGGTAAACCAACACCTTGCCCCCTCCCACGCACTTATCTGAAGGAAGACGTGCAAGATCCAGGTTTCAGCAGATCTGTAACAGATATTGACGACAAGGGGAGGGAACGAGCAGGGAGAGAGCATTAAGTGTAAATGAAGGAGTGTCATGGCCAATTGGTAACGCTAATGTCAGGTTGTTGTCTGAATAGGTGCTGGTTTTAGGTACTTGGCTGTCTGTCTCCGTGATGGAGTGGAAGCCTGGTAGGAGGTGTAGAAGTACGCCCTGGAGCCTCGGAATAGCTGACAGCGAATTTAGAGGCTGGCATTCGGATGCTGATGTCCACCACGATATGGATGTAAATAAACAAGCCGATAAATGCTTCTCGGTTCATTTTCGCCAGAATCGCTGCGAGAAACCAATGAGACATTCCTTGATTAAGCTCTGACGATTTATTCTTGTCATTGATTGGCTAAGTGTCACTGATTGCTGGTTAACTGTCACTGATTGGCTAACCCTATTAATACCCACGGCAAAGACTGAGCGCGCAGAAGCTGAGGCCAGTTCTGCCGGAGAAGCAGGGGGCGCAGGGTGCGTTCGAGGATCGGTCCTCCGGCTGTTCCCACTCTGCCCGGCATCTTCACAGGGACGTTTCTAACCGCGAATTATGGAATAATGAGCGCGCTCCCTCGGCCCCTCCAGGAAGTCCCCCGCAGCCACATAATTCCTCTTTATTGGCTTTATTAATACCCCGCAACTCACAATCGCGAGGAAGTGGTAATTACTCAGAGGGCCAATGCTGACGGATTTATGGGGTAAGGGGGCCTCTCCTCTTGGACCGACTCGAGTCAGAAACCGCAACTGCTGAAGTCATTAAAGGCCTTCATGACTGCATCGGAGCCGCTATTGAAGTCAGTTCGCTCTTGCAGTGCCATCACAGAACATTCTAAATACACCAAATATACAATTATACATAAAATATATAATTACAGAAAACGCCATATTTAATACTTCAAAAAACATTATATATATTCTATAACAACCTTTACATGCAGAAATAATTATGTCTATTTAGTTATACATTTATTAGCATAACATATACACATGAATACAGCCATTATGTCCTCCATAACTGCTTATCCAGTACATTTTGGCATCAAGCCCATCATTAGGAGTCACATGACACATCCTGGATAGGATACCACGTCATCGCAGGGTAGGCACTATCAAACTAGTACGGTAATTCAGACGTATATTAATTGACTTAACTGCAAAACGCTTTTGGACTGTGAGAGTGAACGGGAGTACCTAGAGCGCATCCTCAGGGCATCTGCGAATAGCAGTGCAACCCATAGAGCCACCATGCTGCTCTACGTGAATGTGTTTCGGGAAAAAAAATGTCTGTAATAGCAACAGACCGCAGTTTACTCAGCTGGAAAACGGTAATGTAAAAAGCAGTCCACGTGAAAGCGGGAAGCAACGCTGTGCCTTTGTGGCTGGGAGCCGTGTGAGGCGCAAACCAGTGCATTGTGCTTGCAGTCTACTTCAGCGCAGCCTTTGGAAATTCTCAGAAGCGGGTCAGTTTCCAGTCGACGTTAATGTATGTGAAATGTGGACCGCAGGCACGCGGACAATTTATCAAATGGTTAGCAATTCACAAGCGAGGCGATTTAACAGCAGCGTGCTGTGTTAGTCAGATATAGCAAGCCTGATTATTGCATTTATTTCCCTAGTGATACTTTTTTTGCGGTATCCAGAGAGCAGATGAAATATATTCACTTTATATGTACTGAATATTGACGGTTAACGTTTCTCTTACTTAACATTTGCACAACTGGAACAATGAAAAAAGTAATAAACATAACTGGAACAATATAAAAGTCTCCCAGTAAAACTCCCATTACCCATAAACATACACAATGATAAACATCCAATTCAATTATCCCAAGTGAACATAACAGAAAATTACAATATTTTCCTTTCCGCCAGAACATTTATTTAACCCGCTGCCCCTGATTTTTTGGTTTGGCTTGTTATATATAAAAACGACATTTAGTTAATTGTGTAGAATACCAGCTGCATGCTTTTAACAAGGTAAGGTAAACAGACGTTTATTTTCTGCGGATATTTATCCTTTTATCCACCAAGTAATTAAATATGAAACCATACCATTGTTCATTATTATTCTGGGCATTTAGACAGGTGAAAAAATATTCCATATTAGATATTTCGTTGGGTACCTGCAGCGGTAATTACAGTAAAGGCACTTAGTAAAAGCAACAGATTCGAGCAAAAAGCAATAATGACTATTGTAAAAGAGAGTTTAATGCGGCGAAATGCATTGTGGGTAATGATATTGCGCACATGGGACTGCTTCTCTTCACACTTAATTTAAACCCCACTTTCCTTTTAATTATGACAGATCCTTGTTCATGCCTAACATCACTTGAACACAGGATTCCATTAACTTTTTTTTGCCAAATGCATTAAGATTGGAAAAAGTGCAGCACTTGTTTTAATTCAGGTCAATTTGGAACAGAATGGCTTAATTTTCTGTGGGTAAATATTCATTTGAAAAGCATCGATTCTTACCATCAGGTTTCTTTGCTGGCTCATACCAACGGCTCAGCTAACAGTTCGTAGCAGCTTCACTGTTAGCTCCAGTAGTTTAACCGCAAAAAAATGAAACTCATCAAAGAGTCTATAAGTAACTACGAATCTGACTCATCAGCAACAGGCGTCAAGTCAAGATCTCCCGGGACCAGTACTTAACGATTATCGGGGCTTAAGTCTCAGGAAAAGCACTTAAACGCAATCAGTATCCGTTCAATACCAACACGAATGGGTAAAATTTTAAGCAGTATGAGTCATTTATAAAAGTGTCTACAGAGCAACTAATTAATTAAACAGAGCAACGGTGTGCAGTGGATCCGTCAGCACTCTTTCGCACCAGCCCGAAGGGATTCGGGTCCCAGCTGCAGTAACGCCGTCATCAGTAAATCCGCAACCCAGCAGCGTCATTTGTCAGCGTTCCTGCGTCCGTCTTAGCGGATTTATATCGGGAACGCAACACTTACGCGCGTATAAAGTCACCCTGCGAAGATCATTACAGAGTAGGAGTCAACTCTATTTTCGGCTTATTCGGACCGAAAAATGATTTAAGCTACGACTAAAGTTAACTTTATAAATCCTCCTCAGATGCATTCATCAGTAAATGACACCCGAAGGTCCAGCCTGTGTATCCCTTCCCTTTCATTTTTGAGTTCGATCTCCCCACTTCTGGGTTTGGCCTTAACATTAAACAACAAATTCAAAGTGACAGAGTTTCCCCCTTGCATTACATTTCGGCTTCAGTGGAAACCGTGGCGTCACACAGGGGTTTGGCTGATCAAGAGGCAAGTCATCTGCCGCTCCAGGTGGCCAAAATGAAACTTAACACTGAACAAAAGCGAGGAGAAGCGTTAAATGGCAACATCATCCTCTTTTATGAGAGCTTGTAGAATGACAACTGAACGACAGGTAATGGAAAACTACTATTGTTCAAAGGCTTGTCAGCCTAAACCAGAGGATTTGTCATTTACAAAGTTAATGGTCTATTCACTTAAACACGCCCATGAATATTCTACCCATTTTTTAATTCTTTAATTTAGCCAGATAGCCCATACAAACGTAAATTACTGCAAAAAGGGCATTGAAAAATTCTTAAAATCCACCCATTACTGATTTAATTCACTTTTTAATTCTCCGAATGTCTAAGTGGAAAAACTTAATGGTCATAACAGTGAAATAAAATAATTAGGAACAGTAGTATCACGGGTAACAGTAGATCAACACACCTGCATGGAATGATCTGTGTGTTCCTGCAAACATAAAGTATAGAGTTTGATGCTATCAAAAAATCAAAGTGGGATATCAGTCATAAATAGGTGTGTGTCTGGATGGGGTTTAGGTGATGTCTCCATCCATTCATCGATCCAAGCCGTAAGATGAAGCTAAATGAATTTCGCACTCGCTGTTGTGGAATCACCTTCCAGAGTGCCATCCATCTCCAGGAAATGCTGACAGCCTTGTTTCAAAATTCAGGGCGCATTTGTGTCACGTCTTTCTGCTGATTCCCCATTCCCACAATTCATAGAGAACCTTTCAACCCTGAGTCATGGGGAGGGGAAAAAAATGGTGGTTGTCTTAGAGGGGATTTGGCGATGATGGTAATGGGAAGGATTTAAGCTAATTCACGTATTGTCCTGTGTGATGTGGCACCCCCCAGGAACTGCAGTGCTCAGCAGAATGCAGCGTGAACACCTCTGAATGCATTTTCGGATTACTGATATCCTTTAAAAGGGGTGGCTGTGAGGAAAGCGATTTGAGGATTATAAACCGCTCCAATTTTACAGATTCTCAGTGCTTCTTCCAGCAGGATGCTTTGTCTTGACAGTCATTCAGAAATGATATAGACAAAAGTGTACGTTCAACGTAGTGATACAATCGCTTTACATGTAGCTGCACTCAGGGATACACTGTCATTCTATAGAAAATGAATTGTGAGCTTCAGTGGAACATAATCTACCAAAGTATTGTCTCAGCGCGTATCGCGAGGAAGACGCTTAGAAGAAATCAATGACAAATTGCACGTCTCCTTTTACAAGCAAAATTAAATGGCCCTTTTATGAAATGGAATCAAGCGGTGCTTACCACAGCAGAGTGGGGCCTGAGGATCACATGACACGCGATCAGTCAGTCATGCTGGTTCCGTGATGGTAGCCTAAGGAAAAATCGGTCACATTTGAACAGGTTAAAAGCAAGTTCCTGTCAAATTAGTTCCATGTATTCTGTTAGTCTGCATTCTTATCTAGTACTTGAACAAGAGAAAAATATGTCGTTATTATCGGATTATCTATAGCTTAAAAATTCAGATAGTCATTTAAACAAATAAAGCACAGTATCCTGATAGCAATCTGTAATATTTCATTTACAAATTATAGTGTGTAATGTCTTTAGCTTGGCATGGGAACTCTGCCATTAATACGGAGTTTGTGGAGTTCCTTTGTTAATGATTTTCTTTTATTTAAACAGATTTGTTTAAATAAATGTGACAGATGCCAGCCAATGGGAATAGTTGGAATAGTCAGGAGGTCCACAGTAGAAACCAGTCCACAACCACAATGTCACAGTGGGTCTGTGTTCATAGTGGGGTACCGCAGGGTTCAATTTTAGGACCACTATTGTTCCTAATTTACATTAATTATATTGACACCAATACGTACAGTAAACTGCTTACATTTGAAGACGACACCAAGGTGGGTGGTGTAGCAGATACTGATCTAGCAACACAGAGGCTACAATGGGATCTTGATTTAATTAGCAACTGGGCTGATACCTGGCAGATGAAATTTAACATAGATAAATGTAAGGTAATCCATGCAGGGAGCAGAAATACAAAGTACAGATATTTTATGGGTTCCACAGAAATAAAGGTAGCTGGTTACGAGAAAGACGTCAGTGATGCTTCCATGTGCCACTCTCGCTAGTGTGGGGAAGCAATTAAAAAGGCCAATAGGATGTTGGGTTACATCTCTAGGTGTGTGGAGTTTAAGTCAAGGGAAGTGATGCTAAGATTATATAATTCCTTAGTAAGACCCCACCTAGAATATTATGTGCAGGTTTGGTCACCATACCTTAAAAAGGACATTGCTGTCTTGGAAAAGGTTCAATGTAGGGCTAGAAGTATGATTCCTGGTCTTAGAGGAATGTCTTAGGAGGAGAGGTTAGCTGAGCTGACTCTATTTAGCCTCGTGCAAAGGAGACTAATGGGAGACATGATTGCCCATTAACAGGTCTTGATGCTGTTCAGCCAAATTGCTACTTTGATATTTGTTTAAATACTAGAACTCGTGGCTATAGGTGGAAATTAGCCGGAGAACATTTTAAAATGAATTTGAGAAAACACTTCTTTAGACAGCGTGTAGTTAGAACATCGAATTGTCTTCCTGTTAGTGTAGCACAAGCTAAAACTCTGGATTCCTTTAAATCAGAGCTAGATAAGATTTTAACAACTCTGAGCTATTAGTTAAGTTCTCCCCAAACGAGCTTGATGGGCCGAATGGCCTCCTCTCGTCTGTAAATTTCTTATGCTCTTATGTAAACATTTGGGTGTCTAAAGGGGCCTAATTCGTTGCTCAATTTGGGCAGATCCCAAGTGTTAAAAGTCGTGATCTACTGTGTGTTGTAACGTGAGTTTTTATATTTATTTATAAACATCTAACAAGTCGGAAATGAACACCGAAGAAGGCTTCGAAACATGACTGCAGTGATTAAATATATACATGGCATAGTGGCCAAAGGTGATAGCCGACATCAATATTTGATGACTTTAAACTCAGTGGTCTCGTTAACCTGAAGACCTGCTGGCTCTGCTCCTTCAAAGGAGGAATAGGTCCTGCTGAATCTGTTGGCTGAAGGGGTCTCGTGTCACTGGATACAAAGACCGTGCGACTCCCTGTCACCCTACGATGTGTCGTGACCCACCAACGTGAGCAGCGTGACTTCCTGTTATCCATAATGTATGGAAATCTATCTTATAGCATATTATTGTCGCATGAAGTGCACTCTTGGGCCTATGAATTATTTATGGTTTATGGCTGCACAACACCTTTTTAAATCCTTACATTATAACTTGCTATATGTATAATAATAAGTATGCATGTATAATAAGTATGGTGTTAGAATAAGGTGATTATGATATTTTAAAAATTCTGCAGGTTTACAGTAGCATAATGCACGCATTTAGACAGCAAAAAGACATACAGGCAGTAAAAGTGAATAAGCCACAAAGGCTAGTATGATGATAAATACCTTTGGTGTTCTGGTCAGAAATCCAGTCTCATAATCACTGGCAGTAGGTATCGTAGCTGGTATGAAAGGTCTTTTCCCTTTAGCTTTAACACTAGAACTGCCAAATCTACGCAAATTTGCGTAAATTCCCTGGGCCTAACACCTACTAGCATCCCTGCTGAGAGTTTCTTGGGCCATTGTCCTCCTGCTTTTGTTGTGCAAACACACCCATTACCTGTGAGGCCTGGCACATTTGCATTTTTTTACTCAGAGCAGCTAAAATCCAAGGCAGGCTAAACCTCTGTGTGTGACATGGAAACCTTCACAAAAGTCTGCCATATCTATACCAAATATCCCACATGCTGACTGACCTGCAAATATGAAAGACACACATTCACAAAATATATGGAAGCACAAGTCTGTTTTATTTATAAAAAAAATTGAGTGTTTCAAACTTTGCAGTGTTTGCAGACCCAGTGACCATCATCCCTGCATTTGGCGCAAGTGAATTTGTAACACTTTGCACTGGTAAACCTGCTGCGGTTTCTGTTGCAGTTCTCCTGTACCTGACACTGAGTTGTCCATACAAGTCCTGGCACAGCAGCAGCCTTCCTCTGTCCCCATAGCCTTTTGTGGCATAAATTGGCAATGGAGTTCCTTGGCTAGATGACTCAAAAATAATCTTCTTTTGCCTTCCCACCCTGTACATGCCTTGTACAGAACGTAGGAATTTGCCACCACCAGGTCCAGCATGTTGTAAAATACAGCTACTGGCCACCTGCATGTTGCTGCTCTTACGGAATACATGCGCGCCATTTGGTCCAACACATTTACACCACACTATAACAGCAGAGAGAGAGAGAGTCATGAGTGTATTTGCTTTTTTTCTACCTTCTTTCTATATAGGCCTGTATAGTACATATCAGAAAACATTGTAGCACTGATGTAAAATTATACACACATTCACATACCTTCATGTGGTTATAGTCTGTTATCGTGTTGGGTTTCCTCTTTCTGCCTTCACAGATCGCCACATCTTGGTCCAAGGAACTCAGAACACACACAATCTTGTTTTTTTAGGTGCATAAATTGTCAAGGAGACACTGCCACTTCTAAGCACTGACGCGGAGAATTCCTCTTGCTGTGCAGTGTCCTTTGAAATTGGAGGAAGTTCATACCAAACTTTATTCCCTGTGCTCAGTAGTGTTGTTTTGCGCTGAAGCAGTCTGTGTGACAGTGCCAGTGAGGTGAAGAAATTGTCCGTTGTGACATTTCTCCCGTCATCCAGAAATGGCTCCATCAGACTCATGACCATGTTCTCTGCCAGCCTCTCCCTTTTCTGGTGACTGGGGTCCTTTCCCAAGTTAGGGGACACGTTGCAGACGTATTTGGTCTCCAAATCCGTGGCCATCCAGAACTTGATCCCAAATTTGTCCGGCTTGGATGCGATATACCAAGTGACATGGAATGGATCCACATCTACTCCACGTTGTCTTTCTACCGGTGTCCCTCAGGGCTCGGTTCTTGGCCCTCTCCTATTCTCCCTCTACACTAAATCTCTTGGCGAAGTTATATCCTCACATGGCTTCTCCTACCACTGCTATGCCGATGACACTCAACTCATCCTCTCCTTCCCTCCCTCAGACACTCATGTCTCCACTAAGATCTCTACATGCTTGGCAGACATCTCATCTTGGATGACCACTCACCAGCTAAAACTCAAAACTAGTAAAACTGAGTTGCTTTACATCCCGGCTGACTCATCCCCCCTCCAGGACCTTGCGATCTCCTTTGACAACTCCCTGATCCGTCCTTCGGTTTCTGCTAGAAACCTTGGAGTTACCATAGATGATCGGTTGTCATTTTCCTCACATATCACCAGTCTTTCTCGCTCTTGTCGGTTTCTCCTCTTTAACATCAGGAGGATACGTCCATTTCTTTCCACCCAGGCTACCCAGATACTCGTCCAGTCCCTCGTCATCTCACGCCTTGACTACTGCAACTCGCTTCTAGCGGGTTTACCACTGAGCGCCATCCGTCCCCTCCAACTGATTCAGAATGCAGCTGCTCGTCTTGTTTTCATCCTTCCCAAGTTCTCCCACACCACTCCTTTGCTGCGCTCCCTCCACTGGCTTCCTGTAGCTGCACGCATCAGATTCAAAACACTGATGCTCGCATACAAAGCCAAAAATTCTCTGGCACCATCCTACCTAAAGGACCTCATCACACCCCGCTCTGCACCACGATCTCTCCGATCCTCCAGCACTGCTCGACTGGTCCCACCTCCCCTCAAGGCACAAGGAAGACACGCATCTCGGCTCTTCTCTGTCCTGGCACCTAATTGATGGAATGAACTCCCCCTAGATGTCCGAACAGCTGAATCCTTGAATGTCTTCAAGCGACGACTCAAAACTTTTCTTTTTCAGAAATACCTGACGTAGAACTTCTATATTCTTACTCGACTCTTTTTCTGGTGTGTGTTTTAAAAAAATAAAATAAAATAAAAATTCTGCACTACTCAATGGCGTTCTCAGAGATAGTATTCGTAGCTGGGGTCCTTATTGAGCTAGCATCGGAAATTCATTGCAGAGTCTCAAAGCACTTATGTAAGTCGCTCTGGCTAAGGGCGTCTGCCAAATCCTGTAAATGTAAATGTAAATATACTGCATGGACAATGAACCTTGGTCGAGAACAGCTGTACATCTATGTTCATGTGTTCTCCTGGAGTGAAACTTTCAGCACAGTTCTTGGTGAAGGCTGGCAGAGAACGTGGTCATGAGTCTGATGGAGTCATTTCTGGATGACGGGAGAAATGTCACAATGGACAATTTCTTCACCTCACTGTCACTGTCACACAGACTGCTTCACTTTACTGGGCATGGTGAATAACGTTTGCCGTGAACTTCCTCCATTGGCAAAGGACACTGCACAGGGAGAGGAATTCTCCACGTCAGTGTTTAGAATGGCGCGCATGTATTCAGTACGAGCAGCAACAAGCAAGTGGCCAGTAGCTGTGTTTTACAACATGCTGGACTTGGTGGCGGTGAATGCCTACGTTCTGTACAAAGCATCTACAGGGTGGAAAGGAAAAAGAAGATTGTTTCCGATTCTTCTAGCCAAGGAACTCCATTGCCAAATACAGGGATGATGGTCACTGGGTTTTCAAACGCTGCAAACACAGACTTTGAAAGATAGACAGACTGTGTGGGACAGTAACCACTGAGACAAAAGGCAGAAAGATGACGAAGAGATGAACCTGGAACTGAGGCACGGATACATCAATTTTTACATGAACAGCCAAACATGCAAAGCTGGAGAGATCACACAAAAACAAAATTCACTTTTGGTGTTATAATTCAGTGATGGCCAATGAAAATGAAATGACATTTTATTCTGTATGTGTATGAGCATGTCAAAAACCATGGACCATGACTTCACTCAGCTTATGACATTTATATACAAACATGCATTGGAGACTGAAGTGTTAGCATGTTTTCATTTTATTCATTTCATTCTATTAGCAACTTTTCATTCTATTTTCACTCAATTTGTTTTATAAATAACACAGACTTGTGTTTCCATATATTTTGTGAATGCGCGTCTTTCATATTTGCAGGTCAGTCAGCGTGTGGGATATTTGGTATAGATATGGCAGACTTTTGTGAAGGTTTCCATGTCACACACAGAGGTTTAGCCTGCCTTGGATTTGAGCTACTCTGAGTAAAAAATGCAAATGCGCCAGGCCTCACAGGTAATGGGTGTGTTTGCACAACAAAAGCAGGAGGAGGATGGGGCTGAAGACCTGCGAAAATCACAGCAGGGGTGACAAACACCTTGGGACTCTCAGCAGAGAATAAAAACTCGGTAAATCTAGTGTTAAAGACATACACAGACACTCAGGCGCATATATAAACGTACAACATGGCGGGGCCCCAAGCTGGAATGTAATAAGTGACTGCATGCCCACACTAGGGCCTGGCCCACTTTAGTCACGTAAAACTGCACCCCCTCCCCTCCTTCCCCACCTGCGTGTGGGTACGCTCCCAGCAGCGACGACCCCCGCAAGATGAATGTGTTCATGCAAGAGATCTGATTGCAACACGGCTTAATCTGTTCATTTTATTATTTTTTTTTCAAAGCAATTATTAAATATTTCATGGACGCCGTTCAGGGGAGCCACGGAGACAGAGCCCCGGGGAGTCAAACGCAGAGGGTTCAAATTCATTTCCGGGGGAGGGTCACCCAATTCAAAGACAAGCGACTCCAACTCCCAGATGGATTAAAGGGAAATTAAAACGGATCAGAAAATAGCCCACCTGAAATATTAAGCACACTGCAGAGAGAGCTGCAGCAAAAATGAAGAGCACAAGTGGGACATTGGGAATGTTTGAAAACTAATGGATTGTGGGAAATCGGCTAATTTCTCACATGGTTCAAGACGCAGAATCAAGGGAATTAAACATCTTGGGCTTCAAGTACATGAGCTAAAGTATCAGTGAATGCTGCTTTATATTCATACATCTTCGAAACCACTTACTTAGTACAGGGTTATGGGGGGGGGGGCAGTCAGGGGACATCCTGGATGGAGCAATTTAGAAATATCAGTTTGACTATCACCATGTCTTTAGTCTATGGAGGAATAGAGAACACCCTGGGAACCCCCACACAACTTGAGGAGAATGTGCAAACTTCACACACACAGTTGGGGTGGGATTTGAGCCCCCAGTCGGGGAGATATGGGGTGATGTTGCTACTCGCAGAGCCCCCCGCCAAACATATGCTGTGTATATCAGGTGCTAATTTCTGCATGAAGTGAGTGTCAGTTAAACGGAGGAAAATGACCAATCCTGAAAAGGCTAAATGGGAACAGAAGGCTGACCTTCCCGACCGGCTCACTTCGCTGTGGTTTTACAGTCACACTGGAGCTTTCCCTCAGGGCTTGGCGGATGACAGCAGGAGATGAGAATCCCGACTCCGCACTATGTGACGGGCTCTTCCTGTCACAGGCCTAGAGACATGAACAGAGGGAGGCACGGTGTGTTCGCTACCACAGCCTCCGGCTAAATGCTTATGTGGTACATTAGAAAATATGCGGGTACTGGTTTTTAGCACCCTAACATTGGGAGGTTGAATGCCATTAAGTTTAAAGCAACATAAACCTCTGAAAATCACATACATCAATCTATGTTAACTCTCGCCCGGCTCCTTTTGACTGTTGTCCTCCTATTGGTCCATTTCCCCACACGCCTCACTTCCCTCTTGTGCTGACTGCTTTGTTCCACCTCGACTATGTGACAAGAAGGTTCCGTGTTTTTTTCAGAGTGTCATTTACATCTGGGCTCTGATCTATCTGCTCACCAGTCCCTCTTTCACTGTGACAGACTAGATGGGATTGAACTGTCTTTGTCAGCTATTTAGCTAAAAGGAACATTCTAGAACAAGCTGGTTTCTGGAGCTACCTGTCATTGCCTGACATACTTTACACAGATTACAAATGTATGTATATATACATGTCATTCACGTATCTTGGCGTGTAAGAACATTATAGCCATTTATAGAAATATATTTCAAATGCCACAAAGATGGTGGGGTCCATAGTGAAACTATCAATACACTTAAGATGGATGGATGGATAGCGAAATCAATTGTTGAATGAAACGCAGCATAATTTCAAATGTAACAAAGTAGCCTTTAGTATCCAAATCATGGCAATAATTATGCATTTTGTTGTCAGGAAACAAGAGAAATCTTCAGAACCTCCAGCCTTCATAAAGTACGACTGGGACCCTCTGAACTATACCATCTATTAAAATATACAAATATTTCAAAAACGTTTCTCGGTTGTAATTACGAGATCAACTTCAAGTCAGCTTAAAAATATGTCTAGAGATGGCATTTATCCATTATAAGGGTACAGGGATGTAAATAAATCCAATCGCCGATCTTCTAAGTGCTTATTCTGGGTTTTATGAAAGCCTGGAATCAATCCCAGGCAGCACAGGGAGCAAGGCTGGGGTACATCCTGGATGGGATGGGGGGCTGCATAGGGCACAAGGCAGGGGCATAGCCTGAACATGATGCCAGGCCATCGCAGGGAGCACACACACATCGATTACACCCTATGGGCAGTTTTGAGAGGCCAGTTAGCCTAACTGCATGCCTTTGGACTGCGAGGGGAAACCTGTGAATAGTTTGGAGAACATGCCAGCTGACACAGCGTGAAGGTAAAATTCACACCCCCAGCCATGAAGGTGCCTGGAATGTGGGATGCGGCCTGTGGGCCCCTGAGCATGTGGGGGGTGTGGATGGCAGAATCCGGGGGCCCGGTAATTTTTAGGTGCCTTGAATTAGAAAAATTATAAAATGGGGGGTTCAAGGAAACATTTTGCATAGGGCCCCCCAAATGTCTAGTTAGACCCCGGGGTTTAAGGCTACCCAATGAGGCACTATGCCACCTTGTAAACGAATATTGATAATGTCAAAAATGACAAGGTGACATTCCTGAGTGTCGCTCTTCCGTTTGATTGGCTAAGGGGCCCACATGCCGCCTCCTACATTCCGGGCACTGATATCCATCCAGGATGAATGACACTCTGATCTACACTGAGGACCTCTTCATTCATCCCCAATTTGCAGCCAGTGACAAACTGGTTGGGTTATTATGTGGGGGATGGGCTGGTAGTTAGCTATGGGGGGGGGGGGGGGGTAACTAGTTGATCCCAGGCTCCTGAAAGGAAATGAAAAAGATCCACAACGAACGGCTGGTCGTGCCCAATATAATTAAGGGATTTGTGAGGATTGTGGTCCATGCGTTGGGGTTTTGTCGTCGGCTCTCGCTATGTTATTAGGTGGAGTGAAGGGATGAGTGGCGCAGGGAAGTGCTCTCTATTCGACCTTCAGCGATGATGTGATGGCGGCGACGGCCGTCTGGTCCACAAAGCAGCGAGGCGCATTCGGTGGATGCTGCTAGAATCAGAAAACACGCCAGCTCATTAGGGAATGGACCCACACTCATTTGTTCTGCGTCTTTGACAGAAGTTCCTTGAAAGGGATTGGCAGGTGGCAACCTGGGGTTTAAACTTACATTTTTAATTACTTTTCCCTCTCAAGGTGAAAGACGCCCACATTACAAAAACACACGATGTCACACTTGTGATGTCAGTCTCTGCACTGCACCGCAAAGATGCTTTTTGATATTCTTTTCTCAGCTATTTCCTTTTGACAGTGCACAGTACTCCCCCAAATCTTAGAAAATCCGGATTCTTCCTCTCAAGGTGTCGTTACAGGGTTTTTTGGAATGTAGACAATCGACTTTGAATAATGCGCGTAAAAGACTCAGTTAAGCACTAGCTGTGCCGTTTTTGTGTACATTTTGATCACTACGCGAGTTGTACAGTCTTAAGCATGCATATTATTCAGCTTACGTGAAAATCCTGTTTCCAACACTGTAGACGTTACTGGTCAGAATCCCTTAAAACGTTGTTAAAGGGGTGTGAGGGACAAGGACTGCGACAAGCAGGGGCGATTCTAGGGTTTTTCTAAGGTGGGGGGCATAAGAGGGACCATAATTCATACAGAGGGGCCAACCTTATCATTAGCCAATGATATGTTTTGAATCGGTGAGTGAAATGGGAGGGGCACTCTGAGGGCCAATTAGCTTTTAGCCCCTCTGGCCCCACCCTCGCATATACCTCTGGCAACCAGGAAGCTCCTGTAGCCGTAAGCGCTACCTAGCGGAGGGTGGGACAGTTCAGAGCCCCAAGTACGTCAAAGCTTCACCTCACCGATGAGGCCACGCGAGGACACACACTGGATATTAACAGGTGCGGAGCGGCTGATTAAAAAGCCTCAAAATAGCCGGGCAGGCGGCTGATTATCATTTCAAGACCTTTGCTAACGTTGGCTTAAAGACCCTGGCGTGGCATCGAATTTCCGCGGTGGCGCTGGGTGCCAAGCAGGCCTGGCATGGGCCGAAAGGTCAGAGCGCCCATGACCGATGCACTTCAGAGCGCCGGACGACAAATCTTACTGTCGCGAAACATGCTGTCTTTCTAAACGTCGAAGGGACCTCTGCTGCTCTGTTCGGCAGTGGAAACCTGCTCATTCTGTGGAACATTAACTAATAATGCACCATATATAAATAAAACATGGTAATGGAAATAGAGGTATTAAAATGAAATAAAACTGTAAAATATATTACCTTGGAAATGAATACACTTGGTAATAGTGTTAACTCCCATTGTATACATGCTTCAAGAAAGTGAAACTATACTTGTGTCCAGTACATTGCAGTACAAAAAATTAAATATACCATTGACCTCATCAAACAGTTCTTACACCTTACTGAAATGTTTAATTCAGTCCACTTCCAACTGGTTGTCCTAGTACTCGGGCCAGAAACCCATACCAGCCAGTACAGAGTACAAGGTTTTGATGTACCAAGAACAGGACTCCTTGACCTATTTCACAAATTTCAAAAACAGCTTGATTAATGTCCCTCTGATGAGGAATTAATCAATTAACAACTTTCCATTTTTAACCAAAAAGCCCAAAGCAGTATGGATATAGTACAACACACCCTCAAAAAAAAAAACCCACCATCACAGCCCACGTGAAGAAAACGACAAAACAAACAAGGAATATGAGAGAAGATCAGAAGAACAGCACACAGATGGGAAGACTGCAAAAACAAGAAAACAACAACGTCTTTGCAAATTTCTCCTGTGACTGAAGTAGCATTAGCACAGTCATTATTACTTCCACAAATTTGTATTCAGATTTTAGTTTATACACTAATTAGGTCCCGAGTGTCTTACTTTTATTGTAATAAGCCGACAAATGATTAAGTCATCCTTCGGGGTGAAACTAGGACTCGTACATCAGTCTGAGTTGGTCTAGACCTTAAATGGGAAGTTTTTACAAAGGAAACCTCCACTTCAATTCCACCTTGCACCTACTACAACCGGGTTCACGTTGCGTAACATTCGCTCTTCACCTGTGCCTCATGTACCACCAAATCCCAAACATGGGAATGAAAAACAGCAGAATGTTCCAGGAATGAATCCGGAGACTGTAGCCAGCCTGGGTTGGGACTTATTGCTATTAATATCTTGCCTTGGAGAGACCCTGGATTTAGTTTGGGGTTTGCATCGCAGAATGAGATGAACGTGAACCAGAGCACAGGTACATGTCCTGATCTCTCTGTGTGGTTCGACTTCTGGGAGTTCAGCCTGGCTCTGTTCCTCTCCTCACATACCCTTCCCCTACAAATCACATGCTCCGCTTGACAGAGACTGTGGTATTTACTGGTTATTAGATAGCGGAAGATGCAATTGACTGGCACCCAATCCTAGGCGTAGCCCTTCCTTATCCCCTGTGCATCCCGTAATCCAATCCTGAATGGATAGACAGCATAAGTCCCTTGGCAGCTCCACCAGCTTTGAATAAGTTTCTGCGAAGCATCAGCACCACATGGCCACTTGCTGAACATATATAAAAAGGGACGACCTGAAAACAGACAATGACATGGTCCGGATGTCCGGCGGAGATGCAAAAATGAATGACGAGAGAGATGCCTGGAGGCGAGGTACGTAAAGATGATGTCTTCAGCCTTTTGTCATGAATTTTTATGCTGCACTCACAATATTTTTACAGCATTAAAAATGCACAAAAAAGATACTGCATGATTAAATATGCAATGAATGCAAATGATTAACCTTGTAATGTAAATTGTTCACACCATTATTTATAAGTGCTAAGAGTGTAAACCGTAATGAATACCTAAGTGCCTCTGATGTGATACGCTCGAGCTACTCGTAGCTGCTGCCTGTATTACCGATGTGTGCAACAGTGATCCTGCAGACCTCTTACCTGAAGGCAAGGTAAATCCTTCAAGTTACTGTCAAAGAAGCATTTTCACCCCACATAACCTTTTAATAAGTACAGAAGTAGCTGCTCCCAGTAGTACTACAAAGAATGTAAACGACAGAGCAACTATATCACCTTTTGGCCCTAGAGCAAAGCCCTCAACCCTGACTGCTCTTCAGCGAGACACTGGTGGACTGACCCTGATTTCTGAAGTTTTCTTCCCTTGTACAACACTTTGGACAAGAGCCCCTATTAAAAAATAAATGTAAAATAACAATAAAATAAAAATAGAAAATAGACGTCAGCACCGGAGTGATTATGGGTAATGGCAATCACAATGGGGCTGCATGCCCCTCATCCTGATAGGGCACTCCTGAGCCCTGCTCACTTGTCATTGGTCTGTTCCCGCCTTCTTATGTAATGATCATGCACAATGTTGGGAAAGTTACTCACAAAAGAAGTCTATTACAGACAGAGGTGGAAGGTAAATAAGTTCCACGCGTCACCCTAATGAACTTAAATTAGCACTGTCCAAAAGTCCAGAAGGTATAAATCCAGACCAAGGTTTTGTTCCAACCAAGCAGCTGAGTACTCTGTGACTGCGACTCTTTATACTCTAATGGTTGGTTGAAACAAAACCTTGGTCTGGATTTGTAGTATTTGGACCTAAACTTTCCACCTCTGTCTCTAATGGATTACTTTTGCGAGTAACTTCCCTGACACTGACCATGCAGTGCATGTGCCTCTGAGCAACTGTTTCTGCACATGTGTTTGTGGAGGAATGGGTATGCTCTTTCACAGGGCTGGCTCGATCGTTTCAGGGACCCCAGGCAATGCTTCAGATGCGAGGCCTCCCTACCAAGAAAAACGACACGTCGCAGGTAATTTGGGTTGCCCTAGGCAACAGCCCAGCCTGCCAATAGCTAGAGCCAGACCTGCTCTTTTGACCACTTTAACTTTCCCAGAATGCACAGCAACTAGTACAGAAAACTGCGTCCTTTTCCACAGGTGACTGTACAGGAGGTTGAAACAAACCAGGAGACTGACGCCCAACAGCAGGAATCTCTGGAAGCCAAAGATGGCTGACTGCACCACCAGCATCCCTCGGGAGGGATTCAGCCTAGAGGATTAATTAAACAACACGACAGGCAGAAAAACGGACAGCAGAAGCGATTAGCGTGGGACCAGTTTGTGTGGGGAAACAAAGCGATGGTTTTATGACACTGATGGGTGTTTGTGGGAAGTTGAGGGTGCAAATGCACCCCCAGGCTGGATATGACATGAGGTGACGTGAGTGATTAGGGGTAACTATGGCAGCAAACTCGGAAATCGGTCAGGACGCTCGCTGCCAAACATGGGCAGGAAGTCTATGAAATGCGCAGAGAGCTGACAGCTGCTTAGCACTGTGGATTTGTGTGCGTGTGTGTGTGTGTGTGTGGGGGGGGGGGGGTTGTGTGTTTGTCTGGGGGAGGGGGGGGGCTGTTCCTCTTAGTGCTGA
Source organism: Brienomyrus brachyistius (assembly GCF_023856365.1). Classification (NCBI taxonomy): domain Eukaryota; kingdom Metazoa; phylum Chordata; class Actinopteri; order Osteoglossiformes; family Mormyridae; genus Brienomyrus; species Brienomyrus brachyistius. Next base: position 13,940,124 of record NC_064555.1, on the reverse strand, counting down.
GAGGTTGTCAAATGACACATAAGTGAGGGTCTGGAGCTCAAAATGCGCACGTGAATCCAACACGCATGCTTTAAAGCAGCGTCAGGCTTGAGTGGGGCGTGAGCCAGTTAGATTAGTGACAATACATTCACCAGGCAGCAGGCAGGTATATCAAAGTCTAATACACACAATATTACACGCCCTTTTTCATAGTCTGTATTCTCTATTGGGGGACATACTGTAATAGAAATGCTTTCCCTACAGCACCAATGGATTGATAATGATATTAGTAATATTGATTATACACCTGGGGGCTTTTTAGACCCACAGTGCTAATTTAAGTTCATTAGGGTGACGCGTGGAAAACAGGGAAATGTCAGCTAATTGATTATGACCATCCTGAGGAACCTACCTAGTGGGTACGGGGCAGGGGGGCGGGGTAGCTGTATACCCAGAGGAGGGAAGCTGGTCTTTTGCAGCCATGGAGGGGAGGGGTCACGTGCCAGCAGAGCAGTGTCACACATTCCTCTGACAGCTCAATCGGACCCCGTTCCCACCCACCCCCAATCCCCCGTGTCTCCCCTCTCAAAGCCGGGGGCCGCTTTCAATGAATATTCAATAAGGCATTTTTGTGCAAGCGTCAGAGATAAAAAGCTATCTTCCAGTGCGAAGAGGAAGCAAAGGAAATGACCAAACCAGGCAAGGCAGCCTGCTTTTGGGGGGGGGGGGGGCAGTGCAGACTCGGTGGGCTGAGTGGGTGTTAGACCGTCAGCAGGCTGACTGACATTTAATCAAAACCCACCGAGTGGGACGGTGAGCAGGAGGACCTTGCATGGTAACATCCACACAGCCACCCTAGGGACTCTCCCAAGAAAAAGCTGGTGGTATGTTCAAAGTCAACAATAACAACAACGGTGCCTCAAAAACGATGCCTCAGCAATGGTGCCTCAACAATGGTGCCTCAACAATGATGCCTCGACAACGGTAGCTCAACAACAGTGCCACAATGGTGCCCCAAGAACAGTGTACCAGCAACAGTATCCCTGTAAATGTGTCCCAACCACAGTGTCCTGATGAATCACACACAAGATCAGGTGCTCTATCTCACCCCCCATGCCCAGAGGGGGCCCAGGAGAAGGAAGTCATAGTCACTTCCATGCCAACATGCACATACATATACATAAAATATGCATACATGTCTTGTACACACAAGTAACTCTATCATGGAATGTGCTGACTGATGGCAATTATTATGACCTGAGGTATTGCGTGTGTTGGGCCGCAGACAGGTGTCATCTTAGAAAAACAGCAAAGCATCAATAAATTTAATAAATAGGTTCAGCTGAAATGTAGGCCTGACAAGGGGAACATGTGACGTGAGGTGTGAGTGCTGGCAGGACCGCACATAATGCCTCAGCCTTTTAGGTAAGAAAGGTTCAGAAATGGCAGAAAAAGTCATTTTAGATGAAAGATTTCCTAATCAGAATCCTCCAGTTGCACTCTGCTCTTTTTTTTGTAAGCGGCACAAAGACGGCCATCTGTATTACCCTAACAATTTTGGTCGTGGCAGGTCTTTTGACTGGATGGATTGAATGTCATGGTGAGATTGTGGATGGGACCATTCACACCCCTACCTTAATGGAAGTGTTACGTCAACCACAAGTCACGCCTTTGAGAAGAACCAATATACAGTCACTTCAGCTGAATTAATGTTAGATGTTGCACAATGAGAAGAGGAGAAATCCTCTGATTGAGTCTTGGAGGGCTTTTTTTTTTAATTACCCAATTGCTCTTTTTAAGGAGTTGGAAGAATGTGTGAAAATTGGATTGTGAAGCACAAAATAGCCCCACTCTGACAGAACCCCCCCCGTCGTTTCTCTTTGCCTCCAACACAGTGTAGAAAAATATCTAAAGCTATTGTCGAAATGCAGCATTAATCCTCTTCAAGTATCAATGGGATTCTTCAACTTTCCTGTCTGGAGCAAAGACACGTTTTTCTTTACCCCTGATTAGGACGTTTTCTGGTTTTCTGCTTAGGGAGCATGTGTGAATCATATTCTTTGCCATCGAGCCGGTTGATCTGATCTAATGCAAGTGTCCCATTCAATGCTGTGAGAGGACTGCAGATTAGAATAATTCTCATCCTTTTGCCCAGAAGGCTGAGAACCATTTGGGCCAATGGTGTCGAATTTGTGACTTTTAAACAGCTATGCCTCCTTGTTTTAATTTTTTCTGTGTTTTTGAGGAGAATTTCAGCCAGACGTTTTACTCTTGATTAATTATCAGTTAAGGCCCTTGGTATTTCAGAGGATTATATGTGATAAACTGCTGGCTCCACACTACTGGGTTGTGGGTTCGATTCTTACCCCTGGCTCTGTATGTGTGTTCTGTACCCCCTGTGTTTTGTGGATTTTCCCTAGACGTTCTGGATTCATCTCACAATCCCAAGACGCACGATTTGGGGGGAATTTGTATCTCAAAAGCATGTAATTTTGTGTGTGAGGGTACCCCCCCCGGCCCTGTGTGACATTGCATTTCTGTTAATGTAAGATCACTAGCAGATTGTTCCCTCACAGGTAACAATTGCTAAAAAAACCTCCATTCAGAGGACAAGACAGGGATACAATTCTGCTTCGATAAAATCTTACTTTTAGATGGTAAATTATAGTAATTGGAACATTTTCTGCTTAGAAATATACTCTGCAATTCAGTTTAACTAACCTAGCTGATCTCACAAAAGGTAATATGACTTATTACTTATTATTATAAGAAAGTTGAAGGTTTGATTCCCAGGAGGAATATGCTATATATATATATATATATATATATATATATATATATATATATATATATATATATATATATATATATTTTTTTTTTTTTTTTTTCCAAAAAGAAACGTTTTTCACCTAAGCCGCCTCAGTAATTGCCTGGCTATGTAAATGTAATGTGCATATGCCATTTTAGATAAGAACAGTGGTCAAGCCAAGGTTAATGTGGGAACATCACACATTACACGTTCACATTTTACCCTTATATACTTTCTTCCCTTGTTTCTTGTGAAGAGTTCCACAGAATATTGGACAGGATTTTGTAAAAGTACTGCGCGATACCAGCTGCAGAGGAATCTCGACGGCTAAAATTAGGCATATAAAGGACGTAGAAATAAACAAAAAAAAAAAACCAAGAATCAGCTTTCCTGTTCGCCTGTTCTGGGGTTAGTAGCTGAAGCTTTGGAAAATATCAGATCTCAATCTGGCACCTACGTTTGTAGTTCAGAGACGCCGAACGACGCAGTGAGGTTTAATTTGAACATTTTTCGTGGTTAAGGCCGTAGTCGGAGCACTAAACTGTTGCAAATTAAAGAAGAGAGCTAGGGGGCACGGTGGGAGGAGGGAATGAAACAGGAAGAAGTGCTGAGGGATGACCTTGAGAGGAAGGAAAAGGAATGAGAGAAAAAATGAACGCGGGAAGGAAGGCGGAGCACAGGTGACCATATGCTAATCCTCTCTAGGTTTAGTCCTGCCTCTTTGTAAGAGGAGCAGCCTTAGTAATGGGCTAGCAGAGCCATATGCTATGAGGCAGCACCGAAGCGCTCTGTAATTCTTGTGCCAAACAGAAAACGGTGATGTTATTTTACGGACGATCACTCATTATCGCGCTGTTGTGTTTCGCAGAGGAATTGACTAATGACATCTGTTTCTCTGTTTTTCTGGCAGGAACGTCTTTAAAAAAAAAAATAAACAAGAAATGCCAATTAACGTTAAGCAATTGGAAACATTAATGGACTGAACAGCTTATTATTGCTTAGCAAGTCGTCTGAATCAAAGTGCTGCAGGGAAAAACGGATGATTTCTCGTGCACCAGTAACACGGCACCTGAACAGCATGGCTGCAGCCGGCGTTTATCACGAGTGCACGGCCTCACGGACTGTCCAAAAGTGACAAACTCCGCTCACTTCCAGTCAAGTGCGCTTTGTTGTCATACCACCCATACGCAGGTATACTGTAGTATTAAATAACGTCCCCCCCCAGGACCACGGTGCAACATGTAACAGCAGTGACGGGGGGAAGGATTTCACAAGGCAAAAACATGGGACAGTGCAAAAATAGAGGGGGGGGGGGGGACACACACACAGTGTTTTATATGCATGTGAATGTGGAAGTAAGACGCCACGGGGGGGGGGGGAAGATAAATTTAGTGGCTAAAAACAACAACAAATACAATGAACATACAAATAAGATGATAGATAGATAGATAGATAGATAGATAGATAGATAGATAGATAGATAGATAGATAGATAGATAGATAGAATGCTCTCATATCAGATGATTATGTACGGCACTGTTTTCCAACCCAGTCCGTAGGGCCGTCTGTGGGTCCCTTAGGACTAGATTGTGAAACACTGATGTATGGGAATGATGTAGGTTCATATGCTATGAACTTATACAGGAAATTTGAGATCCATGGCATATCTGAGACCACCACATCACCAGGAAAGGGTCAGATGTGCGCTCAAATCGATGGGCAAGAAAATGTTCTCAAATCCCCCCCCCCAATCCCCTTCTCCCCACAGTAAATTTATGCTTAGGAGCTCGAGCGAAGGGAAAAGCACTCTCAGCCTGGCTGGAGGCGGCATGGCGGGCCTTTCTTTGCAGGCCCCATCTGACAGGTCAGCAGGAGACCAGAGTCAGGCCTGCACCGGGAAGGCGTGAAGAACCCGCAGGCAGGTGCATGGTGTGGACGCTTCCTCAGTTAGCAGGACCTAACAATAAAACTAACAGTCGCCACCAAAAATGTCCCAGTTTTTAAAAAAAAAAAAAATCATGTTTTTTTTCACTCAAAAGCAAATTATCCCAGGTCAGTGTTCTTCACTCTGTCTGTGCTATGAAACACCAAAGTAAAATCGTCGCTGAGTTTTAATAGTAGTACTCATGGTTTAACGGCTGAAGCGAATTGGTACATTTTACGCTTGCAGTGACTTTGACATTAAAGTAGACAAGAATCTGCCGACCGTCATTATATCAAAATCATTCCGTTGGCACAAGCATTTACACGATAATCTGGGTTTACGAGAATGGCGATATAATGCTTGACATCAGACATCAGAGTGCGATATTGCCATGATGGGCAGTGAAGAGAGGTTAATGTGTGGAGGTTATATTTCTTTTCCATTAAGAAGGTTGTTGTAAATTAACGGGCTACAACATGTAACCACTGTTTGATGGGCATGTACTGAACACATCCACTGCAGTCATTTAAAAGCACCTTTTGAAGAGTTCATTTTTTAACGGTGTGTGTTTGAATTTAATCGTTAGATGATGCCAAACTAAAGGCTGATGTTGCATTTATCAATTTGTTATAGTGTAACGGTGTGGTAGGTAAAACATCCATCCATCCATCCATCCATCCATCCATCCATTTCTTGCATCCATCTTCCATAATCGCTTAGAAGGTCTCAGTAAACCTGCAGCCTGTAGGGGACTCCCTGGACAGGATACAAGTCCATCACATGACACTTACTTGCAAACTACAGACCTTAACCCAGTGTTCTTACACTATGGGAAAAAACAGTAATAACCAGTAAAAGTAGCATTATTAAAAAAAAAAAGATCTATAGTCAATACCTGGTGGAGGTGGAGAGGTGGCATTGAGGCTAGGGATCTGTGCCAACAACTGGAAGGTTGCTAGTTTTAATCCCATGAATGCCAGGCGTAATCCTACTCAATGTGGCCCTCTAGCAAAGCTCTTAACCTGCAATTGCTCTCTCCTGGGTATGACGTTACTCTACATCCAGCCCTGTAAGGTGGTCCTCCAACTTACAGGGAAAATTTAGGGGTTGGTGGCTGGATTGAGATTCTAGCCACTGGGGGGAAAAAACTCACACTGTTCCATTCAGACTGGTGCAGTGCTGACGTATCGCCCAGCTGTACTCTGGTCTCCACCCTGCGGTGGTCTGTCATGTGGTGGGTGCAGCAACACGCAGTCATCAGTGAGCACTCCTGACCTCCTCCTATATTCAACAACATCTCCAGCATCTTGGTGCATTTTATCATTGACCTGACACTGAGGTTACGGGAGGAGAGAAAATGAAGAAAATAAAAATAAAATAAATAATAAAAGCAGTATCTTGGAACAAAGCCCTGGAATTTAATTATTATTCTATAATAAAAAAATAATGATTCACATTAATTGCGTTAATCTGTGAGACACTACAGAGCTGGAAAAAAACAAGAGACCACAACAAAATTTTCAGTGTCACTCATTTCTCAATTTATGAGCATCTGTGCAAAACTACAGCCTGGTTATTCTGTTTCTCATTAATGAAGGGCTTCTTCCTTGCTTTAGAGACTTCAGTCCTGCTTCTAGGAGCCTCATACACACTGTCCTAGCAGTGCACCTCACACCTGCACTTAATGTCTCCCATTCCTTTTGAAGGTCACGATGTCATCCTGCGATTCATGAGATACTGTCAGATAAGTTAGCGATCATCTCTGGCATTAGAAAGTCTCCCCCGCCCTCTACCTGCCTGGTTTCTGGTCGTTCCCAGTGTCTCCTGTTTCACCTTGTTCTTGTGCACTGCTGTCTTAGAGATTTTGAGCCTGGAAGCGGCCTGCTGCTCAGCGTAGCTTTCTGCCAGCAGAACCAGGGTCAAACCAGGATTTAATAATGCATATAATAAAAAAATATAGAGTGGTCTCTTAATTTTTTCCAGAGCTGTATTTGCAGCGTCGGCTCTACCATTTCAGGGGCCCCAGGCATACCTGAGTGGCCCCCCTACCAAGTAAATTGATGATCATTACACTTCCTCCGCATGCAGGTAATTTGGTGGCACTAGGCAACGGCCTATTTTGCCTATAGCTAGAGCCAAACCACAAATTTGTGTCTAATAAGTACATTTATTCGACATTTAATAAAAGTCATATTTCTTGTATTAGTAGAAAAAAGTCAGCCATGATTTAGAGTTTTTCCCACATGGAAATACTCGTGGTATCTGCGGTAAAACAAATTTCTGTCTGAGCCATTCCTTTTTGTAATCATTCTTTATTGATCTGTGAACAACTCAATAATTTTCTGGAGACAACGTCTTCCATGAGAGGAAATCATGCTGCATGCTGGGAACGATGAAAGTCGTTCCCCTGATATGAAGAGATTAGAAAGTAAAATGTTACCTTGAAACGGGGTATTTTTACTGCTGGTTTTATCCGGTGCAATATCTGCAAATGTTCGCCTGAGGACGTTTAAAGGAAACAAAAAAAACAGGCAAAAAAAATAATCTTGGCTTAAGTGTATGAGCCCTTCAATATACCGATTAAATTAGTCTAAAAGATTTGACCTCTTTTTTTGGAAACTTGCCCTTAACCACTTTCAACAGTGAAAAAGAAAAATGTAAAATATAAATCGTTCAAGTGCTGGTTATCATCGCATACATCTACCTGAGGAAGTTCTGAGAGCGGTGGGGGAGGGAAACCATGTCGCCCAGTCACACACCACCAGGGGCGTGGGAAGGAACTGGACATTGGTGGGGACTGAATTTGCCCGGGTGGCTGGGGGGGGTGGGATTGCATTGTATATCGTGACATTGGAATTGGCACACATGCAATAGACAAGTACGTGAGGCGAGAAAGATTTTAAAATAATAAAAAATTATCATTTCACCATTTAAAATAAGACTATTCAGGGCGCTGTTTCACAACTAAACACAATTTAACAAAATCAAAAGCAGCCAATACACCCCCCTAGACCCCCTGAAATGGGTGGAGACCTCAACACCCCCAATGCTGAACCCAAAGTTACGTCCTATGATCCATATGATAAAATGTTTTTGTCCGATACAGGATGACAGTCTTCATTCGGTACTTAATGTCCCGTCTGAATTGGCCTCAGTAATGCACAGGTTCACAAAGGACGATCAGGAACACGCTCTTAATTCATCTCATCTGTTGCATCTGTATCATGACAGAAGCACATTAAAGAGTAAAAGGCGCAGTTACAAACGGTTATTGCAAAAAATATCGCGATTTTTTTCAGTGTTATTCAGCCCTGAATAGATATGTATTCATGTTCTTTTTTCGGGAAGAAAGGAGAGGAATCTGCCGATTTTGCGGGGAACGTGTCCCCCCCCCCCTATTTTCGATGCCCCTGCGCACAACACAAGTCACACGCAGCAGACCAGCAGACCGTCTGCCCAGATCCCCCAGCATGAGAGACGAGGTGAAGCTGAGGTCCACATTCAATTATCCAGGCCGATCGCTTCTTCTGGCAAGGCGGGGGGACAATGGCTTTGCCGGCTGGCTGCACACACGGCTTTAATGAGCTGACACCAGTGAAAAGGCGAAGGCCTCAAGCCTGCGTGTTTTCGACTATCATCCATTATGTAAAACGATCCAAGGAAAGGCTGCTTCTAAGATTTCCAAACAGCTACAGTGGAGGGGAACCACCCAAACCGTCTCGACATCACACTCAAAACCGAAGAGGCCCCCCATCCCCTCCGTTGCCTGTATCCTGTTTTCTTGTACAGATTCTTCCTAAATCGAGTCAACTTTTCCACATGACTGGTGATAAGGTGCTGTCGTTATCAACCCAGCCCGACCCCCATGTAATGTTTATCGTCTGGCTGGCCGTGCCGTGAGACAGCTTGGGTGTCATATTTTACCCTGCAAATTGTCTAGGATAAGTGCTTTAGAAGACAAAAAGGCTTCAACTTAATGTCATCATTCGGAGATAATTAGCTTGCCGGCTCCCGCTGCATCGTATATCACTTGCACTAAAATGCGAGGATGTTTGCGGAAATGGAACGTTATTAAACAACTGCTGTGTGTCTTATAATCAGGATTAATAAAATAAGGAATTGGTGGCATCTTCATTCCCTGTCTAGTAGCGGCCTGTAGATATGAAGCTTTGTGCTACATGGGGCATTTCAACAGCAAATGGTGATTGTCACCCATGACCTGGATCAAGCATAATCCTGTTCAGGTTTTTTCAGCTCAGGTTTATCTGAACGTCCAGGACCCTGAGGTAAGCAGTCATCAGGGTCAAACACCTAATGGCAGCTTGCTGATGTCTTCCTACACTCACAGTAGATGTGTTGTATACAGAGCTCTTAACTGATGGGCCAGTTAGAGTCTCTGTAGTGCATTCATTCCAGCGTCGGCTTGGATGATGTCACTGGGTTGGCAGGAAGCCCCAGCTTTTCAGTCACACTGCAAAGGACCACCTCCCCCAGCTATCTCACCAAGATTCCAGGATTCACTGCAGGAACTACGGCGTCACACAATGTACTACAAATCTGACAGGATCAGTAGTGGTCAATGCGTCTGGGGAGCTTCCTTACCAGGCTTTCCCAATCCGGTCCTCGGGGACCCGCAGACCACATTCTTGCTCACTCTCAGCTCCCTGCCAGACAGTTGCAGGGAGGGAGCAAAAACATGGACCATCTGAGGGGCTCTAAGGACAACCTTATTGCTCCCGGTGTACCAGGCTCTAAACCTGGCAGTGATGTATAGAACTCCTCTCTCCATTAGTGACTAATCATTCGTGATCCCAAGGCTAATTGCAGACAACTGGTGCTAATTACCCCGTTTGCCACCCCCCCCCCCCAAAAAAAAAAAAAAACTCTGCTGAATGCGTGCCTGCCAGATTGTGACATTCATTTCAATGCGTCACCTCCAACGAGACTCAAGACTTCTCGGTATCAATAGGCTAACGACTCTTAAGCATACTGGACATCTTCCGACATGAGAGGACTCTGTAATGAATGGGAGCTCTTCAGTGTGCAGTCAAGCCCTCGAACTAGGGATAAATAATCATATACCCCCCAAAAAGGGTGAAAACTGCTTGATTGATGGGCACTTTGATGTTCTTCTCACTGACTCTAAAGAATCATTAGGAAAAGACGAGTGGTAAGCCGGTCAGAGATGCCAAAGTGTTTAATTTTAGTCTGTTCCCCTAAGAAAACTTTCAGCATAAGACAAATAAAAATGCCGAAAATCAATATGTACAAGAAGGGGCAGTGATTATTATCCATCTGGGAACCACAGAAAGGAACTGCACAGAAAGACAAGCTGGAAATATATAGGCTAACAAATATTTAATTAGGATCTAATTGGGTAATTATACATCTCTGGTAGAGGGTACAGGAAACGCCGTGATGAGAATCGCGTCGACGAGTTGGTATGCGGAGAGCGTGGTCCGTCATGATATTAGCCTGGAACCTGCAGGTTCTCCTGCCTGCTGTTGCTGTTGTTTGGTTGCTCAGCTTGTTAGCGTCCAGCACTACATGGTCCTTTCATTATCTTCTGGTGTTCAACTTTGAACCAGCTGTCAACTCCAATATCCGGAAAACGCAAACCGTGAACAGGGCGAACGTGACGACAGCCCGACTCTGCAGCACTCGGCCGGTGAAAGAGTGAAATAGAGGTGTGGATTGTTTCATGTATCAGTAATCTCCGACAGACCGGGACGTGATCGGATGTGGCTTCAGGTGTCTAAAGGCCGCTGATGACACAGAGAACGTGGACAAGAATTCAGTTTGGCTGTAAGTTTTGGAAAACTAGATGGGACACAACTGGATTGGGATTTTGGAAACAAGAGACTTGTGGTTTTTGAAATAATGAGTTATTTTTGGAACTCAAGATACCACCGATGAAGGAACCGATGTTGGGAGAAAACGTACGCCGGTCCAGGCCGGTGCTTTGTTGTTCCCGACTGGAAGGATTGGTGGTACTGGTTTGACGGTAGGCCTATGGAAGAGTGAAACAGGGAGGCGATGACAATCCACTTGCCTGTCAAGCAGCAGGAACACGCGAGCTCCGCGTGAAAATGGCTTTGACTGCCAAGCAACACGGACGCTTAATGGCAGACATTCGACGCTCCCTGTAATTGTGACGGTGGAGCGGTTCCGCTTTTATGCGGGTGTTTTCAGCGTGGCAGTTTCTGTCTGCGTTTAGATTTCAGTCCCTGTCCAGCCCTCACTCTGTCTCAGCCCTACAGGCGGCACAGCTGGCCAACACATCGACAATCGCCAGGTGTGTTCAAGAAAAATAACACCTCTACTGTATCGGCATTAAGTAATAGCTTCCTGTGCAATTGAATCAGAGTGGGATTCTGCTGGTGTAATGCTCTCAGTCTGCTCTCTCTGCTGTGTGCTGATTGCTTAACGTCTCATACGATGAGACATGCAGTGTTGGGACTCGTGGTCATTTTTTATGGTACCCATCTGACAGCCTGTCTTGCACATTAGTGAAATGGCTTTTTATTTCTTCCTGCTGTCACTTCTTTGCCATACATAGTTCCATCCATCCATAAATCCATCCATCTTTAACCACTCATCCAGTGTAAGATCAAGATGAACCTGAAGTCTATGCCAGGAAACACTGGGCCCATGGCAAGGGACACTTTACACTAGATCATCCATCCATCCATCCATTTTCCAAACCACTTATCCTACTGGGTCCGGAGCCTATCCCGGAAGCAATGGGCATGAGGCTGGGAACAACCCAGGATGGGGGGCCAGCCCATCGCAGGGCACACTCACACACCATACACTCACACATGCACACCTACGGGCAATTTAGCAAGTCCAATTAGCCTCAGCATGTTTTTGGACTGTGGGGGGAAACCGGAGTACCCGGAGGAAACCCCACAACGACATGGAAACTCCACACACATGTGACCCAGGCGGAGACTCGAACCCGGGACCCAGAGGTGTGAGGCAACAGTACTAACCACTGCACCACCATGCTGCTCCCTCACTAGTTCCTACAGCTATTAAATTAATAATAAACTGGGAGCATCTTATTTAAAATAAAACTAATAAAATACAGCTAAATTGTTTTATTCATTAAATCTTATTGATTTTAAATTTATAACAACAGTGTAGCAGTGTAGCAACAGTGCTAACCACTACACCACCATGCCGCCCCTACACTAGATCATTCAGTCTTTATTTATGTAGAGCTGTAGACATTTAAAGTAAAGAAGCATACACAGAAAAAATTGAATAGAATCAGCTTAATAAACAAACAAACAAATAAATAAATACATACACACCCCCAAAACACCAGCCTTCAACTACCCATGTTCCTGGTAGAGGACTTTAGACCACCCTCTCAGCTCTCTGTAAGGGACCACCATCTTTGATCCTTGTGCAAGGAAGCAAGAACCCCTGCCACACTGGGGCACTGCCAGGCCCTCACAGTGCACATATACACAATCATATTCTATACCAGGGTTCCCCAGTTCTGGTCCTGGGTTGTCAGTCTGCAACCCCGTTTGCAGATTTCCTTGCTCAAGTACACCTACTAAACCTGGCAATTAGTCAGGTGAGCTGAATATGGTGTGTTTCAGCAGGGAGGTCTGCAATCTGTGGTGCAGACTGGTCCTCCAGGAGCAGAACCGGGGAACCCTGTCCTACACCATCTTCCCAAATGCTTAAATTTATTGTAATTATCAAATATATGCCAGCACTTTTTCCAAATTTCATATGTGCACCCTTAAGCCATAAATAAATGTATTTATTTGCTCCATTTGACACTTTAGCTGCAAACTGATCAGCATTTCACATTGAAAGACGACAGTGACTGTTCACTGGAGGGGATGGCGATTTTCAGATCAGACATGAGAAAACGGAACACCGTGAGAGTCCATGGAACGTGTAGGGGGCATTCTGCTGACATGTGGGGTTAGGTAACGCGACCTTCTTCTGTCCACCAACAATCTGAATTATGACACATTTGCTCAACAGACATTTCTGTCCAGAGCAATTTAGGTTTGCACAAAATGCAGTCTGTTACCGATTCACACAGCTGCATTATTTCAGTGAGGCGGGTGAGGCAGAGGGACAGCTGTGCATCTCAGACGATACGCATTGTCTAGACGTGTTTATCGCAGTAATGCTAACTCTGTCTTTGCTACTGTACAGTGTTAGCTAAGGCATTGGTGATTTAGGTGGGACAGTGATCAAGGGATATTTTATCTCCTGCTTATATAAGAGTTGCATTATCCGCCATATGTTCAGTCCATGGAAGACCACCAAGTTTCCGTGTCCTAATTTGTGGTTAATATGCCATATTTTTACCTCTGCCTTTCTCCGATTTCACTAGGTTCCAGATATTTTTTCGAGTGCAGAGCATAAATATATTTTCCATGCCACATATCCAGTGCGAGGGTGAGCCTGGAGCTTATCCCACTTAGCACAGGGTAGGGAAACATCTAGTATGGGATGCATCTCTATCATGGGACAGACAAACATGTCCTATGAGAAATGTTTGGACACCGATTCTTCAAGGTTTCGGTCTGCAGGGAGAAACCAGAGCTTCCGGAAGAAACCAGGACAATGTGCAAAGTGTCATTCAAGTTAAGCTGTGGGTCCAGGAATTAGACCCATTATCCTAAAGATGTTAGGTGACAGCCCTAACCTCCAAAACATTATACATTATTATCGGTGCTCCTTGACCTATGACCTTGAACTATTATAGAAAAATAAATTGCTACTGTCACTGAATAAGCAAGCAAATAAATAAATACTGGAAATACCAGTAACTGAAAAATAAATAACTGAATACAAGTTCATGTGGATAAACGCAGAAAAAAACACAATACTTCGTTAAACACTGTAGGAGCTGTTTTTGCTTGTGATCGCTACAGACGGGAAGCGTGGCCAGGTGCATCCTGTCATCACCCCAGACATCAGTGGAAAGTACCCATCAGCATATCCCTAACCCGCAAACAGATCAAAACTCAAAGTTGACTATTGAATGCACATCGCTATCACACCGTCGTCAGGTCGAACGTCGTAAAGCAAGGAGCATCGGTGTTTCATCAACTACGCACAAAATTGTTTGTGTTTAAGTTAATAATAAAAACAAGGTGTTGGAGCAACAAACCAGCATGCACATGGTGGCAGGAGTGCAGTTTGACACCCCTATCTAGAACATTCTGTGCACACCATGACTTAGACAACAAGCGGCAAAAATATGAAACGGCCAAACAGAAACACTGAGAGAGTGAATCAAGTTACCATGCTGGGAAGACAATTAAAACCAATTCACAGCCGACATAAGACAATGTGGCACCAAAACACAATTACTGCCCTGCTGCGTTATCAGCTCGGCTCCGTCCCGTAGCCTCTTATTTGCGCGGCAGCCTAGCCGAAATCCTCGCTAGAGACGTTCCGGTCTTTTGTGGCCGGTGTGTTCGGAGCAAGCGGTTCGAGGCGTACAATGGCATCTGCGGATGCTGCCTGTGGAAGATTAGCGGGCGCTAAGCGACTGGCAGTGGGGACACCACGTGGGTTTGCCGTGGAATCTCCGGGAATGGGGCCCGATAGCACGGATACAGGTGGAAGATGGAGGAAAAGCAGGTGCAAGCACAGGAGTGGACAAGGACTTTGTTAAGTCAGTAAATGGTAGGTAAATAGGCTCCAAGCAGAACTTAAGAACACAGAACTAAACAAAGAAATGAAACAAAGACACATCCGAGGACATAATTCAACATCATTGATGGATACTAATCGTCTTTATTCAAGATGATTCAAAAATCTCAAATATTGTGGCATTTGACTATTTATACCCACAGAGATGGAAGGAATTTTCTCCTAACAGGAAAACAAAGGAAATGTGCATCTGGAGCTGGCCGGGGTTCGGAATGTTTAGTTGATCTTCTTCTGGGCCGCCGTGATATTCGGAGGTCCTCGCGGCCGGCAGGCATCCAGACGTATCAATGCCAGGCCAGCTTGGATCTTGCCGGAATCAGTCAGGCCCAAGCGCCAAAGTAATGCGGGGGATCAGTCGACCATCAATGGGATCTATTGGCTCCGGGGAAATGCGTGTGGTTGAAAGGCATCAAGGGGTTTGCATTACTGATGGCAATGGGGCAATGCTTTAATATGAGGTTAAGGCAAAGAGGGTCTCAATATTCTGTTGCTTTGTCCCAAAGTTCAAAAGAGCCTTCAGACAGAAATACTGTTTTGGCCTCAAATTCCCAAACTGTTACTGCCTTAATGTATTTCAGTGAGATCCGAGCTGTGAGGAGAATGCTTATGTAGGACTAGTAACTATTATAAAATTTAGTTCTTAAAGATTTTAGTATCATATGTGGCAAGTTTTCAAAAGTAAGGAGTCCGGCCATAAGATTCCAGACCTGCAAGACTGGGCTTAATCTACAACAACCTGCTTCCAATAAAAGTGTCATTTCTGGAATAACAGGGTATACCAACTGACTTCATATAAATTCTCACTGGGCTGGGAGCTGTGAAGAGTGATGAGATTAAAGAAAGAGAGAGAGAAAACCGAGGATATCCTGGCAGATGCCTGTATAAAGAGCAACAGATGGAAAAATGAGCGTTTGGGACGAGGTAGGCCCTGCTGCAGGGCCCAGACGTCTATGATAAAAATCGGTTAGCCTTCAAATTGGGAGATTTTTTGAAGTTGCTGTTTGGGATTGATTGAATAGTGCCAACTCGCTCTTGGATGGCAACACTTGAGAGAAACCAGGAGAAATTGCTGCAGTGTAAGCTGTTCGCAGGACCCACGGGCACTAATGTCATTGCTAATAGAGATGCTAATGTCCAATCTAACACTGGAAGAGCTGCATTTTTTATGCATTACTCAAAATTACCGAACATATAATTTTTATTAGGTTCAATAATCTATTTTCCATAACCAGTTATCCAGTGCAAGGTCAGAGAGAATCCCAGGGCATCTCCCAGGCAGGGAAGACCTCGCACGCCATGCCAGACCGTCACAGGGCGCACACTCACAAATGAAGGGCAATTTAGAGACACCAATTTGCCTCCCCAACTGTATTTTGGACTGTGGGAGGAAACTGGGGTACCTGGAGGGAATCCACATGATCACAGGGACGGCTCAGAAACACACAGAGTCCGGGGCGGGAGCCAAGCGCGGGGGCTGCTGAACTCCCCAGGTCTGCGGCTAGGCTGCTAATCACCACACCAGTGCCTGCCAACAGGCCAGTTTAAATTAATTCAAACCCATCGCTGGAGATGTACAGAATAGCACAGAGGTTTGATGTGGTTAATTTGAGGCTTACATAAAACACATTTCGTTCTTCCATAGACTGAGAACAGTCCAGGTATCATTGGCTTTACACATTGGTGTAGCAATGACTTAAATAGCCTGACTATTATTATTATTGATAATAATAATAATAATAATAATAATGATGATGATGATGATGATGATGATGATAATGATTCAGGGGCTCAGATTTTATAGGGGCCCCCAAATTGCACCTTTTAGGACCCCCCTGTAACAATAGTGAACCTTTTAAAAGAAGAGCTGCTAGTGTTATTTCTGTTGGCCATTTGTACTGTTTTCGCACGGCCTTCTTTAGGACAGCTATAGCACTTCCCATTCTCCAGTGGAAAGAGATGAATGACTCGTGGAACACAATGCCGATTCTTAACAGAAAGCAGCAGTTAAGATCCAAAGACTCATTTGTACTAATCCAGCATTTCAAATTGAACTTTACAGTTAAGGGATGTTAAAAAAACATCAATAATGATGGAACAGATGCCCAGCGCGGAATACAGAGGGGCTGGTTCGCAGTTATGACTCGCATCCTATTCCGTTTCATCAGACAAAAGACTGAAGTTTTATATTTCACTTGTTCCTGCTCGTATCCTCCATTGCTAGGTAACCACTTCGGTTATGGAGACAGGAGTCACCAGCAGGTGATCTACCTTCTGCTGTGACTTTCGGTTCACGCTCATGCAGAAATACCAGCAGGGAACGCGCCGAGACGACATCGCTGACACTGAAATTATATCATTTTACTGCTTTGAATTTGTTTTGAAACTGTATTTTAACATTCGCATGGCCTCGTGATTTGTTCTCTGTTCCTGGATCAGGGCGTTAGCTCTAGCACCGGAGTTAGCCAGAAATGTTCGGACTTACGGTCCCTCGAAATGACAGGGTTTGTGGTTTGGGGGGGTACGACTGGTGGGGTTAAATGCTGCCAAGCGTAAAACCGTAAGACAAGCCTTATTTAAAGTGTCACTTTAAAGGAGCAGACATTTAATTCCAATTACAGCTGTGGATAAGTTAAGGGCCTCCTTCCCTGTGTTGGGGTAACTTACTTCCGGGTTCTCCAGGAATAACATGTAATGTGGGCGGGGTCCTGTGGACCCAGCGTGTGTGAGATGAGGAATGACCGTGTCACTGCACGCCGCCGTGTAAACCGACTGTGCGGTGGGTCTGAGCCCTACACTGAAAGGCCATTTATTACCGTGAAAATTATATTACATTACGGTTATCAGGCAGCATTTCTGTGACAATGAGTTTATTTCTAGTATAATTTCCCACATAAAAACTCGATGGGTGCAGAAGAGTCAGCATGGAAATACATTTTTCTAATGAACTGTTAGTAATGACACTTTGCCATTTGCACAGATACAGGTACACTGGAATGCTGCTTTGCATATATCCCATCATGCTCTCCTTTGAGACACACACATATATAGGTGAGACTGAAGCTTGGGGTTTTGAGTACAGGGTCTGGCCATTTACCCGGCATCCCTGGAGCATTTAGAGAGGTTAAGGGTCTTCTTCAAGGGCACGACAAACATGGGACTATTCTGCCGAGGGTGGGATTCCAAACAGCAACCTACAGATTACAGCCATAGAGGACTAATCTGTTTGGATTAAAGAGGCTGTGATATATTGCTATGGGTGGCATGGTGCATTGTGGGTAGCGCTATGGTCTCATGAGTTACTTCCAGATCCACTTGTTCTTCTCAAAGTCCAAAATCATGCAGTTAGGAAAATAGGCATCGTGTTTAGGGTGTCTCTCCATCGGCCGCGCCCCGCGCCCGGCATCCCGCTCAGGGTGTCTCTCCATCGGCCACGCCCCGCGCCCGGCATCCCGCTCAGGGTGTCCAGCTGCCAGTGCTTCTGGGCACCAGGCTTGTCATGACTCTCCTTTTCCACCCAGTGCTTCCTGTCAAAGTTTATTCTGTCCTCTCCTACTTTGTCCTTTAATCAAGTGGGATGGAGAATTTAAAACGTCTGATCTCAAGATCTGATAAACGTCCCGTATCAGGTTCAAGATCAACAGATTGCACCTGCACCCTGAGATGGAGGAGAGTCACGAGAGTGGAAAGCAAAAAAACACTTCGATGTTGACATTGTCACGCCGACCTCCACGGAGACACAGCAGCTCCTGTTTAGCATTCGCTGTAAGATTTTCAGCTTAATCATTCACAGTTCCGACTTACAGACCACACGAGTCCAGCACATGTGGTGGGGATAGGGGAGTTGGAGCTGAAAAAAAAAATAGCTAGTGAAAATCTCATCACTCCATGCGTCCTGTGAAGCGAGTGAACTGACAGGTCATTGGGGGATTTTACAACTCTGGGGTTCTTCCAGCTGGGGGATTTGAAACAAGTAAACAAACTAATAATAAGCGCTCAGAATCTCCTGAAGGGGTTCAGATTCAGCTTTTAGTGCATCTGCTTGTACAGGATTAATGCAGAAAGCATGTGGGATGGCACACACGTCTCACGAAGGCTGGCGAGAGAGACGCCTTCCTCGGAAAAGCCACCCCAACAGTCAGGGTTGGGGGATTGTGGCGGCCAGGTCTCTGTGGCGAAACCCCCCTCCCCGGATTATCTGTGACACGGCCGGAAAATACCCACTCTGGAGGCTGGGAATTCGCCTGGAGATGCCAGCGGCTCCCTGGGAGCCTTGGGCAGGAGGGGGAGTGGGAAGGCCTCGCGCAACTGGGTTGCAAGGACAGGTTTCTCCTCTCTGGGATGTTGGCCGATTTCACACGTGCGAGAGCCGACACCACAACCATGGTGTGGCAGGGAAAGGTGGTGCTAACTCAGTAAAAGCTCTGCGTTCTTTCACGAAGCGTAGACAAATTTATTTGGCATACCTTCCTGTTCAATTTAAAAAAAAAACAAAAAAAACCAGAAGAGTTTTGGTCCAACAGCAGCTCCCAAGGACGGTTCACCTCCCACAGAGACCAACTCCTGCTGGGGACCAGCAGCGTCTCATTGAACTGGTTCTCGAACCCGTTCTGCTTCAAAAGTGATCTGGATCGCAATTTTTTTTTTTTTTTGTATTTTTTTTCTCGGGGTAACAGACTGTAACAAACTGTTGAGTAGGTTTGTTATGAAACCCTGTTATGTATCTTATCCCATTGCTAAAAATAAAGACGTGCTTTGGGAGCACGGTGCAGCGCCGAGCCCTTCAGCGCTGGTTGTGTGAGTCACGCCGCCGCCGAAATCATGCCGCCGCCATCCGGCTATCTATAACGACAGGGAGAGATCCTGGCCGAGATGCAGAGACCGTCCATGCCAGGAAGACCGTTTATATAATTCCCCAATCACGGCTCTAAGAGTGATTCCTATTGTTTAACGGGGATTCGCGAAAAGCATGAATAACCAAACTTAATTGGACGACGAAACATGGCTTTGTGGAACGCGGCATCTTACCGGAGGTCAGGACCTGGAGCCACCTTCCGGAGCCTGCAGACCTCCATCACTGTGACCTCCAGCACTGAGGGCGCCTCTGCTGTCATGTGATGCCCCCCAATCTGGCACCAAGACGTCCCCAGGTGGCCGCCACTCTCGGCCAGCCCACTGAAGCGGCGTTTCCTTCCCAACAGATGTGTGCCTGGCACCCGGCTGGCATCTGCCCGTGTCACGCACGCACACACACACACACACACAAATGACACGCAAACACGTCTTCCTGTTTAAAGGGAACAAAACAAAACATGGCCTGTATAGAGAGGAAATACAGGAGTACTAATATGACAATGCATATGCGGTACACTGCTTCCTGCTTAGCACATTTAAAGTAATGAAAAACAGCCACAGAACAGTGAGGACATGCTTTACCCAGAATACATTGCAAGCTGACGGCAGATTATTTCCAGGACCCCTGATGACGAGGTCTCATACACTCGAACATCAGCACAATCCATCATTCCATCATTCACCTTTAAATCCAGTAAATTTATTTGCTTTTACTGACAAAACATTTTTATTATGTAGTGTTACGTTTCGAGCTGTGCCCGATGTTTTGAACGTGCTGACTCAGAGTAGATGATTGCTGAGTACTGAGAGGAACCTGTGGATGTCAGGGATTGGGTAAGATTGTCGTCTTCTTAAGAAAAACCATACTATGCTGGCCAAGGGTGTAGCTAGACATTCTGGCCTCTCGGAAAAATGTCAATTCTGAAATGAAATGAAATGATGCTTTATTTGCCATTTGCACAAGTTTGAGAACAGATACACTAAGATGCTTCTTTTCCACATATCCCATCATGCTCTGCTCTGAGACACACAAACATACATACATACAGGGGCCCAAGAACCCAACTGACGACCATCTAATCCCAGGCACAGAGGCCTAACCTGCTGAGACAAGCATCACCCCCCCAAATTTTGGGGGGTTCCCCTCTGTGGATTTTGCAGAGCAGGGGGCCCCAAACGGTAGGTTTTGTGGCCCCTATACTATTCTGGGTTCCCTGTGGCCCCTATACTAATCTATGTCCCTCTGACGCCCCCTGTTTCTGACCTGCTGTTTCTAAGGGTCACCCCTTAATGGCTAATGAAGGCTCTACTGCATTTTAATTTTTCATAAGTGACCTGTAACTTCTACCAAACCACCATCCCACCCTTTCCTGACAGGTGGCGCTAAGTTGGCCGTGCTGGGAAGGACAACCCGTCAGCCAAGGTGTGTCACGGCAGGTCGCAGTGTAATCTGCAAGCGACATTTCCGAATGAATGGGACAAAGACGCTCGGAATTAGATGAGCATGCCGACGGCCGAGGTTCTGAATACTAACCCAAGCAGGACGGAGGCGGGAGAGGAAGAGCTACACACACACACACACACACACACACATGCGCAACAGTGCGGTTCTGACACGGATGCTGGGCTGGCATCCGTGCGTGATTTCATTGGGAGTTTAATGCGTTTAATTACTTCTCGTCACCCTTATCAAATCGTTCCTTCCTCCTGGCTTCCTGCATCAAGACTCAGGCTATTAAAATCAATCGCAGTGATCTGTACAATGTTTAGTGCGATAAGCAATGCTGAGAGGTTATTTTTTTTCCCTGCTGTTGTTGTTTGTAATAAGTTAGCATGAAATTAATAAGATTTATTGCCCATGGGATAATATTTGGTGACTCTGAATCAGCCCTCCTCACTCAGGCTACTTATCCATTTATGACACAGGACGCATCCATGAAAGACCTCTCCGAGATGTCGCATTAAACCCGAATGATCCCGCTCCTGTTGCAATTAATTCCTTGTGCAAAATTGGCGCAGCCTGTTGCTGATGCCAAACCACCTCACACACCTATAGTTTCAGCCGCACAATAACAGCTTAATATCTACCCATGAGCCCATGAATATTAAACAATCATTGTCATGGTGACGTTTCGATGACTCTGGGCTGACAAATAGCGTGAATAACACAAGCATGTAGCATTATAAAGGTGCTGGCTTTTAAAAAAGTATTTTCACATCTTAGCTACCACCTTGCTACAATATTAGCTTTCGTTAGGGCACTCTAATATACAAAGGGAGGCAGGGACGGATTATGGGTTGTGTGGGCCCCTGGGCAAAAGTTCGCGATGGCCCCTCCCACCACCACCAGCACCACCACCACAACCACCACAATTCAAGGGCCCTTGGCAGCCAAACGTCCTCCCTATAGGGTCAGGGGCCCTTGTAGGCAGAGGATCAAAGAATGTAGGCCCTCTAAAATAGACAAACGAAAATACATTGTTGATAAGCGTTGCAAATTGTTTTGGGCTAGGGGCCCCACGGGCGCCCTGCACCCCAAGGGCCCCTGGGCAGCGGCCCCGCTGGCCCGGTCCATAATCCGTCCCTGAAGGGAGGTATACACAAATCAAGTCCGACCTAGATTTAAAGCTCGCGTCTCAGCCATACGCAACACCGGCGATGTAACGTTAACTATTTTCTCATTCGCCGCCCAACGACGCAGATTAAGGGAAGAGCTTTTCCTTGGGTGCCTCCCGCTCTGTGTGATTCGCTCGCTAACTCTCGGTAGCGTGACATTTCTAGGCCAGCTGGGTAGTGGAAGTGCACCGGCGGGGACAGCACGCAAATCAAAGGCCCGTCCTGTATGAGTGGCCTTATTTTGTAATATCCCCCCCCCCCCATCAAGAAAAGCACAGTGGATGAATTCTGTGAAAAGACCCAACACCGAGGATGTAAATTCCTCCTGCTGTCTGAGGAGCATCAGTCTATTAATTCTGCTCTCGCCGGCTGTAGAGCAACCTTTACCTTTTCAAGCAAAAAGCAAGGCTTTACTTAGGGTGCCCCCCCCCCACCCAGAAAATTGATGATAATTTCACTTCCTCTGCAACATAAGTAATTTAGAAGCCCTAGGCAGCTGCTTATTTCACTAATAGCGGGAGCCGGTCTAGGCTGGTTGTATCTCTAGACTTGAACTGAAGAGTTTTTTTGGATGGAGGCTGTATCTGCTGAAGTCGCTGTCTGTATGCACGGCTCACTGCCCTGAATATGTATATGCGCACACAGTCGCGCCTGTTACCCTCCCTAGAGACTGTGCTCTCAGCCTATTGTGCCAGGCCAGGCTCCTCTTTGTTAACCTTTGCCCTTCGCAAGTGTGACTCCTGTTTCTTCGCCAGGCACAAGGAGCGTGGAGGAGTCATTCAGGGACAGCATATCATATAGCCGCAACGTGAGCCTAATCCCAACCACAGCCTTAAAAAAACAGTTTGAGTTCTCTTGCGAGCCAACATGGTCAGTTGTCGGGTATCATGATTGAACCAGGATTAGTGAATCCCAGACACTTATGACTCTTAGTCTTTGTGAAAAATAACAAATTGCTTAACAGTCCAAGCAAAGCTAGTATCACTTTTTAATGTGGCAATTTTTAATGTTCACTTTGTTGTACAGCTAAATACTTTGCTGGAAATTAGTGAATCCGAAAGCTTTGTAGAACCGCCCTGAAACCTGAAACATTTTGTTTTCCCAATCTAGGTCACTGTCCAAAACTCTCCCTGCTCCCCTTCAAAGACAATACGAGTCCCAGAGATATACAATACACTGGACACGCTCAGAATGACTGTCCCTGGTGTTTTCTTGGTAACTAAATGCCAAGACTATGGTTTACTTCCTGTTAAACAAAAATCGATATATAAACAAGGAAAATATGTCACCAGAGATCTACCGACATTGATGTCTTGACAGATCGAATGAAAGTTCACTTGGAATCTAAAATGGAATATATAAAGATCTTTCTGTGCTTCTCAGAAGAATTGAGGCTTTTTTCTTTTAAGTGCTAAAATAATGGCCATTCTTAACATCAATGTGTTTTGAAATGTTTGATTTTGTAGGTTTCACTCCGAGCTGGAAATGAAGCTCGCCCACTCGCCTGAAGTGAGTAATTTAAATAAAGTGTGAGTACAAAACCCTGAGCGCTAGCCTGCTGGCTAGCAAAAAAATTGTATGTCGCACTGCAATGTTTTGCTGCACTAGCCCAGTTAGCTAATGCAAACAATTCCCCCAATGGTTACACTACAATAATTTGCATTGTGATTCCTACTAGTTGCAATTCACAGCTGTAGGCCGTTACTACTGACTTGTGTTGGAGTTTGTCCTTGTGCTTTTGACATCCATTAGCCTGGAAACGCGGTCATGTCTGCAAAGTCAGACAAGAGCAAAACTCCCTTCGCCGTTATTAGATAATGAGCCGTCATGGGTGTCGCCAAGCTGACCGCATATATGAAGCCGGGTGAGGAGACTTGCTGGGAGGCTGCTCCCGTCAAGGTGGCGAGATCAATGCCGTGCAGATGAAGGTAGGCCCAAAGGAGCTGGGGGTCAAGTGCTTAGTGGGGGGGGGAAGCGTAGTCTTAGTTAATAACAGGATATAGTTGAAGAGATTCAGTAGTGGAATGCTGCACTTTTTATTTGCAAAGGAGGATGTGGCTCGGATGTGGATGTCAGTATATCGCAGGGCGGTGATGAATAGATCTGGCAGGGCGTCGGAGCCGCTGCACTGAAATCTCTGCTTGAGAGTGTAATGTCACACATTTCCTCCGCAACTCCATTGTGTTCCTTGCACTGTTGCCAGGATTTCGGATGTAAATTCTGTCTGTAGTCCCCCCCCCCCCCCCCCCCCCCAATATCATCGTCTCACTGTTGTTGTTTGGTTACACATTGCAAATCCTCCATTTCAGTTTTTGCTTATACACATGCCTTTATCGTCATCTATAAACAAAACACCGCAGCTGTTTTTCTTTGGTTTTTTACTTATGTTCTTTACCTACAATCAGGATTACTAATTACTCATGCTTCCTCCTCAAAGCCTTTGGAGAACTGTACCTACCAGCCCCTAATGGAACCAATTTTAAAGACAATTTGCCAGAAACAGCTGGAGATATCAGATGAGTTTCCTGACACACCTCTGAGGCTCTGGGGTAACCCAAAGAGTACCACTCCTGACACTCGCTCTCTTCCGCCTAAAAGCTAAACATGACACCAAGCCGCTTGTCCAGTCCCTCATCGCTCTGAAATCGGAAACTTCCGGAGAAGGACGTCAGGCCGCATCTCATGAATGAGTCTCCCTACGACTGCTGCCACGGGGATGGAAATCTGTTGTTTTCAGTTCCACGCCATCACTCAAACCAGTCAAAGGGCGTCATTTCATTTGTGGCCTGATCTGCTAATGAACCATGAAAAAATTGGGTAAACAGACTATATTGCGTCAGGCTTATTGGAGCAAGTTGGCCGCTTATCCTGTTTCCCCCATTAACAGGTCTCTCTACCGATGGAGAATGTTTATTACTTTCCCCATCGAAATCAAAAAAATCGGACTCTGGCACTTCCTGTCCCATGGACAACATAAAAAGGTATGAATGAACTGAGCTGCATAAACAGCTAGCCGGGGAGAACTGCAAAGCATATTTATACCTCAAAATCTCATTAAAATTGTTGTCCTATGGTACATAGTCGAGTTTCCTTAGGACTTTTTAGGAAAGCAACTACCACTATTGAGTTACTGGAACAGCTACCAAAACCCTACCTCATCAAAGTCAACCTCTGTCTCTAGTTATAGCTTTACAGCCATTTTTTAAGACTTCACTTTCTAACAACTGAACCACATTTAGTATGAGAACATAAATCATACCATCAGCTCCGGGCTGCTTTTTATCATCGGAAAAGTACGGCACAACTGAAGATTCATGATTTTTTCGCCCATCAGTCAAAAACTGTAATTTTATCTTGTCTAACAAGACAAGAGAAGGTCCAGTTAATGAAAAGATATTTTATTACTTCAACTCTCACGGTTTATTAGAGAAATTAGAAGCAGTTTGTTACGAATGACCTCAAAAATGGCACCAAAAGCTACCAGTCTTCGGGAAAATGCACCACTTTGACTGCTTGGGTTGTGATTCATGAATGGGCCACAACCAGGCAAAGATCATCCTAAGACCAAAAAATATATATGCAGAAGGGTGAGGTGTACAAAATATAATGGAAGCAAAGGACTTTTAATTTGAATTTACCGAATCGTAATTACACACGCAACTACAAAAGTGAGTCATATTACTCTGACTGCCAATTAGCAATGTGAGTCAGCTGAGAAATTAATTATCCAATCAGCACTTTGATATGCGTGTTGTCATGGCAACATGCGGAAGCTCCCGGAGTTCCACAGAGGTCAAATAGTTGCTGCTCAAACTGCAGGTGCATCAGTCACAAAAACGATTTAAGTTGTCAAAGGGAACCATCTCAAAACCACAACTGCACATGCCAAAATGTGGACAAACTGCTTCATCAGCGGCTGCAAGTCAAATCTCACTGAGAGGGACAGATGGACACTTTCAGGATAGTTGATAAACACCACATTAGTATGGCCCCAGAAATGACCATAGCGCTGAATCAGCAGTGCTGTGAGCCAGACTTAACAAATCTGTGCGTCATGAGCTTCACAAAGCAGGAATTTACAGCAGGGCTGCTGTATTCAAGGCCGAGAGACACATAGAGTGTAAGGAGCTCTGAACCTGCATTACTGAGGAAGGGCAAAGTGACATGGTCCGATGAGTCATCTGTCAACCTTTTTCCTACGTCCGGACAGGCTTATATTTAGAGAAAACCAGAGGATGCCTTCAGTCCATAATGTCTCTTGAAAACTCTTTAATATTTGGGGGATCTGTAATGAAATCTAATGGTAGCCATCTTTTGTGAGTCATTAGCTCCAAAGACCACTCTGCATGGTCATGCCGTCAAGGAATCAGAGCACTTTATGTAGGACCAGGTGCACCCTAAGGTCAAACACTGTTCCTTATGATGTCCGAAGGTATTCAAAGGTAATAACGCCCCAATACAAACTGCGAAGCAAATTCGAGAGTGATTTTGTGAACACCACAATGAACTCAAGCACCTTCGATGGGCTCGATCCTCAGATCGAAACGTCATTGAACTTTTTATGGAAGGGTGAAGTAGATTTCTACCTCCTTCAATTCTCAAAGACCTGGGGGCTTTTCTTCTTGAAGAGTGTCCAACATCCTATTACGCACAGTTTGGAACTTGTATGACACCTTTCCAAGAAGCACTGTAGCCTAAAAGCGTGCTTGTGGGAGTTTTACTTACACAAAAATGATTGGTTCAATGCGACTAGAGGAGACGGGACCAACCAATCAGATGTCTTGGTTCCACCTCATGTAGTTGCTTGGACCCGCCTCCTCTGCAATCTAATTGGTTATCTCTCTGTTTTCCCTCTGTCTTCAGAACATTTTTATGCAAGTAAAACTTACTTTAAATTACTTTTTAGATGTTTCCCTTATATTGTATCTTTGTATAGCTTTAAGATGTAAGTTAACATTTAATAAATACAATGGGATCTCCAGTGTCAGCTTTCTTTATATGTGGTTGTCAGATCTTGGTTTATCTCAACTTATATCCAGAACTTTAAAGTACATGTTATATAGCTAAGTACAGTTTTCAGCCTGATTTTTTAGTACGACAGCTCAAATACTATTTTTAGCACTTTGACAACTGTGACTTTTTAAAGCAGTCATTGATGGAGGTACAGAAAGACTCTGTCTGGTATATTGCTGGGAAATGGAGTTGCTGAGCGTACCTGTAGTCGTGTGAGGAAAAAGATGGAAAATTATAGCCTGTTTCAGGGATGAATCTGAAGGCTGCACATTTTCAGAATGAACATGTTAGGATATTAGGAAGTAATATAATTTTCAGAGGCATTGTTATTGCAATAATTGAGTTAATTTGGTGGCTTAATCAAGTTAAGATTTAGGGAGATTTCCCTCATTATTTTTTCATGAAACATACGTTATTTTATTTACAAAGAACTTGAAATGGAATTTCATATCGGAATAGAATCACTTATTAGTAAGACTGTTGTACCATTAATATGCAGTATAATCCTAAAATTAGAGTAAGAGGCTTAATGACTTAATGTGTAATGCAAAACTAGATTACTGTTATTGTCGTTGGAAAGTATGCAGAGCATACCTGTTTCTTAGAATCACTAATGTTCCATTATAAAGTACACCTACTACCAGCTAGAACACAATTTTGTCTGCTCATGGGTGTTTTACTTATACAAAAATGTTAGGCAGAAGGAAAAATGTTTGGTTCAGAGAGATAACCAATCAGATTGTAGAGGAGGTGGGACCAACCAATCAGATATTGTGGTTGTCTCCCTGAACCAATCATTTCTCCTACTATCTTCAGAACATTTCTGAGTTAAACTCCCTTGAGCATTTTGTCTCCATAACCCCTGAAAGGGTACATGAGTTGTATGTCCAAAGATGCCTATTTGTGCTCTTTTGTTGTTCTGAGCCCATCCTGAGCCCAAATGTGCCTTCCCTGTTAGTTTTAATGAATCTGGCCATTCTCCTTTGACTTCCGTCATTAGCAAGGTTTTTTTCAGCCACAAACATGCCATTGACTGAATGTTTTCTTGTTCATTACACCATTCCCAGTAAACTGTAGTGTGTGAAAATCCTTGGCTGTTTCAGAGATGCTGGAATCATCACGTCTGGCACCTCCAGTCACACCACATTCAAAAGCACTTAGATAATACACATTAGCCATTCACATGCTTAGCCAAACAGTCACTGCACCTCTAGACCCTGTCTGCATGCTGTCTGTATTCGCTTACAGCCACATAATTCACCGTTCAGAGGAATAGGCTGTTTGCATTAGCAAGCAGGTGTGCCTAATAAACTGGCCACCCAATGTAATTAAAAATAGGCAAGTGATTTATCTGCAATATTAAATAATTCATGCCAAAGAGTTATTCATTAAAGATGCTATTGACAGGCATAATCATTAATATAAACCATATTATCATGCAACCCTACTGTAAAGGAAAATGTCACGAAAATGCCACTGGTGTTTGAAAGCAAACAGCAATTCAATGAATCATAAATAATTCATGACTGACAAGAATTTTTAAATACTTCAAACAAAAAGTGGCCCCGTTTTCCGTCTGAAATGTGCTCGAAATTGCACAGAATGTGCTTCCCGGGTTGGCCGATGAGCTCTGGGACCGCATGGGAATGTATGTACAAGGCGAGACGACAGTCCCGCTGGACTCGGAAAGCATCACAGAGAGTCCGCAGAGTCCTCGACAGCATCGCCCACATATCCTGGGCTCTTCGTGGGGGTTTGGGTTTGCTGATGTTCCCCATCGTTCAGATCGGGCATGTAGCCACATATTAAAATAATGGGTTTGATCTGCCTCACCCCCAAAATGTTTTTGCCACTGATCAGGCATGCAGATAAATAGCCGAAACCCACTGGAAATTTGGTTCAGCCCCCTCATCTGCAAAATCTACAAAGGGGGTCCCACTCTGATACAAATCTACCGAAAAGGATGTTTTGATAGGCTTGCTGGCAGGCCTGGTTCGAATTTATCCACCAACACAGACATCCTAACTTTGGCATGTTCATTTCAGAGATGTGGATGAGGGACAGTCCCCACTCAGCAAATTTTATCACGTTAATACTGAAATAGCGTCACTTTTTAAAATACAGTCAAAATGCCATTTACTGCCATATAATGTCTGGAGAGTGTGACAGCATTAAAACGACTGAACAATAGATTTGTGGGACATTGTGAATCGTTTGCGGGTGCCAGGGAACTAGTGCTAGATTGAGGGAGAGTCCCAGAACTCTGGGATATCGACCACTCCACAACCGGGTGACCGAAGTTCAGTGCTGAACAAACGTAAGGTTATTATAATGAAACACCCGTCAACTGAGCACTGCTGATTAAGCTAATCTGTATTTCCTGGGAAAGCCAGGGTCTTCAGCAAACTTCAGCCATACGGTCCATTTAGCTCAATCGCTGTGGCACGTATTGTCCCTCTAGCATCTGGACTCATCCATTTCGGGTGTCGACCCGGGATGAAATACTACGCCACTTCTGCTTACAGAGCATGGAGTGAAAAATGTGTTTATATCATTCGCTGGATATATGGTTTCTTCTACAATCACATTTACATTTCATCCACTTAGCTGCAACTGTTATCCCGATTAAATACAGTCGTGGTTTCAGGCTGCGCAGCACCAAGCTCTGAAAACAATTAATCACCTTTCAGAGATAAATATTTATCTTCGTGGTTAGCGACATCTCCATTGGCTGGAGCAACCGGAGCTATTATGCAGGAGTCAGGAATTTTTTTAAAAACCACTTAAATACGACTAAAATGGAAGGAAATGAGAGGGTAGTATTCAATTAAAGGAGGCAGGGAAAGCAGCCATGCGTCACAAATCCAGCCGTGAAGGGTGACGGAGCTGTAAGCTGCCTAATAACGAGGCTGGGAGGGGAAGCAGAAGGACGTTAGCATTGCCCGAGCCATCCTCTGGGTGGCAGGCTCTCGTCAGATTGGCTTAGGGAGACCTAATTATGCGGAGGGGGCGGGGTCTCATGCTCGTCTTATTGGCCCCCTTTCGTTTTGCCAAGATTCAGATTTTCTATGCAGGATGTGATCGCGCTTCTGTTGCATGTGCGGGGATGCATATCTCTCTGCGGCCCCACCCACACCACTCCTGTGTCTTAGCAACAGAATGGGGATGTTATGGTCCTTATTTTAATCGAAGGCATCTTGAGGAAGTTGAGGACCCCATCATGCTGTTTTATAGGAGAGACCCTGAAGCAATTAAAACCGTGAGGTTCAGCGAGTAACGGAATTAAGGAGAGATGCTCCTATCTTGCTAAATCAATCAAACCCAAGTCATTGTATGACTGAAAAATCATCTAAAACAAGACTTCGTATCAAGTCCTTGTTGCAGCCATTTTCAACACATTACAAGGCAAATAATGGTGATCAAATTTTCATTACATCAGAAAACAATGCTTGCTTCCTTTCTTGTTGTTTTTTTTGTAACCCAGAGGAAACAAGCGAACTCCTCTGGCACCACATTAACGGCATTTCCTGAGCGCAACTCACCCCATCAACAAAACAAGCACTAAGCTAATAACGGGAAGGAAAATTGTAGTTTCCACTCCCTGCGCCACCTTGCCGCACAGCAGAAGTAATTCTATTGGTTTTTGCAGTGAGTAAAAAAAAAATCGTCATTACTTTCCATTTGGCTGTGAGGAATTGAGGCCTGAATCAGGAGCAGAGGCTCAAAGGTTTCTGGGCAACCGCCAAGACATTGGTTCTGCTTAGAATGAAAGGGTTTAGTTCCCTGGAGTCTTCTGGACCTCGCTGAGGTCCCACTGGGCAGCGATGGAACACACAAAAATCCAGCAGAACACGTGCCAAGTTTATTTTAACATTCATCGGCAGTGACACCACATCACACGACAGTGTATTGTGTCTGCATTCCAAAATGAAGCCAGCAGACCTAGCTAACAGTTTAATACATCAACTGTTTGTCCAGATGAGTATTTTTACATAGGCATTCCTGCAACTGCACCTGCAGGTTTCTCAAGGGTACAATAATAGAGCCCCTCTTGAGATTTAAAGGTTACAAGACTATTAGACTACCTGCAGCTCTGAATGATTTCATTATTCAACAGCCTGACGCATAAACACCTCATTTCTGCACACTTAAAATTACGCTTCATTATGAAATGAATTTATAAAATTGTATAGTACATTTCACAGAATAAAGCACACGGCTTTGTTTTCCTTTGTTGTGATAGTTGACTGAGTTTTACTCCCTGACTGGTAGCTTCAGCGCATTACACGTCATCTTATGACAGCACAACTTACATAAAACACATTGTCTCCATGTACAGTGTTCACAGGTGCATAAACACATCAGAGTGCAGGCTGGCTTGCTGACAGACTCCGGGGCCGCTCTGGATGACAAGTCCCAGGGCGGAATTCTCTGACAGTAATCAAGGTGAGCTCTCATTCCTCAAGGGGAGCCAGGGACACCTGAGAGAAGGACAGTGCACGAATGAGTGCGTCAGCAGTGCATGAACACAGGCTGGGATCCAACGAGCCAAAGTGGGTACTGACATTAGGGTAGGTGTCAGCTTGCTATTAGTGTTGGAGCTAAGGGTTAAGACAGTTAGAGCTAGGATTATGGGTTTTGTTACAGTTAGAGCTAGGATTATTGGCTTTATTACAGTTAGAGCTTGGTTTAGGGTTGTTATAGGATAGTACTTTAGTACTTTATTGATCCCACAGTGGGGAAATTTGCGTGTTAACAGTTAGAGTTAATTACATTAATAACATTACATTAATAACAGTTAACAGTAATTACAGTTAGAGTTAGGATTAGGGTTTTTACAGTTACAGCTAGGATTAGGGTTGTTATTACAATTAGAGCTAGGATTGGGTATTACAGTTAGAGCTGGGATTAGGGTTGTTATTACAGTTAGAGCTAGGATTATTGGCTTTATTACAGTTAGAGCTTGGTTTAGGGTTGTTTTTACAGTTAGAGCTAGGATTAGGGTTGTTATTAGGGTTAGAGTTATCTTTAGATTAGAGGTTTAGAGCTTAGATTAGGTTTTCTAACGTTGCAACATTGCACAATCCTGTCTACTTGCTTTGCATACTTCCCTATTTTATGATGTTATGTCTAGGTGTTGATTCACCACAGGAAAGCCATTGAAAGTGGTGAATGATGACAAAAATACCCAAATAGATTCTTACGATTCTTTATCTCATTGTGCAAGATTCATCTTCTGGATGCACTAGGACACATCAGTGATGTAACCTGGGGTCACTGGGTGTTTCGGGTCTTTCAACATCAGACACCCTCGCCCAGGTGACCCAGCTGAGGTTGATCAGACCCCAGCTTGCATCCCAGCAGCAACCATGGGATCAGCCCTCTTTATACACAGCCACCTTGTGGCCTTCTCTTCATGGATCGAATGGCCCTCTTCTTAGCCACTCCTGTTAGGCCCAGTTGGTTGAGGACTTTGCAGAGTGTGCAAAACATCAACAGCCCACTTCTATTGGCTCGTAGTGAGTCTTCCAGCCCTCTTCCCAGCGCTTCTCCACTGGCTCCTGGTACTTTGCGTGTTTCATTTGTCTCTTCCATCCGCTCTTCCCAGGGCACTGTCAGTTAGAGCACAATCAGCTGTGTTGTTGCCTCCGAGATGATGATTATATCTGGCCGGAGTGATGTCGTAGCGATATGCAGGGGGAACTTCAGCTGCTTCCCCAGGTCGGCTTGCAGCTGCCAGTCAGAGGCTGTGTATAGGAGACCTGAACCTCTTCTTCACTGTTGACAGGGTTCCTCTCCAGCTTTGACAAAGGCGATTCTTGTCTTTGGGGCAAGATGGTGTTTGCCAGGGATGATGGCATTGCATATGCTTTCTACCTCCGCCTTCAGCACTTGGTCATGGTGCCAGCAGTAATGACCTTCTGCAAGGGCCTTTGGACAGCTACTCAGCAGGTGTTGTATGGATTCCCTTCCAGAGCATAGCTGGCATGCTGGTGACTCACTCTTGCCCCACACATGGAGGTTGGCTGGGCTTGGTAGGGCATCATATACAGCCTGGACGAGGAAACGGACGCAATAGAAGTCTGCCTACATGATGTCTGTCCAGGTGACTTTGCGCTGTAGGATACTCTTCCACTTCATCCATGCCCCCTGCTGCCTAAGTTCCACTGTTCTGCTCATTCGCTCTTCCTTCCTGCTCGAACCTCTTCGGTGTCTCTCCTTCCCATGGGCCTTGCCTGCTTGGGTCTTTGGGAAAAAGCCCAAGCCAACTCTCCCTCCCGGTGGCCAACGTCCCCACTAGCTCCTTCTGCCTGAGGCCTGACTCAGCCACCTTCACTGCTCTCTCCGCTTTCCACTTCCTCCCTGTTCTCACCTCAATGCCGACTGCTGACACCTTCTGGTCCCGGGAATCCCTGTACTGAAGGGTTCCTCTTGTGCGTGCCACCATGAATTCTTCAGTGAGACAACTGAATGGGAGCTGTAAGATGTTCCTGGTCCCGTAGAGGGCTGCACTGGTGAGGCTGTGAGGGAGGCCCAACCATTTACGGAGAAAGCTAGTGATTTTCCTCTCCAGGGACCCCACTGTTGACACTGGGACTGAGTAAACCAGCAGAGACCACAGAACACGCGGTAGCATGGAGTCCTAGTAGATCCAGGCCTTGAATTTGCCTGACAGGCCTGACTTGTCGATCTTGGTGAGCTAACTACCCAGCTCTTTGTTGGACTCCTGAATTGGCAGCGGTGTCTTTCAGACTTGCATCAAACAGCTTCCCCAGACTCTTCACTGGCTGCTCACTGATGGAGGGGATGGCAGCTCCCGCCAAGGAGAAACGGAATTTATCAACCACTTTCCCCCTTTTTAGCACCATGGATCTTGATTTGGTAGGCTTGAAGCTCATCCTGGCCCAGGTGACAAATTTCTCCAGGCCTTGCAATATCCCCCTCCCTCCTGGGACTGATGTTGTTGTAACAGTGAGGTCATCCATGAATGCTCTTATGGGGGCAGCCGCATGCCAGACCTGGTCAGAAGGCCTCTACATTCCACCTCAGCTGACTCGGCCACCATGTTCATCGCCAGGGCAAAGTGTGTACCCTACAGGTTCCAAAGGAACAGGACAAGCGGGGATTGGACAACGAGGTAAACAGGAAAGGTACAGGTTGGGCTTAAGACGACACCAAAGAAAAGAACAGAACAAAACAAAACAACCCTATCACTTTGTTTTATAATTTAACACATCCCTTTGATTGAAAACAAAAAAACAAAATCTAACTATCTGCTCTATGGCTGTATAACAAAAACCTACAGGAGGTGGCGTCCACCTCTAATCTAGTGTGTCTAACATCAACAAGTTCTGCGTGCTGCATGATGTACCTGTACGAGAAACAACCGGGAATGAAATGGAGAAGATAGTAGGGTGGTACCTCAGTACTCGAACTCATTAGAACTCGAATTTCTTAAAAGTCGAACCAACCAGTTTGAAAAAAATATGGCCTAGAACTCGATCTGAATCTCAGAAGTCGAATCGTCAACGCCGACCTAAGATAACTTGAAATGAGTCACGCGGCACGTCTCTCAGCGGAAACAAAGGGTAGCGCTTCAGTCTCAGCCTCTCAGAGAGCTGTGAGAGCATCGTTTGTTGGTGATAGTGCTTCTTTAATGAAAATATCAGGTACTACACTGTACTTTACATCATTTTGGTAGCCATTGCTCATTGTTTGGATGCATTTATTTTCTTACTTTACAAATTTGTCACGCCCGGCTCGTACGCTCCTCCTGTGTGCCACGCCCCCCTCTCTCACCTCGTGCGACATCCCGATGTCATCAGCTGTTTCTGGTTATTTCCAATTAGTCACATGTATTTAAGTCCGTGTTCAAGTATGTTTCCCCAGTCCTGTCACTGAAGGCTACTCCGTGTTGTGCCTTGTTTGCCAGCAATAAATACTGTGTTCTTGGATTTCCGTCTGACCCTGATTCCGTGCTCCCTACTCGTTCAGCGCATGGTGTGACAAAATTACTGTTTTGATAAATGTGCTTAGATGTGTTTAGTATATGCTCATCTTGTTTTATCCTGTTTAAAGGATGTAGTAGTATAGAAAAAAAAGTGTAATATTTTGGAGCCGGGAATCAATTAATTGGTTTTCCATTATTTCTTATGGGGAAAATTCGATCAGAACTGGAACTTTTTAGGATTCGAACCCCGAGTTTTGAATGGATTAAGTTCGAGTAGTTTAAACTATACCATAGACCACGAATGAGTAAATCAAACAGCAATGAAAAAAAACATAATATGAATCTATACTGACCCAACCTAACCAAGATGAACAGGGTGAGCTGTATATATCAGATGAGCTACAACCAGTGGAAGAGAAAGGAGCACAGCAGCAGCAACAAGAAGCAAACACTCAACGACCCAGAGAGAATCTAGCGAGAGACGCTTCAGCCAGGATTTTTTAAAGCCTAAGTGGCGGGAACTGTGGGAGTGGTGTCTCCAATCGCCGAGCACGCCAAGCATTCAACCAATCGCGCTAGCAGGTAGGCGGGACAGGCAGCGGTCTCCCCCAATGAACTCTAAGTCTTAACAAGCTGGAAGCTGGACGTCAGCATGCTGGTCCTTCGGCTGGCAAGGTCTGTCTTGGACCTACAGAGAGCGGCAAAGGAGAGAGGAGAAGCAAAACCCGACGTGCCACTGCATGTAACATACAGTATGAGTACAGGCAGTATGCAGGTTACAGCAATAGTAATTTACGGTAATAATAAAAGTAACTTCATAAAGGTACTGTACTGTACCTTGAGCTGACGAACCGCTGAAGCCACGCAATGTTTTCACGAGCATTACAAAATAGTACGTGCACTATTACAAGCAGGGGCGACATGGTGGTGCAGTGCCCATTGCTCCCGGGATAGGCTCTGGACCTCCCGAAACCCAGTAGGATAAGCAGTTTGGAAAATGGATAGATTATTACAAGCCACTGTGTTTAACTCAAATTTTTTATATTATAGGCTTTAAGGTAATCCCATTGTAAATACAAGTCAGACATTGTAAACATGGGATCTGCTCTGTCCTGCTTTACGTGAAACTTGTAATTCTATGACTTTGTGAGCCTTTTATGCACTGGCCTTTGGAGTTTAAAGAAATGTACATTTCACTGGCCACTTGCTTTGGCATTGTATAATGACAAACTGAATAGTACTTCTGAGGGGATGTCAAGGCCGGAGTGGGGGGGATTCTGCTGTTGGGAAAATACATCAGTAGTTGGCTTCGCTGTATCAGAGTGAAAGAAACCCCCACTTCACCCTTTCCTTTCTGAGAATGCTTATTGATGGGGGCAAATGTCAGGAATAATGGGTTGTGAACTGTAACCTTGACAAGGCCTTACATTGTAAAATTCCCAACTGTGTGTGGGGGTGGGATTTTTTTTCAGTGACACCCACATTGCCAAAACAATGGTGATTGTTTTTTTTAATGCTTCACTTTCAGACAGAGGAATCATGCATCTAGTCTATGCATGTTGACTGAAAGCCATTAATCGTCCTACACTAAAGATTACCGGTGATTTTTATTGTATTTTTTTAACTGGACAACTTCGTAATCTTTTTTCAGTAAACTTTCCCTTAGTAAGTCAGACATTTCTAATTATGGTACCGTAAATTTGAATTAACATATCCATAAAGACTAATTTTTCTGAAAGGTAAGATGCAGAAACCCAGCTATAAATTACATGTGAGCACAAAAAATAAAAAGTGCTGTTTTGAATTAAGTTCAAATTACAGTGCACTGCCTCACTGGCTGAAAAGGTTCAAATAAGCATCTGTGAAACAGTTCAGTGTTAATCAACTGACTTATAAATCAATAATGGTATACTATGTTTGATTGTATAAATAAAACATCTTATTCAACCAAAGTATTCCTGATTTAAAAGGATCTAGGAAATGTTTCTTATACTTCTATATAACACTGTCTCATGCTATCACTTGCTAGCGTAAAGCACAGCCGGGAAACCAGTAATTCAGTGTCAATGTACCTGATTGCAATCTCTGGTTTAATGTATAGTATCTTCTGATTTTTTTCCACTGTCCTAGGTACAAACTTTATACAGATTAATGAAGTATGGAACAATAATGTCAAATAATGTCTGCTAAGTTATCACTGCGATACCAGACAGAGGACTGTCGAATACCCTGTCTGCTGTCTAGTCAACCCAGTGACACTGATTGGTTAAGAAAACTCATTGCCCAAATCTCCTTCCTGCAGCTTGGGAGACTTTCACAGTGTGGAAATAAACTGTCATGTATAGAAACATCAGGAACTCCTCTCTTCAGCAGTGTGCTATGCAGGGAGGCCATTTTACTTGCTTTCAGGTAGTTTGTCAACTATAAACAGCATAATTAAGTTTTACAGTAAGAGCTCTTGTATCCGGTACAATTATAAAATCTGTCCATCATCAAGGTATGGGTGTTGTTAGGTCCGATCACTCAGAGCTATAGCCCCGAGTACTTTAAGCCTATATCCCCGAGTACTTTAAGCCTATAGCCCAGAGTACTTTAAGCCTATAGCCCCGAGTACTTTAAGCTGAGCCCAGAGTACTTTAAGCCTATAGCACCGAGTACTTAAAGCCTATAGCCCTGAGTACTTTAAGGTGGGCCCCGAGTACTTTAAGCCTATAGCCCCGAGTACCTTAAGCCTATAGCCCCGAGTACTTTAAGCCTATAGCCCCGAGTACTTTAAGCTGAGCCCAGAGTACTTTAAGCCTATAGCACAGAGTACTTAAAGCCTATAGCCTTGAATACTTTAAGGTGGGCCCCGAGTACTTTAAGACTATATCCCCGAGTACTTTAAGGTGGGCCCCGAGTACTTTAAGCCTATAGCCCCGAGTACCTTAAGCCTATAGCCCCGAGTACTTTAAGCCTATAGCCCTGAGTACTTTAAGGTGGGCCCCGAGTACTTTAAGACTATATCCCCGAGTACTTAAAGCCTATAGCCCTGAGTACTTTAAGGTGGTCCCCGAGTACTTTAAGCCTATAGCCCCGAGTACCTTAAGCCTATAGCCCCGAGTACTTTAAGCCTATAGCCCTGAGTATTTGACACCCGATGCCAATCTTCCTTCAAATGAAAAAAAACTGAAGCCCCAGGTAAACTTGACTTAGCCCCTGATATTTTCCAAAGCTCCCCAGGGTGTTAGGCAGCAGTACTAAGCACTGCACCACCGCGGCACCCTCACGATTCCGCAAAGGCAGCATAAAAATTTAAAACAATAAGTAAGAACACTATTCTACTAAAAATGACACTAAGTTAATTAAAGATAACAAAGTGTTGCACAATGCATATGTCAGTTCCTGCACACACCTATAGAGCAGCACGCGCTAGCAGCCCTTCTGCTTGTTCCAGCCCTGTGTTGTATTCAGCTATGTGGAAATTCAACTATCTGGCAGAAAGTCACATAAAATACTTAAGTTTATGACTCAGGAAGTGTAGGCCGGGCCAGACTCAGCTGATGTGGCACGATCTGCAATGATCTGTGGTACTTTTTCCCAAGTACTTGAGGAAAGTAAAAATAGTTACAGTTTAATGAACCGATAGGCTCCTTTTAAATTAACTACTTTTTCGACTTGTGTCCTCTAGCCGGAAAACCCACACAGGGCTGAAGAAGTAAGTGACCAGGCATCCCTGCTGAGCCCAATTGAGAGGGAAATTTCCCAAACTCACTTGGTCCACACGATACCTTTTCGAGAATTATCCTGTGGACTTAGTGAGTTTTGGAAATTTAACGAAAGTTCTTTTTCGGATTACTTGAGGACTAAGTGAGTTTTGGTTTCCAAAACTGCAGCATATGACAAGGAAGCCAGTCAGGAAAAAAAATATGGACTGAGTGAGTTTTGGACATTACTCTTCAATTAACAACTGTGTCATATTTAATCTGCCTCAATTTAACACATTCTATGTGTTTTGTCATGCCCCTCATATGGAAAAATATGATTCATTCAGCAAAAAAAACCCTTTAAGTTTAAACTTTATAGCTAATAATATATTTTTTTTCCATCCAGAGACACAAATAAAGTCTTATTATCTTATTATTCTTTAAATCACCAGTCTGTCAGCTCAGTTCTATCCAACCTGTACTAAAACCATGCATAAGCAGGGACTGAGTCCTACGGGCATGTTTTATTAATTTCTTGTCATTTTTTTATGTGAAATAATAAAAAAAAAATGGATGGAGCTAAGCTAACTTGATATGTGTAATAAACATCCAGAAGAAAGAAGCTGGTAGCTTTTTACGCAGCTTTGGAATGAAGCAGCAGAGAAGATGCTGAGACCTTGAGAAGCAACAACACAGCCCTGGACAGGTTGGGAAACCAGTATCGATGATCTACTGATGTCTGCCAGGGGAGAAGGACAGAAACAATCCAGCGCTCACAGAAACAATACAGCGCTCACAGAAAGAATACAGCGCTCACAGAAAGAATACAGCGCTCACAGAAAGAATACAGCGCTCACAGAAAGTCTTGGGGCACTATCTTAATTCTATAAAATGCTGCAAATTTATCGGTTTCACAACTGCAGTCCATCGACAAGCAACGTTTAACATACTTCTGCACAGACATTTTCATTTTGTCATTATTTTTTTTTTGACCGACTCATTCATTTTGCTAATAATCACAATTGTAGTCATTGGCTTCCAAAGGATCACTAAATACAATATTTTGGTGTTTTATGTTTCTTCAAAGGTATTACTAGTTGAAGAGCAAATGAGAGTGCTTGTCAATGAACCTTTTAAAAAAAAATTTAACTCAGAACAGCTCTTCTATAACTGTAATATAGGTTTCAATTTTTTACTACTTGAAATTAATGTTTTACCTAAAACTACCTTTTTAATGTGAAATATATGGGTTTTTTTGTCAAGAAATTAATAATCATT
The DNA here is from genome assembly GCF_023856365.1 of Brienomyrus brachyistius. Lineage (NCBI taxonomy): Eukaryota > Metazoa > Chordata > Actinopteri > Osteoglossiformes > Mormyridae > Brienomyrus > Brienomyrus brachyistius. Next base: position 13,900,315 of record NC_064555.1, on the reverse strand, counting down.
ATTGTTATAAAACCAAAGGAAATTGCAATACTTTTACTGGATTATGCAAGTGTATCAAGACTTACTGTGAGCACTGTGTATGAATGGAATTACATGCTGGTAAATGCAGAAGGCGCAGATGCGGACATCAGTCAGAGCTCAGCTATGGAGATGAGTAAATACATGACTCACTTTGTTGTCCTACACCTGGCACCCAGAGGAGTGTCACAGGTGAGCGACAGTGGAGTCCTGGGAATAGCACCTTCTTACAGGGGTGAGGAGTAGGTAATATTCAGCTGTATTATATCACAGCAGTATCATGCACCATGTAGAGTACATAATGCAATTCTCCTTTAATGGATCCCTTTGAAAAACTGAGAAATGTCTTTAGGGGGCTGAAGAAGCTCACAGTCCAGTAATGGCCATGCTGCGCAGCAGAAGATGTCATTTTCTCAGGAATATCACCTGTGAAAAATGACCAGGAGCGTAATGTCCCTCATAATTTAATTTCCTCAAACAAGGAGTATACAAAAGGTCTTTCAGATAAATGATTCTTCGAGGGGGAAAGGAAGAAGCAGCATTTATTATCCAGCATTTCTGTTTGCATAAATGTCTTCATCAAAACCCTCTGGTGGTCCATCCTTGTTTAACACGCAGTTTCGTAACGTCCCAGGCGCTTGGGAAGGGCCGGAGATCCGCTCCCCTGAACCGCTTGCTGTCTCCTTATCAGGTCCCAGCTCCCACATTCTCGCGATTTCCCACCCTGTGTAAACAGCACATTTATTGGTCCATTAGTTCCCAAACTGACCCTTACTCTCAACGAACAAGAAGTTCCGACTGATGATTACGGAGCAACTAACAGCAGCCATTCATGCTCAATGTAAGAACCGTTCCATAAAAATAACATCATCCATCCTGATATTTAATTAAATCATTATTTTGCTTGGAATTGTTAACCTCAAGTGTTCTGATCCTATGTATGTAAGTCCAGTTCCTACTCTTTCAGTCCTCCTTGCTGTCTATTCTATTCAAACTCCAGACACCTATGGCTTCCACCTATAAATCCTAATGACCTATGGTGTTTTCATGCGTCTGTTGCATAGTCCGCATATGAATGTTTTCTGGCTGATCATGGTGCTAAGAGATTGATGTTCCGTTGCTTGCATTCTTCTGTGCAGAATTTAGCATTGAACCTTCCAGACTGCTAATGCAGCTGATCGAGGCCAGTGCTGGAACAACAGATGCTTGCTACATGTGAATGTATTAAAAGCCCTGCAAGGAGACCTGTGAAAAACCTAATTCACATTTTCTTCATTGCCATCATGGTAAATCAGTGGCACGTGTGCTATGCTTGCCTCACTATGCTTTTTAGAAAGTGAACTTGGGTGTGAGATCTGTAAGTAAGTTTTCCACGTCAATGTTTGGGATACATTCTGACACATCCATTTTCCCTTGCATCACGTAGTTCCTGGAATACACCTCAGGATCACTTCAACCTTGTAATGGATAAGTAGTATGGAATATGGATGGATGGATGGATAGATGGATGTTTGACGTTTGTTCAGTGTATGATTCTTCTGCAGGAAATTCTGACAGTCTTCTGGTATATGGATGGTGGCTCTGATCCAGGTTACCCATGAAGTTCCATAGATTTGTTGCATGTGTGGAGCTTATTGTGAGAAAGTCAAGTTCACAGGTGCACGATCTCATTGGCCCAGATAGCAAGTGCTGCTACAGCGTTACAGCAAATCCTTCCCCGGCATCCAATTCTCAATGCTTTCTGACAACACAACACAGAATTCTGTGAACATTTTCGTATCATCTACTATAAGGACCACTCCTTCCAAGCAGTCTATAAACAGCTTTGAATGGATTTGAATATGGATCATATACATAAACTGTTCAATTCAAATGCCTCCTTAGACACCCTTTAGACTTAATCAGAATGCAAGTAGCTCTAGTCAAAATGTTGGAAAATGTACATGGATATGGGCATGCATATTTATTCATTTGCAAACGAAGCAAATCATCATAATCCATTAATATAGCATTTGCACTTGAAGTTAAATTTTATATTCAGGCCTAAAACGACTTCAAAGTTGCAAACTCACAGCCTCGTAGCCAGTGCAGCAGTTGGTAAGTATGTTATTGGTGCAAAATCAATCTTTAAAAGTTCTTGGGACGACTTCCTCATCAATTAAACATACAGAGTGATTACTATTTCTCTATTCCAGCACCCAGTGACTGCAATTACAATTATGCACCATTTGTTTTCATTAGTGTACATTCGTTTTAATTATTGATATTAAAATGTCAGGGAGGAACATAGCAGTGCTCTGTCCTGTGTGTCTGATTTGCATGCTATACTGGGGATTTCGACAATGGGACTGTTTATGCTACAACTGGGTGTCGTATTAGGAGATGATAAAGCAAACAAAAAAAAAAAACATAAATCTGATGCAAATGTAATTGTTGAACAAAGAGGACTGATTGGGGTGGACCTGACAGAATTGATGATGAAAGACTCCTCGCAAACATTCAGCTGTTAGTTACGGCAATGAGCCGCAGTGTCGGGTGAGAGGATGCCCCTTGATCTGTGCCACTGCAAAATCTATGTCTGCACTTCTGCTATCTGGTCTATCTGCTGCTTGTTAATATGAAATGCTATGATTTCACTCGGGCACACAGATGTCACTCGTATGGACCCAGGAAAGGTGATCCCGGGGCATGGCAGCAGCCAGGAATGGAGAAATGTTCAATTAATTTTCATCATCCTCTCCATGCTAGTCTGTGTGGTAGCCTTGGCTTTCCTATGGTGAGCTGCGGTACCATCCACCATCTGCAGATTCAATGCCCATTACGCTCTACATTTGTCAGGAAAACCCATTTGTTTTTTGCTGCACATATCTGCTTGTCTAAACTACAGTCCTTCGCTGCCTTGGGCAGATGAACCTGCTGTTCTACCCATCTGTACTTCAGTGCCATAAAGTCTTGCCAAAACATTTCAAATTAATGTTGCTGCTTTAACAGTGGCGCAAAAAAAAAAAATCTGATTAATTATAATAATTGTGATTTGCTGCTTGCAGCCCTGCCCTACTGTTATATGACAAATTAAAAGGAGGAAATAATTACGATGGAAAGACAATATAGAGAGGTGTCCCTCCAGATGCTGCCTGCACAGCTATACAAGGTTGCAGTTTCCGCGTTCAGGTAAGGATACGGGATCCTGGCAAGCTGGTTCCTGTTGGCTGAAGGCATTGCCTACGGATGGGACCCAGCGGCCTTTTCCCAGGACATCTCCCATTCCGGACTCACATTCCAAAGACACGCTGGTGAGGTAGTCTACGCCCGGCGATGATGGCTGCCCAGTAACGCAGCGAGAGGATTGGAGGAGGACCCAAGAAGCGTGAGAGTAGCTGAGCTCTATAGTAGCGCCGCGGCAAGGCTAATCCGCTCTCTTGCCGGAAGGTTCTGGATTTCAAGGACATGGGGCTCGGTTCCCTACCGTTAGACGCTGATACGCTGGCTTGGGTACTAAGTCTGCGCTCAGCACTGTCTTGCACCCTGCGGCTGACCAAGGAGCTGTGAACAGGTGGTAGAGAATGCCAACACGAGAGACAGCCTCCTCCTCGATGTTTGAGATTGAATTATGAAACAAGTAACTTTGAAATGACTCATTAGCATAATGTTATTGTCATTCAGAAACATTTCCTCTCTTTGGAAAAATTCACTGGTTTAAAAAAGTATAAAGTGTATTACCTCCGTACCTCCTCGATGTTTTAGGTTAAATTATGAAACAAGTAACTGATTGCTTTAATTTTATGGTCAAGTAGAATGAATGAATGAGTGTTACCTTTATATCCACTTTTCATGACACCCAAAGCACTCTACAGAACCAATGGGGATCCACTCAGCCACCACCCCTGTGTAGCCCCCACCTGGCTGATGCGACAGCAGCCGTTCTGTACCAGTGCGCTCACCACATAGTAACTAAGGTGGTGAAGAGCGGGTAAACATTCACCAGTTAGATATAGGGAATGATTAGGAGGCCACATTTGATAGGGCCACAGTGGGCAGTTTTATACTAGACATTTGGGTACCACCCCTACTCTTTCGAAAGATGCCCAGAGATCTTTATGAACACAGAGAGTCAGGACTTTGTTTTTACATCTCATCCAGAGGACGGTACCATTTTTACAGCACAGTGTCCCCATCACTGCACTGTGGCATTGGGATCCACACAGATAACAGGATAGGCTAACCTGCTGGCCACACCAACACCACAGTAGAACCACATTTTCTCTCTTTTTTGGAAAATACAGTAAAGTGTATTATCTTCTTACCGTCTTGATTTTTTAAACCACCTGGACCACATGGACATACTGTCCGTGGTCCTGCACGGTTTCGCCTGACATTGGCCACCGATAAGTCCAGCAGCAGCATTATATAACTTTCATATCAACATATCAACTTTCATTTCAGACAGTTATTTTCTACATCCTTATAGACAGCGACACAGAACAGCCAGGCAAGCAATCCTGGAATGTACACCACTCGTGGTGATTCCGGGCTCGGAAAATCCACTTGTAATGAGGCGGTATAAAATCTCGGAAAATTTTGATTGCCTCGACTGTTTTGAAAGTCAGATTCGTATTTTGTGTGCAAGCCAAAAAGACAGAAGCATCACGTACATAAAAATGCGAGCCACAAATCAAAGAATATATAGCAAGCAGTGAATATAAGGTAGGTGAGGAAACACGATTATCAGACAGCCGGTTTTATATTTTTGACCTTCACGCCCACAGAGTCATTACAGGAAAAATCATGGCTTTTGCTCATAGAGAAGTATCATATATACAGATAAATGTAATGGAATACTTTATACCACGGGTGTCAAACTGCAGTCCTGGAGGGCCGGAGCCCTGCACATTTTTGGGTTTCCCCTCATTTAACACACATGATTCAGCTCCTTGTGCTAATTACGACACAGCTCTTGAGCTGAATCATTTATGGTGATACAGGAAAAGAGCTGAGCTACAGAGGGCTCCGGCCCCCCAGGACTGCAGTTTGACACCCCTGCTTTATACAGTATTTACCATTTTAAGATACAGAGGAGGAAAATCTTTTTCTCTTTGGACTTTTCATACTGCCTGAAACCAGCAGTTACATAGTTTAATGAAAAAGAAAAAAGATGTACATTGTGAATATAAACACTTCATGGCCAGCTTATTAGATATATGTACTTCTTAACGCAAACAGAAAGGCAACGGCAGCGCCATGCAGAAAGACAAGAACAGCACTGTGCAGAAAGGCAATGACAGTGCTATGCAGAAATGCAATGATAATGATGTGCAGACAGGCAATGACAGTGCTATGCAGAAATGCAACAACAGCGCTGTGCAGAAAGGCAATGACAGTGCTATGTAGAAATGCAACAACAGCGCTGTGCAGAAAGGCAATGACAGTGCTATGTAGAAATGCAATGATAATGCTGTGTAGACAGGCAATAACAGTGTCATGCAGAAAGGCAACAACAGCGCTGTGTATAAAGGCAATGACAGTGCTATGTAGAAATGCAACAATAATGTTGTGCAGACAGACAATAAAAGTGCCATGCAGAAAGGCAACGATAATGCTGTGTAGAAAGACAATAACAGTGCCATGTAGAAAGGCAACAACAGCGCTGTGCAGAAAGGCAGCTATAGTGCTATGCAGAAAAATAATAACAGGGGCGTGGCCATGGAGGCAATTGCCCCTGCTGAAAGCTGATTCGCACCCGAAGTCTCCCTCCCTTGTCAGCTCACCAATTCAAAATATATCATTGGTTAATGCTATGGTTGTCCACTCTGTATGAATTATGCCCCTCTTATGCTATCACTCCTTCCCTGGATGCGATGCCAGTGCACCACAGGCCACGTGCACACACCCACAAACACACAATCTTACACTAAGAACAACTCATAGATGTCGATTAGCTGATCTGCATCTCTCTGGGTTGCAAACTCAGAATGCAAACTCAGTGCTTTCAAACAACTGCCGCTATTTCATGCATAATATCACACATGATGGGCTAAGCTATGCGTTCAGGGTGCAGCAAGTCGCAATTTAAGCGGCCAGTGGTCGTATACAGTAGAAGCTGGAGAGAGAAATGCTGTTTCCAAGATTTGGTTGGAGAAGTTAGGAGTAAGAGGAAAATGAGAGAGCAAATGAATGAAGAAAATGCAGACACTGCTGCATGCACAGTCTGCCACACATATGAATACGCATATAGTAAAAATGGACAATGTGAGTGTTATTTATTATTGTATAGCCTACCAGATAATTCACGCTCATGCAACTTCACAATGATAATCTTCAGAGCTAGAAAGCAGTTTGTATGTACGTGCAGGTGTGTGTATATGTGCTGTGTGTGCGAGCAGCTTTCAATGTCAGTGCCGGAATAATAAGATTTATACATGAATTAAGAAGAACTCGATCAGACAGACAGAACCCCCATCCGCCCCATTTGCAGCACCGGAACCCGATATTCGGCTCCTTGCGGGGGCACGGCCGGCCAGCCGGCAGCGTCCTCCGCCCACTCGCAACTATCACTGCACGCAGCAGTCTGGAGCTTCGCCCTGGAGGAGGGAAATGGAGCGCCGAAGAAGTAGTGGGAAGAAAACAAACGAGGAGTAAATCTAATACGCCCCCCGACATTACAGCCGTGCCCGATCCTTTTCTGCTCTCACCGCTGCCATTCCTCGACATTATTTGTTATGATCATCCAGGGACTGGAAACCGGAGAAGCTGTTAACACAAGGAATTGTACAGTGCCGTGTTTCAAGAGAGAAGTAGAGGCATACAGATGTTATTAGCGGATTTCTGCATCTGAAAGCCTCACCTCCATTTATACATGCAGTAAATAACTGCTGGGTGTATGCGGTAGCTCAGCTGTCACATTAGCTGAACCGTTTTAAAAGCCTTTTGGGTGCTGTGGGTGGCAGCTATAACTGAAGATTTATAATTCAGTTACATCAGGTGTTTTGCATGAAGTTTGCATCACTAACAACTGCAGGTACTTTAATGAAATAGTGCGCTCCTCACTCTGAAGTTGTGTGTTTGTGCAGATTGCATATTCGTCCCTTGCTGCACTGATTTTCTCTCGGAGGACAAAAGCATACAGCTAGCAGACTTGGGGCTCTTAGTATGAGTGAGTGTGTGTCCTGTGATGGACTGCCATTCAGGGTCCGGGGAGTTTGCTGCCTTCTGACCTCTGCTTCCTGAGATAGGGTGACCAGTGGACCGTATTGTGTGTGTATATGTATACATCAGGGATGCCCAACATAGCTTATTTTCCATAGCTGATTCTAATACTGAGATGCTATTGAAGGGCCTGTATCAGGTGTGTTAAATTAGGGCTGTACCTAAACTCTGCAGACAGGCAGATTTCCAGGAGCAGGATTGGGCAGCCCTGGTTTATATGCTATATGGACAAAAGTATTGGGACACACCTCTCAATCACTGAATTGAGATGTTTCATTCAGACTCATTGTTGAGTTGCATAAAATCAAGCACTTAGCCATGCAGTCAGGATTACAAAAATGTGCGACAGAATGGGTCACTTTGCAGATCTCAGTGAATTCAAGTGTGGTACTCTCATAGGGCGCCACCTTTGCAGTGAATCAGTTCGTGAAACTTCTTCCCTTCTAGATATTCCATGGTCAACTGTAAGTGGTATAATCATAAAGAGGAAGCATTTAGGAGCGATTGCACCTCAGCCACAAAGTGACAGACCATATAAAATAACAGAGCATAGTGCATAAAAGTCGCCAACGCTCTGTTGACTCAGTAACTGCAGAGTTCCAAACTTCCTCTGGCATTAACTCCAGCACAAACGCTGTGCACCAGGAGCTTCATGGAATGGGCTTCCATGGCTGAGCAGCTACATGCAAGCCTCACATCACCAAGCACAAACATTCCCACAGACACACTCCAAAATCTTGTGGAAAGCCTTCCCAGAAGAGTGGCAGCTGTTACAGCCACAAAGAGTGGAGCAACTCCATATTCATGCCTATGGACCTAGAATGGGATGTCATAAACGTTCCCGTAGGTGCAATGGCTATTCGTCCCAATCCTTTTGTCCATATAGTGTATATTCCAACAATATGGTGCTCAGCGGGGACGGCGTGGTGGTGCAGTGTTTAGCACTGTTGCCTCACACCTCTGCGGCCCCGGTTCGAGTCTCCGCCTGGGTCACATGTGTGTGGAGTTTGCATGTTCTCCCCATGTCGTCGTGGGGTTTCCTCCAGATACTCCGGTTTCCCCCCAGAGTCCAAAAAACATGCTGAGGCTAATTGGACTTGCTAAATTGCCCGTAGGTGTGCGTGTGTGAGTGTGTCCTGCGATGGGCTGGCCCCCCATCCTGGGTTGTTCCCTGCCTCATGCCCATTGCTTCCGGGATAGGCTCCAGACCCCCCGGGACCCAGTAGGATAAGCGGTTTGGACTAGTCATGCCTGACTATCCATAAAATGTTTATACAGTACTGTGCAAAAGTTTTAGGCCTTAGTTTTATGTTTGAAGTAATTTATTTGGGCATTAAGTGCATATTTGCTCAGAAAAACACAAATGTTTGATCTCCAAAACATTACTGATATCTTGCTGGATGGCTAGAAGAACATCACATTGATTCCCAAACGTCTCCTCATGGGCACCTCAGCCTTTCCGCGTGTTTGTTAAATTTCTCCACCAGCTCAATTCATTCATTCATTATCAAAACATGATGTGCCACCCTCCCGTGAAAACAGTTTAGACCAGCATAGCGAGTTATCATTATAACCATCATAATGCATTCTGGTTATACCAGCTATGCTGGGTCACCAGCTACACCAGTACCAAACCAGCCCTAACCAGCAAGGAAACCATGCTGGTCTATGCTGCTTTCTTATTTAACAGGGTAGTGATCTAGTCAAAAAAATACATGAGTGTATTGGATGGTTGCTGCAAGCACTGTGGTGATTTAGGAGAGGTTTGTTGATGGCTAAGTTAATACACTGTGAAAGATATAATATCATAGTTTTACGATGATCATTTAAACATCATTTTCTTTGACTGCCTCAGACTTTTCCGCAATACCGAGTATATATGAGGATCCAAAGCTAGAGAAGGCAGAGGAAATATTGTGTTCCAGAGCTACTAGGTCAGCAGACTGGTTGCCCAGTTAAGGCAAGTCCAGCATGGCTTCACTCAAAACACCCAATAAGTTTTCAGAGTCAAAGGGGAAGTATTCCCTCCACCGGATTCTGCAAGCCGCAAAATATTTTTTTCCTCCTATATGAGGAGTAGACGCTATGATTGACACGGAGTGTGTTTAGCGGAGATAGCAATTTTAAATTGGTGTGTGCCATTAGCTCTTCACGGTATACCGTATTAATGAAAGGATTCCTCCTCTCAGCAGCCTTCTTTAGCCTGACTGGTACAGGCAGCCACATTTCTATTCATGATATGACTACATGCGAGCTGTTGGTATGTTGGTGGAATCTCTCATGTTCCAGAGTAGACAGTTATCCATGTTCCCTGCTCATTTTCAGCACTTTCTGTCACGGTGGACTCAACTCTGCATAACAAGCAAGGCAGTAAAAATTAACGCCGCTACGACTGGCCCTCTGAATCTTTGTCTTCTTTTCCCCTGGGTGCTGTCAGACTGAGAATGGAGTGTCAATTCCTGTATCTATCTTCCCTTCCCTCCCTGGAAGTCTAACAGGAAATATAAACAATGAGATTGCTGGGATCCTCCGAGGAGGCGATGAGGGGAGACTCAGAGATGCCGGGCACCTCTGGAACCGCCCTTGGCATTTCTCAGATGACCTCTTGCTTTTTGGTGCTGGCTGCATTTATGCCTCCATGCCGCTCAAAGGTTTAACTTTCTGTGAGCTAAGCTGTGAATGGTCACGATAAAGACTTTATCCCCTCCAGGATGCTCCCTGCCTTGTGGCTTGTGCTTCTTGGAATTGACTCCTAGTTGCATTGGATAACTGATTACAGAAGATGGATGGATGGATGGATGGATAGGTGAAGAAAAAGCTCGTTTGCACATCCTCATATTGTTTAACTGGGGATTCTTGAGGAAATTTAATTTTAGCATCATCATCAGGGGTGCCATCTCGGGGTGGGGGAAGCTGTTCCTGGCCGAGGCCTGGAGAAATGTTCCAGGTGGGAGGGGCTGTTCTTCATGAGGGTTGGGTTAATTAAAGTACTTTTGTCCTGGGAATTCTGGGTAGGGGGCCTGATGATCATAATATAGAACACATGTGAATCGGTTGAGACAAACACGTCATTGTGGCCGACGCGGAAAATACTAAGCATGGCGGACTTGTAGTAGTGCTCTGTGCTTCGTTTGTACGAGTGTCGCTGTATCTGTCTGGAAATGGAGCCAAGAACATCAGATTTACTCAGGAGCTGCAGCCGGGAATGGGGTTCAGGCTCACCTACAGCTGCCTCGTCTCTGCGGTCATGGACGGTCGCTCTGGATTCGATGGTCAGCCAACCGAGCAAACGGATAAATAAATGAGACAACAGTGTCTGTCAGAGGGGCTTCGGCGTGCGGTGAATGTCCTAAATCTCTCTTTCACAGCCATCCTGGCTCTTTCACTTATCTCTAGGACGCAAGTCAAAGCAGCAGCTGTTTTACAGGCCGCATGGAGAGCTGCGCTTATTTTCAGACCAAAATCCATCCTTCTTGCTTGAGCTGCGATCAGCTGATCTCCAGACTGGGCTCCATGCTGTGGTTAATTAACACCGTCGCTGCCAAGGCTGGTACTGCGAGCTCTGAGTCCACCGAGGTGATCTGCTCCTTTTCAAAGCTTCTGCAGCTTTGCGTTGATTTTTCAGAATGTTTCCTATCTACGTTTCAGAGAATAATACATGAAAAGCCATCCCAGGTCTCCATGCCAAGCACAAGCATATGCTCAGTCAAATGGAAACCATTTTCACTTGCGATGAACCAGACTGTCCGGATTTGTGTATTATCTTGCCAGTGCAGTATTGCTGTCCTGAAATGCATACGATTGGTGTTGGAAACCCCTGCCCTCGCCCACTGACCTGCTCCCTCTGTTCCGCCTCTCTTTGTGACCTCATCAGGTGGTGTTAGAGATGTATCGTGGTCACATGGCCCTCAATCCACCTATCGTGCCGTTGTGGTTCTGATCCCATACATTGCCATGGGGAAACAGGATGGCTAAGTGAATAAATGTGTATTTAAATGATCAAGGAGAATGTCAGTCCATCAGCATCCACCAGGGGTGGGAGTGGACTGACCCCCCTGCCAATGGGCCCCCCCAGAAGAGAGATCACAATGGTTTTTTAACCCAGTCTGCTACTTCCTATTCCATGATTTATCAGGGAAATGTACTCTTTACTGTATTTATTACAGGATGAAGTGGGGGGGGATGGGGGGAGATTGGGGGGAGGGGGGTGATGACAGCTGGATGAGTCTCCATAATGGCCCAGCTTTCAAACCAAGTTTCATTCATTATTGGCAGGGCCTGGGGTGGGGGGGAGGGGCATCGATATGTTGAATGTAAAGACACTATTGGCCCCTGAATACGTCATGCAGGGGGAGATGTTCTGCAGGGACATGAGCGGGAAGAGGGCTGCCTGGGCAGCCTGATAGACAGGAGGCTCTCTGAATCACAGCCAGTTTCTTAATCCAGGGTTCAAACAGCCTGAGTCATTCCCATATGCTTAAACACTCCACGCACTCTACCGTTCACGTTCATTTATTTAGCAGATGCTTTTAACCACAGCGACATACATTTGAGAAAGCAAAGTCAGCTAGTGCCTAGAGCAATCGGGGGACAAGGGCCTCGCTCAGGGGCCAAGGGTGACAGAGCAATCGGGGGACAAGGGCCTCGCTCAGGGGCCAAGGGTGACAGAGCAATCGGGGGACAAGGGCCTCGCTCAGGGGCCAAGGGTGACAGAGCAATCAGGGGACAAGGGCCTCGCTCAGGGGCCAAGGGTGACAGAGCAATCGGGGGACAAGGGCCTCGCTCAGGGGCCAAGGGTGACAGAGCAATCGGGGGACAAGGGCCTCGCTCAGGGGCCAAGGGTGACAGAGCAATCCGGGGACAAGGGCCTCGCTCAGGGGCCAAGGGTGACAGAGCAATCGGGGGACAAGGGCCTCGCTCAGGGGCCAAGGGTGACAGAGCAATTGCGGGACAAGGGCCTCGCTCAGGGGCCAAGGGTGACAGAGCAATCGGGGGACAAGGGCCTCGCTCAGGGGCCAAGGGTGACAGAGCAATCGGGGGACAAGGGCCTCGCTCAGGGGCCAAGGGTGACAGAGCAATTGGGGGACAAGGGCTTCACTCAGGGGCCAATTGTACATCGCTCTGCCAGCCTGGAACCAGTGACTTTTCCTCCATAGACACAGTGTCCTAACCAGGGGCAATGGAGGAACATGGACACCAGGGCAGTTATAGGCAAAAACTTATCGGGGAAACTGTTAGATTGTATTCTTTGAATCCTTTATCCTTAAGACATTGTCCGTTGTTTGACCACTCAATACTGAATATCCATCGGTTTTTTTCTTGTTTTGTTCATTTAATACTGAGTTCTGCTTTTATTTGTATTTTCTTGCATTTGCTTTTATAGTTTTATTTTCCTATTCCCTATCCTTCATTGTGCAGCACTTTGGTCTGTCAGTGTGTTTGACTTTGAAAATGTGCTATATAAATGAACAGATTGATTTATGAATTGATAGATTGGTTGATTGAAGGTGACATTCTCTTCTGACACAAGAAATGTAATACGTATGGCTACTTCCTGTAACCCCCACCCTCCTACCCTTTGTCCCGTGTACTTATCTGTTATTTTCCACACTTTCCCTTCAGCTCTGTGTTCCACAGAGAGCCTCCCACAATACTTTGGCATCTTCCCGATAGCGATCATTAATTCATCGCAAAAAAATTCTCCCGAGAAAATCTGATATGTGGTCATCGCAATCACGTCTGATTGGAAAGTCATGCATTTCGGTCCATGTGTCAGAGTCTCGCTAATGAGACGTTTGCTGTAAAACTAGTAGCTGAATGGCAGAGATTGATGCGGCACTTGGTGAGAAATGACCGCCTTATATGGACATATTTTCTCGGTTTATCAGCTGGACAAAATGTTGATAAGAAAATTATGGGATGTGCCTTATGTGTCCCCAAATACTTTGCAAGAACAATAAATGAGTTCAGGACTGCAATATAACTTTTTTACGGCGGAAAATAAGCACTTCTGTTGCCTGGTGCCGTTTTCGTACATTAATTCGATGCCGTTTGTTATTGTGTTCAGCAGGATCGTAACGTCGGTTTTGTAAACGGCCTCGATTCTTGCGTTTTCCTTTTCAGGTTGCAGTTTTCCTGCCGCTCAGTCGATTTCTAACTCCCTCCATCCTGCCATTATCTCCACGCCCCACAACTGGCTGACTAGGTGGGGGGTCGCCGTGGATGGAAGGCAACCCCACTGCGGATTCTCGCTCCGGTCCTGATTCTGCCTGACATCTCCCACAGGGCATTGATTTCCGTTAAACCACATCTGCAGCAGTAATTAAACATGGAGAATAGCTTTGTTATTTGTAAATAAGGTCAGCGCTGTCCCCAGCCTCTAGTTTTATTCTTATACCATTTTTTCCAGGCTAAAAGCATCGATCAAATTCATAAAAGTGTATTTTGAGAGGATGTAAGGGAACAGAAAAAGACACTGGAAATAGACTGAACTTTGGAATGCACTGGGAAATTCCTCATTCAGGATTTTCAGCACTGGCTGCTGCGGTAATCGGCCCTCTATGTCACCATTGTTGGTATTTTTAAGCTGACACCCGTATTCGAAGACAGTCGTAATTGTATCCATCTGTGCTTAGTGGATCTCAGAGGCAGAAGATCAGGTCCCTCCTAGGCCACGCCCCGTGCGTGTGTGATGCGCATCACCCTCAATCTGGGTCTACTGTACGTGTGACAGTGACATGATGTCATCGGTTATTATTTGTTTTTTTTCAGTTTCTTAGCAATGACACACTTTCATATGGGCAAACACTACGGCCAAGTGAGACATGTCAATCCACCTAATGGAAAATCTTTCGATCGCAGGAGGAAACCAGAGAAAATGTTCCCGCAACATAATAAAAATCTGTCATTTTGACATTGTCTGTACATTTTTTTCATTTTTTTAAAAATAAAAATCAGTGACTGCAATCAAAAAACTAAAAATGCCAAAAGTCTTGTATTTAGTTTGGTTACTTATGGTTAAGGTTACGGTTGGGTAGGGGTTAAGGTTGTCATATTGGGATTAGAGTTTTCCCCATAGAAATGAAGGGAGAGTCCCCACAAAGATACAATTACAAACCTGTATGTGTGTGTGTGTGTGTGTGTGTGACCGCCATATAAGGGAGGGTTTACCAGAGGCTGACATTTAATAATTTCTGCATGTTTCTGTATTTTAACAAGAAAGAACCACCTGGGATGTAATGTCCAAAGTTATTAAATGTTAAACTCACGTAAATGTTTTGTTATCTTTCTTTAATATTTCACTTCTGAGAACTTCTCCTTGGAGTGTGGAGCTCTGTAGCTCCTGCGGTGGGAATATCAGCCCTCCCAGGCAGAGGACAGAATCTGCCAATCAGAGTGAAAAATTATATTTGCATAACAGAATTGTTAAAGCCCTGAGGAGGCAGAATGAAAAACAAAGGACGCAGAACTGTTTCCTGTGAACTGAGAAAGGATGTGCATCATGTCCCATAACCAGAAGGTTTGGGGTTCATGTTTCCTGTGAACTGCGAAAGGACGTGCATCATGTCCCATCACCAGAAGGTCTGGGGTTCATGTTTCCTGTGAACTGAGAAAGGACGTGCATCATGTCCCATCACCAGAAGGTTTGCAGTTCATATTTCCTGTGAACTGAGAAAGGAAGTGCATCATGTCCCATCACCAGAAGGTCTGGGGTTTATGTTTCCTGTGAACTGAGAAAGGACGTGCATCATGTCCCATCACCAGAAGGTTTGGGGTTCATGCTTCTTGTGAACCGAGAAAGGATGTGCATCATGTACCTTCACCAGAAGGTTTGGGGTTCATGCCCCCAGAGCCATCATGATATTTGATGTTGTCAGACTTGATTTCTTTGGTAAATATACAGCTCTGCCTATAACAGAATTAGAAAAATATATATTAAATAAATTCAGATGGGAAAATTGTGGCATCAGGAAGTATATTAGTTTGGGTCCCGTTAGTGACAAGGTGTTTTTCCAGAGAGGCAGAAATTGGCCAAAAAAAGATCTGTCTCCTCTAAGCACATTGCAAGTTACGTCTGTTGCAGTTACATTTACTGGCATGAACAACATTTTTCCAGCAAAAAACATTTTTCCGGTTTCATCGGTATTCGTATCTAACGTGCTGACTTCTACAGTATTATCCATCCTTTTATTAAAAAAGGATTACACCACAATTGAGATGGTTGCCTAGATGGATGAATGGATGGATGGATGATGGATGAATTTAAGAAATTAAAGTACAGAAAATAAATAGTTAGAATAACAGTGGTGCAGGTCTACATTCATATAATTCTTCGTAAATTAATAACTACAGATTTACAGATTTTCTTGGCTTGTGGGAGTTATACTTACACAAAAATGTTATGAGGGCAGCAGGTAACATTTTTCATTCAGAGACATAAACAATCAAATTATAGAAGCTGTGGGTCCAAGCCACTAGAGGTGGCGGGGAACAACCAATCAGATTTCTTCTGTTGTTGCATGGACCTACCTCCTCTATAATCCGATTGGTTATCTCACTGAACCAATCATTTTTCCTTCTGCCGTCAGAATGTTTTTATGTAAGAAAAATTCCCACGAGCTTTTCTTTATTAAAACTTAAGGAAAACTCAAGCCACGCAAAAGTTCATGCATATGAACCACTCTATGTCCTGCTCCTGCAAACAGCCTATGAAATGGCTGCAAATGAAAATATACAGAATGCAGATGGGGAGGTCGAGAGGTTTTTCATTTTCTTTTCAGCTACACACTGTACTGCCTAAAGCACCTTTTGGACACGTTGTGTCTGTTGGCACCAGACATCCCAGTAACAGCCTCCCGCCTGCGATTTTCATGCACTACTATGTCTAAAGTTTGTTGAACATGTTGAACAAAAAGCATTCAGGCAGCAGCAGTTCTGGGGTTGAAAACACCTTGTTAATGAGAGAGGTCAGGGAAAATTGGCCAGACTTGTTAAAGCTAACAAGGAGGTCACAGGATGCGTAAAAATAACAACGTAGAGCAACAGCAGTGTACAGAACGGCTTTGCTGGATGCACAACTCCGGAGGTTCTGGTGGAAAAAAACGAGTCCTACAGGCTATCAGTTAGATGTACCCAATATAGTGGCCACTGAGTATATAGGCACCAGTATGGCGGTGCAGAGGTGAGTATTGTGAATTAACACCTCTGGGACCTGGGTTTGAGTCTCCTCCCTGGCTCCCTGTGTGTGGAGCTTGTATGCCTTCCCTGTGTCATCATGGGGTTTCCTGTACTCTGGTTTCCCCCATAGCCTGAAAACATGCTGAGGATGATTTGAGTTTCCCGTATTGTCTATACTGTAGGTGAGCCTCTGTGAGTGTACCCTGTGATAGGTTGGTGCCCCATCCTGTGTTGTTCCCTGCCTTGTGCCTTTAGGCTCCACCCCCTCCTCCCGTGACCCTAATATGGGACGTGTTTACAGAAAATTGACGGATGTATATAAAGCGAATTCCTAAATATGCAACATGCTGAAAGGAATATCACATCCTGGTTGCTGCACTATAGTATTTAGACACGAAGGTGGGAGAGCAGGTGGTGGATGGACCAGACCCCACCCCTAAAAGATCAACTCCCTGGTGTTTGGGGGGAGGGGGGGGGGCAATAATTCATACTCATCACTAGGGTAGCAGATTCTGGTCACGGACTCCGATTCTTTGAGGTGCAGATTTTGTGCCCAGTACCAAGATGCCTCTTGCAAAAACACCCTCTAGCTTAGATCAGAAACATATTTTATGGAAAAATCTGGAAATTCTCCCTAAACAGAGGTTCGGATGAACGTGAGGGGATTGGAAGCCACAGAGGCAATTCCTGTAGGAAAAGAAAGTCTGTCCCATACTAAAGGTTCTCAACTTTAAAAAAAACACTGAATCCTATGAGGAAACTGGGTGTGAGGGAGGCTGGTATCGTTATGGTTTTTATGGTCTGTTTCAGAAACCAAGGAAACAAAGCAAATTAATATTGGTTTGTTTCCTGTGAAATATGATGTATATAAAACAAAACACCATTTTTATTCAATAGAACTTAAAACAGGAGAAAAATGAATGGAACACAAGGTATCGACACCAGGTCGGGACAAAAAGAGAGAGGCAGCAAGGTGAGAAGCTTCTGGAACACGCACCAGGCTTCCGATAATTGATGTTCTTCCCCAGTTTGGTGGATGTCCTTCCAATGGAGGTCACCAGACACCCCGCAGCCTCCACCCGTGAACTCTCTCCACCCTTAGCGTGGCGCTCGCCAGCAGCACTACAAAAACATGGATGTGCTGAAACAAAACCAAAGAAGAAAAAAAATCAGTCAAGGATGGCTAATTAGACCGAGGTAATTGGGGTGCAATCAGCGAAACGGGTGGAATCGGCCGTGCTGGGAAAGTGCATGTCTATTTCCCAAGGATACGAGGGGGCTGAGATGGATAATCAAGGACGAGGAGGTCGCGGTGAGCTTCGGCATGACGGCTGGATCTCAGCTCGGGGGGGTGGGGGGGACCGCACACCGTATCTGATTCAGGTCAAAGTCTGTGTAAGATTTGCCGCAGTAGAGGTGTCAGTCGTTTTCTTTCTACTTTCTGTGCACTTGAATGTCTGTGGCCTCACGCCTTTCATGGCGAATTCTGGATTATAAAAGATAAAAGTCACATATAAATAATCATCTTGTTATACTGGAAGGTGCCTATTTCTGTATAGATGTGGATTTATGTTTATTTATAAGAACGCGAAGATAAGAAGGTCGGCTCAGCCTCACAACTTCAGGGCTACGGGTTCAAGTCCCCTGCCTTTCGCTGTGTGCTGCCCGAGAGAGAGTCCAAGTTTATCGCGACCCAGGGTAGATGGTAAGTTAGGACTGGGGGGGGGGGGCAGTGGGGCATCTAAGAATTACTCTTTGTAATAGCATTCTGTTTTTTTCCTTACAGTTTTATGTTCAGTTCCCATCTTGGGGCTTCGAACCCTCTGCACCTCTAAGCTCCTTCATAATGCCACGATACAAGCTGAGGGTCTGCAACGATGCATCTTTGAGTCGAGCACTTGGCTTACAGGGAATGAGATGCGGCGGACGGGCCCCCACATGCGGAGGGTACCCCTGACAGGATGGGCCGGGCCTGGCTGAGGCCCGGCGGGGGCCGGGGAGGTTGCCAAGGCGATCCTTTGTAGGCTGCTTGCTGGTGCGCTCAGTGAATCAGCTTCCTTACATGAGTCCCGGCAGCAGCCTCAGTCCGTGGCCAGACCGTGTGGCTGCTTGCTAATGATGCGCTTAATTCTGTGGTGTGGGCCAGCAGACTCCGGCCAAACCAGAACCAAATCAGAACCACATTTTTTTTGTTCCTTCTTCTTCTTCTCATTATTATTATTAGTAGCTACTATTATCATCAGCTAGTTTGTCCAAAATGACTTATTGTCTTAGAAATTTATATAACCCTAGGGTACAACAGCAGGTCCTTTCCATTGAGACCAGCAGTCTCAGAGAATGAGTCCATTTCCTCTGTCCACTGCCCCCCACCCACCCTAAACCCTAAACAAGGTCTCACATTAAATGCACTAAATCACACTTTCTCTGTTCATTTGCTGCTGTTCTATCTTGTTAAGTGGTGGGGGGAGACACCAGCTCTAGGGGCCTCATCACAAAGAATTCCCCTGAGACCTAACGAGAACCCAAAAGGTCAAAGGTCAAAGGCAACGAGCGTCAGCAGACGGCGCATTCTGATTGGCTGTTTCCCTACGTGCCCGCTGAGCCGCAGTGGTATTGGTCACCACGCCCCTGCTGGGATAAGGGATGAAGAAAAAAAAGCAGGCGGATGGTCTCTGCGAATTTCCCGAAAATCCTGACAACACCAAAGTCACAGCCGCAAAGTTTATTTTAAATTAAAGATGAAGGGACCCTCAGCAGGGTCCTGTCACTGTCCTCGCTGAAATCTCATTATGCCCGGCTCATTTTTGGGAGTCCATCAGCACAGGGAGCCCCCCCACCCGACAGAAATCTCTGCTCCTCCAGCCGACGGCCACCTGCTCCAGCGCCCTCTGTCTCAGCACGGCTTGCCGATCAGCTGGCATTCAATTCAGCCGCATTTCCGAGACGGTCAGGCACCTCAACTGATGCACCCCTTACCAAACCGGGGCTAGGGGGCAGAGGATGACATATCTGAGAAAGTGCGCCCCCCCGCAATCGATCCCAGGGGAATGACCTGCTCGGTTCAGGTCAGGCCTCTGCACCAGTGATTGGAAGGTTGCCGATTTGAGCAGAATAGTCACATGGCAATTAGGCCATTGAGCAAGGCCCCAACCCCCCCCCCCCCCACCCCCTAATGCTCCTAGTCTTGTCAGATAAATGCACTCGGACCTCTAGCTTCACTCTCACCAGCATACATGTGTGTCTCACAGCAAAGCATGATGGAATGTGTGAAAAGAAGCATTCCGTTTACCTCATACTTGTGCAAAGGCAAATAAAGCCATGTTTCATTTAATTTTTATTAAACATATAATCCTCAATGGCCTTCGGGTGCCTGTGCAAGAGTGACGAGCCATTGAACGTTCCTCTACACAGACACTGCTGCCTTGCATCCTGCAGTGTCTCTCTGTCCCACATTTCATCCGCTTATCCTTAAACAGCAGCCTGTAAAAAGCTGGCACGTCTGTGTGAAAGATCGGGACTCCGTGACAGTGATGTCACTTCCCCCTACAAGCACCAGGCAGTAGGTATACACTGCACGCCGGGAGAAAATCCTGCACTGGCAGTGACAGCTTCCCAGCGGGCAGCCTGAGGGACCTCGCTTGGCCGCAGGACTGCAACCAGAGGGATCCCCGGCACGGAACAGAAGCCCAGAAATCCCGAGTGGAATTCCGGAGGCGTAGCTGCTCTCCCAGCGTAAAGGTGCTCTGCTATCGGCCAGGAGGATCTATCCGAGCGAGTCACATTCCGGCTCGGCTCCTGCCACAAGCATCCCATTCACCCGGCCTCTGGGGGGTCTCCGTGGGAGCCCCATCCCCCCCCCAAGCGTGGGTAAAAATGTAGGTTGGGGAATAATGCGGAAACAGAGCTGCTGGTTTCTCACAAGGTCCAAACGCCTGATGGTCGCGTATCCAGTTCACCAAGGCATCTGCGTTCCCAGTCATGCCGACCTGGATGGGCGTCATTGTTGTGCTGGTATTTATCCTGGGAATAGTGGAAACAAAGGATAATTGTACCATATTCTTCCCTAAAAAAAAGGGGGTCCTGTAGTGGATGGATCTCCAGGAATATTGGCCACATGCGTTATTATAATCATGCCGCATGCTAATCTAGGGTCTGTACGGGTCTTGGGAACTTATGTGGGTTTCTGGCCGATTCACATCAGTGCTGCCAGAATCTCATTAAACTGAGTTTAAGTAACAGCCCATATACCTGTGAAAGAGAGTCTAGATCGAAAAAGCCATATCTTTGTTAATTATGGGCGTCCTATTGTTCGTGGCAGGTACACGAGCCGACAGGGTCTGATATCAGCACCACACAGCACCAAAATGAACCAGGGAATCCCACGATACATTTTTAGCTTATTTTTTATCTGCCCAGTTTGTGTAATAAATCAATCCATCGCCCTGAGTCTCAGAGGCTGCAGTTGGAGTTTAGGGTCAGAGGATGGGTTTAGGATCTCGACTCGTCTCAGGGTCGTGATGTCTTTGGCTTAAACTCAGCACCCCCCTAGGAGCGACAGACTGTTACGCTGCCGCCTCTTAGGAATCCCGTCTCAGGCTCCCTTTGATCCCGCCCCTTCTCCCGTCATTCCTCGGTGGGGTTCCCGCCACGGGACTCGTCCCCAGCACCCGGAACTCCTCACGGCTCATCAGTCCCTCCTGCCGGTGACAGATAAATCGGAGTCCGTAATGAGCGTATAAATATGCATGATCCACACCAGCCGCGGAGGCGCTAACTTTTCCTGCTTGATTGGCGAAAGCCCTAGATGGCAGAGGAAGAGACAGGGAGTGCGTGAGAGAGGTAGGAGACACTCTGTTTTATGCCCCATACTCACAAACACACACACACACACACACACAAATTCATGAATAATGCACCTTACTCACTCCCTGCATGCTGTCTTTTTCCATCACTCGGCGGGTGCCTCGTATTGAGTTACCGTCGCAGCGGCAGGTTTTACTGCTTTGCAGATGACTACCGGCCACATGCGCGATGCGACTGCAAAACAGGAAGTACTTAATTAATTTCCTCTTATTGCCAATCCTGTGTCGCCACATCAGCAGTCACGGTGTTGCGAACACTGGATCGTGCGGCTGACTAACTGTCACGAGCTGTGAAGGGAACAAAACCATTGCTCAGGGGAAGACCTCACACCCGCGCACACACACACGCATGCACACACACGCATGGTCCCTGCGTGCTCTTAACGGAATCAGAATAAGGGTGAAGTTCCAAGCTTGAGTTTCCTGCTGGCAGAGATCAGCACCTGATTTCCGCCCTACTCCATGGCAGCAGATAGTATAAATGTTATAAATATTTAGGGAGGTTTGGGGATCATGGGGGGGAGGCAGAGAGGCGGGGTTGATACTGGAGCATGCGCCGGTGCTCCCTGAGAAATGAAATGACATTTATCCAGTGCGTCCCATCTCAGGAAGGTCTCATTGAGATGCCACCGGCCTGTCTGTCCTTATCTGTTTACCCCGCCCCCCTATCGCCCCCCCCTCGCCCCCTCCGCTGCCGTGTCCACTGCCGCCGCCGCCTTCCATCATCCATCGACCTCGACGCTGCGCTCAGCTGAGCAAATTCCAGCCAAAAGGAAGATGAAGAGGGAAGGACGATCCACGGAAATGGGCCCACGGTCTGACGGAATGTTTCCGCATCACCAGGCCAGTCCTGCTGTGCTGCCTGAACTGTGGGCATGTCTGTGATGATGGAAGATCTTTGGGCAACAGAAAAACGTTTCCATAAGTACTGTGGTCAGCTTCCCAGACTTTGCTGGCTAAACGTTTTTTTTTTTTTTATATATATATATATATATGGTTAAGGTTACGGCAGGGTAGGGGTTAGGGTCATCATGTTGGGATTAGAGTATTCCCCAGAGAAATGAATGAAGAGTCCCCACAAAGATATAATTACAAACCTGTGTGTGTGTGTGTGTGTGTGTGTGCGTGTGTGTGTGCAAGTGCGTGTTATTTTGGATTTTTGGAGTGTTGCACAAAAGTGGCCAATTTTCTTCCAAAATAGAGGAACCTAGATCACATATTGCCTGCTACGTCAGGTTCTTCTTTGGGGTTTTCGAAGTTCACTTGATAATCTTGTATGGCAGCCAGATCTTCAGTAATCTTGTAGGAAACGTCTTTATGGCTTTCGGTGCGGTGGTGCAGGGAATAGTGCTGTTGCTTTACACCTTCCGGTAGGGGTTGGGTTTGATTCCCCCCTTATCTCTGAGTGTGCGGAGTTCTCCCTCTGGACTGAGGCTGGGTCTATATGAGTGGGTGGCTGGTTCTGGAGGATGAAGGGGGATTGGGTTTCCTCAAGCTCTCTTTTGATGTGATGAGTGATGCCGGGATGTCTTTGAGGAGCTCTAAGGGAATCTCACCTTCTCCTTCACTGCATTAACACTTTCAGGATATTAGTTTGAGTGTGAACAACACCAGGGGTTTGTGATTGATAAAGACATTCGACAAAATCCTGTTACTTAAATTATTCAGCTGAGATCCCTCTATTAATTACAATTCTCAGATAATATCTAATATGTATAATAAAAAATTATTTTAGTATATTCCCTGCTAAAACTTAATCACAATAATAATAGTTCATCACAATAGTATTTTCACATAAATATACAACTTAAAACACAGATGAATGTAATAGCAGTTTAAGGAATGTTGATTTTCCTTTTTTTATGAATTACAGGAAGATTTATATTCTGGCAATCTAAAAGTTAGTATACATATTTCCCACACTGTAGATAATGTCCTTTTTATTTAAAAAAATCTGCAATTTGGCTCATAATAATGGAAATATTTTTTTCCAGTAACTTGCAGATATGCCTTGTGTTGGCTTCCTTCTGTCTTCCACTTGTTCTGCCGTGCAGTGCTGCGCGCTCGGCGGTATTTGCAGCGCACGCCATCTGTCGCAGGTTCTGCCGCAGGTTCCAGATGTAATGGAATACAAATGGGCAGTATTAAGACTCTGGTTCTGTGCCTGACTCTCCGGGACCCCCTTACCCTTAGGTAACCCCCGTTCAGGGATCCAATTCTCCTCATATATTTAACTTTTTAAATAATTCAGGTCCAGTGTGGATTGGCGGCCTTTCACTCGCCCGTCTGCTCTGTTCCCCAGCTGGGTGATTAATCTGTGATGGATCCTTGATAGAGGTATTTCCCGTCGAGGCAGCCTCCACCCATTTCGGCCTCGACCTGCCTCGTTGGCTGAAGCCCCCTCCCCCCCAGAAGAATGTCGCTGCAGAAGATTTCTCCGATGTCTCACCCGATGTCACTCACGGTAGATGAGATAACCGGGGAGAGACTTACTGGGGAGAGACTTACTGGGGAGAGACTTACTGGGGAGAGACTTACCGGGGAGAGACTTACCGGGGAGAGACTTACCGGGGAGAGACTTACCGGGGAGAGACTTACTGGGGAGAGACTTACTGGGGAGAGACTTACCGCTTCTCAGCCCACACTTTAAGCTTTAAGGCTCCGAAGGCCTCAGTTGTGCACGACGTGATTGCGCAGGTTGACACCGAAAAGGGGGGGAGGGGGGCATGAACGAATATAGAGAATGCAGATGAATGAAAAGGGTAGGAGGGAGACAAAGGGGATGTTCTGTAGCAGCATGCAGACACAAAGGAAGAGTGCATGCATATTCCTCGCTGCGTAAAGCAGCATACACAGAGAATAAAAGGCGTGAGAGATGAGACCAAGTCTTCTTTTCTCTCATACAGGCATCTGAAAATCCCTTTCCCTCAGTCCCCAGTCATTACTGTCCTATGAAAGTGAACGGTCTGAGATCCATTATGCATTATGCTTATTGGAACAGCCGGCATTGTGTCACACGCCTGCTACCCCTTAGTTACTGTCAGGACGGCTTGGTGGGTGATTGGGCAAAGATGCAGACTCACGCTTGCATGCTCGAGGGCTTTAATTCCTAATCCCAGCTTTGTGTTTGTATTCTATCAGCAGAGATGTATATAGGGGTGGGGCCTCAGGGGCACTGGCTCCAGCTGAAAGCTGATTGGCTTCCTCCCCTATCACTCACTGGTTCGAAAAATTTCATTGGCTAATGATGAAGTTGACCCCTATATATTGATTATCGCCCGTCTTATGCCCCTTCAATTTAAGAAATCCTAGAATTACCCCTGACAGTCCAAAAACCTCCATTTCCAGTGATAATTAGTGATGCTAAATCGCCCTTAGTGTGTGGGTGTGTCCTCTTACATCTGATGCTGCCTGGGTTTGGCTCTCCAACCCTGCAACCACAACTGCGTTAAGCATCAAAGATGGATGTAAGTCACTGTCGTGGAGAGGGAGAGACCAGTCTCAGAAGGACGATAAATTTTTAAAACCAGATTTTTGGGTAACATTTGGGATTCATCCCAAGAGAGCTTTCATATTTTTTTACGCAGAATATTCTTCATTAAATCACAGCTCACAGAAGTGTCCAAAACATCCTCAGCCAACCCAGGATGTGTCAGACACATCAACGACCAAAGTTTAATGGACTTCCCTCTAGGCTGCGGTGAACATAATGTTCTCGGGGGGTCGCATTGGGCCCGACCTTCCTTGTAATTACTGCCTTGCCTGCAATCCACTTTCTTTCAAGTTGTGCATGACGCCCCCCCCCCCCCCACCCCCCAAACGAGAGCCGCTGTGCTGTTGATGCTTCCTAAAAGGAAAAACAAAATGAGCACGTTTATCCCCATTTGTGAGCCCACGATGGAGGACCACTGAAACACGCTCGCATGTGCTGCTCCCCCATCCGCCCCCACCCAGCACACACTGGTGTGCATCTGGTAGGATGCTGTCGCAGACGGAGCCCACATTCAAAATCCCGAGCTGGGGGGGCAGCATCCGCATGTTTTTTCCCTCTTTCTCTGAGTAAACAACTCAGAACTACATAATATCTTATGTGATAAATTACTTTTTTTTTGAGAAACCAGATGTTAGTTTTGTTTAGCATTTTCATAACAACGCCGCTGAAAAAAAAAGCAGATTTAATGAAGCCCATTGCTACACCCCCCTACTTACAACCCCCTTCACACAAAACTCCAGATTTAATTTACCGACAGCGTGTTCAAAGATCAATGGGACCAATTTAGGCCCAAAATACACTTAGTTGGTTTGAACATCAGACATGGTGACCTTGTACATGCAACATGACTTGAGTATGGGGGTCACTACAGGGCTGCAAAATAAACAAACACAATCAGTTTGTATTTCACTACTTCTACACACATGCCGATGGGGCCAGAGGAGCACTGGCCACAGCTGAAAGCTGATTGGCCCTTTGAGTGACCCCTCCCCTGTCAATCACCGATTCAAAACATATCATTGGCTGATTATAATGTTGGCCTCTACGTATGAATTATGGCCCCTCTTGTGCCCCCCACCTTAAAAATATCCGAGATTCGCCCTTGCCATTATGAAAAGTCATTAACCAATTTGTATGTGATTTTCCACGTCGTTCCTCTGCTTTGTTCCTTTCCCCTTTACTCCTAGTCGGGCGTGTTGACCTCATCATGGCCACCCTGCTCTGCACTCCCATACTCTCCTGCTTAATTAAGCTGCAGACACACTCCGCTTCCTGCACCCCGTGACCCTCCACGACTCCACGGCAGGAGGCCGGTGGCGGGGAGGAGACGGTGAGTGTCCCCCCCTGCATGTTAACAAGTCTTACACCCACCCGCCAATTAGGCCCTCATTATGGCCGGTGTTGCCGTAGTGTCGGGTTCTAAAGAGGATATGGCTGCCGTGGGCAACGGTTGCTGTGCATTACCCCGTTAACAAACAAAGGCCGTTTCGTTTTCTTTTACACCTGTGCCAACTTCCTGGCCTCGGTCACGCTCTGGCCTGGCCAGTGCTTCAGTGTTCCAGCAAAACACTCGTCAGTCAAATCAAGTCAAACTTCACTGTCATTTCAAAATATACGCAATGAACAAAATAGCATTTGTCTGAGACTTTAAAATTGGCTTTTGGTTGACGAAAGACAACACAAGACACGCGAGACAATAGATGACCAAATATGCTGTACAATGTTGAAATTTCTAACTAGGTCTGCGTAGTGGGTTTGACTGCAAGCAACTTACAGTGGAAGAACGGTAGGTTAAAAAAAAAGCATAGTGCAGTTTTTCATTTGTTCTGTGCAAATGGTGAATCAGATGTATGGGTTTGTTTTTTTTAACTATAGTAATGATAACCGTGTTTGTGTGTTTTCCTGTTGCATGTCTGCACATCTATCACACACACACAGCGACTGGGCAAAGGAAGACTCACTCAATGCTCACGTGCTCACTCACACAAACACACAAACACACACACACACACACGCTTACTCACACAAACACACACACTCACACAGGTTTTAAATTATATCTTTGTAGGGACTCTACATTCATTTCTCTGGGGAAAACTCTAATCCCAACATGATGACCTTAACCCCTACCCAGCCCTAACCTTAATCATAAGTAACCAAACTAAATACGAGACTTTTGGCATTTGTAGTTTTTTGATTGCATTCACAGATCTTTGTGGGGACCTGAAAAATGGTCCCCACAACGTCAAAATAATAGGTTTTTATTATACTGTGGGGAACATTTGGATCCCACAATGTAATATAAACATATTCTACACACACACACGCACACACACACACACACACACACACCAGGGGCAGGATCTGAAACTCCCAACCCCAGAGGTGTGAGAAGACAGCGCTAACACATCCCCCCCATCCTGAGCCTGAACAAATGATTCAATTAATTGCTGCCAAAATATGATTCTGCTGCTCCGTTTGTTCCGCAGTTGTAAGGCATGTACCTTGTAGAAGGGGACTTAACCCGAACACAGCGGAATATCCAGATGTTAGAATCAATAAAGCGTACAAATGGAAAGCTAAGTCAGTTTGTTCCCCCGCACCCTAAGCAGTGGTTCAGCCTACATGACTCATATCCCAGGATTCTGAAACCCTATGTGATACATACAGAACTCTTGGGGATGGAGGCGTGTCACCTAACGGGTGGGGGGAGGCAATGTGTAGGGGTTAAGGTCATTATGTTGTGATTAGAGTTTTCCCCATAGAAATGAAGGGAGAGTCCCCACAAGGATATAATTACAAACCTATGTGTGTGTGTGTGTGTGTGTGTGTGTGTGTGTGTGTGTGTATGTGTGTGTGTCTTTGTATGCATGTTTCTCATGTGTGGGTTTCTTCCCTAATAACTATTCCAAAAACAAGTGGATGGGTGAAAATGGGTGTATGAACATATATGCATGAGCCCTGCGATGGGACTGGCGATCTATCCAGAATTTTCTCTTGCCACACTCCCTATGTTGTCTGGGACCGGCTGCAGACCTTTCTCTCTGCGACCCTGCGGATATGAAACTGGAAGATGGATGGATTTGGCCTTTCTGTTTCGGTAATGGCAGCCATGACAGCAGATTTTTGTTTCTATGAATTTCTAATTAGTGTCATTGTCTGGTAATTGGGGGATTACTGAAGTTCTGGATCTGAAATGAGGCTTAAGGCGCCAATACACTCGAATCGTTATCTTCCTCAATCTGTCATGCCTTGGAAAAATGAGCAGCATCGCATAAAACCAGCAGAGAAAGTGAAGCTAGTAAAAAAAAATACTGAAAAATGTCCTCGGGGTGAAAGAAACCCAAATGGGAAGAGCCTGGGTTTGTGCTGACCGAGTCTTCAAGAAAAGAAAACAGGACTTTCATTCAACTGCTTACACTGACCTCAGAAACCTGTAGGTCTTAGAACAATCTCCATTCGGTGACCCGTCGGGCTTAAGACCTCCCACGTCTTCCTCGCTGGTCTGTTCTTTCGGGCTGTCCTGGGCTGCACATGTACAGCGTGGGTGTTGTCCACCGCATTCCCAGGATTAGTATGCCGCCAAAGACCCGAGGAGTCCAGTCCGGCCATCGCGTGCCAGAACTGCAGAGAAGCTGCGGTGAGTGGTGGTCACACCAGCACTGCTTGCAGAGTAAGGCCCGGAGTCTTAGGGGACGTCCGAGATCCCACTAGAAAAAGGCGAATCCCTTAAAAGCTGAACCACGGGTCCCACATGAAACCGAAGAACTTCAGCACTAAAAATGCAGCATGAGGCACCAGCAGATGGAAAGAAAACGTCCCGGATGGATCCATGGCATCCAACTCTACATGTTCAATTTAGCTTTTGGGTTTTATATGTGCATTTCGACTAATGTCGTTTATTGAAACGCCATCAAGCACAACTCAGTAAGCAGACTGAAGTATATCTCGGACCTGAGATCTACCCGGGGGGGGGGGGAGGGGGGACGTCTTGCTATACCACGCACCAGGTTAAAGACACGTGGGAATTGCGCCGTTCAGTCTACGGCTCTCAGACTATGGAACTCCCACTCACTACAGTCACTTTAATACAACACTGCAAATTGCACCTTAACTGTATTGAACCTTGCATTGCATTTACTGCACCATGTATGGGTTACAATACTACAATGTTTACATAAACTAGCAATGACATTTTTCTTAGGCAATATCAATACTATGCAGCATCTTCAGTGCAACAACTCAACTCTTTATTGTATTTGTTGTATGTCCCATACATGGTTTATTAGGTTTATTATGTTATGTCTTGTGTCTAATAGTGTTCATAGGTCAATTTTTCTATATTGTACTCTGGTAATATTTCAGCTTCTTCTATTCTTAATGACTGCACCGTTTGGCCTGTTGCAAAATTTCGTCGTACTCTCTACAATGGCAATAAAGCAAACTCTCTGTCTAATGACCTATCTGTTTAGGAAGGCCTTTGGGCAGCATTCTCATGTATTTTATTATATCGTCCGTTTTCTTTGTGATGCTTGTCTGTGAAAGGTGCTATATAAATATATTTTACTTACTGTACTAAAGCTAATCATCATTTTACAAAATGTTCATGAATGTTCATATCTGCATAACCCTTTTTCATTTCCAGTTTGCCCGGCCTCTCTTCTCACCACCACCACTGACTGGAGCCCCCAAACGGAACTGATCTTCATATTGAGCTCTTGGTGTTCAGCAAAAGAGAGAATCTGCCTTTGGCATGAGTGAATTCCACTTACTACACAGTCAGTTGAGGTGTAGTGCATTTTGAAGAGGAGTAGGTTAGGGGGATGGACAGGGTCCTCTATAGTGACTTATGTTCATGGGTTGACATCATCTTCAGAGGCAGTACTCTAATGAGTGCTTGTAGGTGGTAGTCATATAAATTTTAAATGATCATTGCCCTCTCCTGGATCTGATGTTTGAAATTGGCTTCTTCCATTTCAATTGACTTGAGGTCAAATGTCTCAACTGATGGCTGGCACACGTGGATGTGCATTAACGTAGAAAGGCTCTTATATGATAGCTTCCTGTACTGCTTTTTTGATAACGCTGGCTCATGAAATTCCCTGTGTATAAGCAACATGTGTGAAAACTGGTGTTAGACTAGCAGGCCTGATTGCTAGTATTTACATTGTTTAGCAAAATTAACAGTAATCAGCAGATCAACTTCCTATCAGCAGGAGGAGGCAGTGCTACCTTCTATTGCCCAATAAACTCGCTAATAGGAGTTTTACTTACAAACTGAGGGCAGAAGGAAAAAAAATATTGGTTCAGAGTGAAAACTGATCATATTGTAGAGTAGGTGAGTCCAAGCAATGAGAGGAGGCGGGACCAAGACATCTGACTGGTTGGTACCTGCTCCTCTAGTTGCTTAAACCCACCTACACTCTACAATCTGATTGGTTATCTCTATGAACCAATCATTTCTTTGTTCTGTCTTTTTTGTGTAAGCATTTTTGTGTAAGCAAAACTCCTATGAGCTATAAACTCTCCCATCCATAAGGCTGTCCTTGCACTGTCTGTTTTTGAACCATTCACGCTGAAATTAGATCACCGTCTGTTGCTAATGTCTACCACGTTAGTGCAGAAGTTGTGGGAACACTTCAGATTTATAGCAATGCTCCGGTCGAGGACATTTGCTCAATAATGATTAAAAGCTGATTTTAAAACTCCAAGCAGGCCACCTGCAAACAAACTGACCTCCTTACTCATCCTGAAGCTTCTTCCATCGCTCAGTGTTTCTAAAAGAGCCTTTCTGTAAATAGAAGCTGAGCACTTTGGTAATGCTTCGATCGAGTGTCTCACAGCACAGGCGGGGCTGATCAGCTGACTTACAGTTGTGTGTGCGGTGTGGAGAATGTGAATCAGCACGCCAACCAGGAATCAAAATATTGGGACAACTCAGTTACAGACACCACCATTCACAGTATGGGAAGGGGACTCACAGTTTGGGATAGGGACTCACAGTATGGGAAGGGGACTCACAGTATGGAAAGGGGGCTCACAGTATGGGAAGGGGACTCACAGTATGGAAAGGGGGCTCACAGTATGGAAAGGGGACTCACAGTTTGGGATAGGGACTCACAGTATGGAAAGGGGGCTCACAGTATGGGAAGGGGACTCACAGTTTGGGATAGGGACTCACAGTATGGAAAGGGGGCTCACAGTATGGGAAGGGGACTCACAGTTTGGGATAGGGACTCACAGTATGGAAAGGGGGCTCACAGTATGGGAAGGGAACTCACAGTTTGGGATAGGGACTCACAGTATGGAAAGGGGGCTCACAGTATGGGAAGGAGACTCACAGTATGGAAAGGAGGCTCACAGTACAGGAAGTGGAACAATTTATTTGTGCTCCCTGCAGGCATGGACTAGCCACTCACAAGTTTGGAAATTTTCCTAGTGGGCCGGTCTTGTAACTTTCTTTCCCAACCCTGACATTATACAATCTATATACCAGAGCTGCCCAACCCATCAGTCAATACCGGCGTGTTAATTAATGGTTAATGCTTTATTTCACTGGAGTCCACCCCTGGCTCCCTGGGATTTTAACCTGGGATTTCACATTGTTAGCACAATACTCTGCTTGCTGACATTCACAGCATCCTTGTCTGGTCCTAGCCTGGTTATTTATTCATCATCTAATCCACTCAGGTCAGGTCAGGTTGGGGAGCATGTGCCGATCCAGTGCGTTGCTGCACCGACCACATGGCAAAACTCCTCAGGACCCCAGCCGGCGACCCCCCATGCAGACACATGGTCCGGTTCCACCCTCAAGAAATGGCCATCCATCTGCTGCAGCCAGGTGTTACATGGGTGTCCCCTTGGCCTGGTCCAGCCGCTTGGGTCCTCAGCAATGAGGATCCTGTGAGTCGGATCACCCACGGAAACGCGCCACGTGGCTGTAGTGCCGTAACTGAGTCTCCTTTACAATGCAGGTAATGTGCCTCATTCGGGACTCCTCTAGCAACCTCCCGTTTGACACAAAGTCAAACCAGCGGTACCTAAGTATTCTCTGGAGAGACACAGTACCGAAGGAGTCCAGTCTTCCTCTCAGATTACTGGATAGTGTCCATGTCTCACAGCCATACAGCAAGACAGGGAGCACCAGGACTTTAAAGACTTGGACCTTCGTCCTCTAGCAAAGATCGCTACGCACCCCTTTCCAAGGATGTCTAATCCACTGCCATGATAAATAATCCAATGATATTAACCATAGAACAAAAGAAAGATTAGATAAGGATGTTGGATGAATGATGTCTTCATAGGGAACAGTTACTTGATACGAGATTTCCCGCTGACATGCGTGCATGTCCTTTGATCCATTGAAGAAAATGATCTACTTTGTTGATTTACTCTTCTCAGCTACAGCTACTTTGTCAGCTGAAGTAGCTTTCGGATTTTTCTGACACCCACGCTGGAGCGATGCGCAGTCCCCACGTACTCTTCAGAAGCACAGCGTCTACAGTGAAGTCACAAGACGACTGCGTATCTGCACCGATATTTCAGAGAGCTTCAAGTCACCCTTTCCTTTGTTTACGCTTCCGTCGATTCTGGGGGGGGGGGGGGGGGGGTTCGATCACTTCATCTTTATGGATTCTTCCATGCTTTTTTGCATGTCTCTGTAAATCTGGGTGGTATTTTCATGTATTTTTTTGTGATGGCAAGACACGGGTGGGCATCCGTTTTGGCGCACGGAAAGTTGTTCAGACATCTTGGTGAAAATTGGTTCTTTTTTAGTTCGGATATTTTTTTCAGGAGGTGTGGAAAGGAATTGCTGAAATGTCTCGCCTTTCAGCATTCTGCTGATGCAACAGCACGTGGTAAGATTAACATCTACTTGAAAAAATGATGCTGAGGCGACTAAATCGCCTCATCAAAAGCATAGGATTATGGTGGCTAGCTAACAATGTCAAGTTATACGGCACCTAGCTAACTAATTTATATGGTAAAATCTAAGCTAAAAAGACACACATTTGAAATAGAGTACAAGGTACCACCTGTTCCCCACTCTAAGGTAATTATTCTTGTCCAGCAGAAAAGGGGCACTAAGACCTTTGCAAATGGCAGTCAATTTACCTCCTACTGGTTGATTAAAGCATAATATCAAAAGCTCTGCTGTGCAGGTTTGGGACATTTGTACCCAGATCAGACAAGAGAGAAGTTTTCCAGGTGTGAGGTCACTGTCCAGTTCAGGTGGACGCCTAGTTCTTACATGCTTTTGTTGTTCGGGAACTACAACCTGCCAACACCTGGCCATAATTACCACGATCACCTGTTTCAGCCAGTGAAAAAAAAATCATCAAAACATTATCTAAAAAATTGTTTTTTGTTTTGTTAAAATAATTTTCAGGGGAATTCTGCATATTGAAATTTGATTTTATTTGTATCTTTAGATTCTAGTTTGCAACAGAATCAAAAACCCTCCGTGTCGACGTTAGACTATCTGCTAGATTCAGAGGGTAAGAAAGTCACGTCAGGTCAGCAATCCAGAAGATGAACTGGTGGAAACTTCTAGAGCTGACATCACGTTCCTCAGCACAGGCTGCACTTAATGCAATTTGTTTATACTGCTTAGTAAATAAAATATGACTGGAGGAAATGCATTGCAAAACAGGAGCACTCAGACGTCCCTGCTAACTTCCTGTGCCGGGCTGAATCTCACCTAAAAGCTCTGTGCTGTGGGGGTGCAGTCCCTTGCCATATTTGTATTATTCACTTGATCAGATTTTTTTTTTATAAATGACTTGCAATGCACATTATAGATGTTTTACAACTAAGTGATTTACTAATGGCCCGACATTTAAAATTAAGAATGCAAGTTACAGATGAAC
Source organism: Brienomyrus brachyistius (assembly GCF_023856365.1). Taxonomy (NCBI): domain Eukaryota; kingdom Metazoa; phylum Chordata; class Actinopteri; order Osteoglossiformes; family Mormyridae; genus Brienomyrus; species Brienomyrus brachyistius. Next base: position 13,866,692 of record NC_064555.1, on the reverse strand, counting down.
CCTTCTTTCAAAACCACACACACACACACACACACACACACACACACACACACACACACACACAGACCTGTACTCATATCTTTGTGGGAACTGTCCATTCATGTCTATGGGCAATAATCCCAATAATGACACCCTTAACCCCCACCCAGCCCAAACCATAACCATAAGTAATCAAACTAAATGCTCTGTGGGCTTTTTTCTAACTTTCCCCTCTTTTCTGGTGATAATCTCCTGGTAATATTATGATGGTATGTACAGGTACCCAGCGACCCAGTAGGATAAACGGTTTGGAAAATGGATGGATGGATGGATGGATGGATGTACAGGTACTCCTGGGCTTAAGGTGTTGTTATGTTCCAATGAACCCATTGCAAATGGAAAATTTATAGAATATAAATTAGAATATGAACATGATAAATAGGTAAATAAATAACTAAATAACAGTGAATAAGTAAATAATTACTGTAACTAAATACCAGTAATTGAAAAGTAAATGAATAAATATAAACTGATTTGGTTAAATGCAGAAGAAAAAAAAAACGCCGTACAATACGTTGTTAAAGACTGTGTGAGATGTTTATGCTCGCAAATCGCTGCAGAGACTGGAAGCGTGGCTGGGTTGATGCGCCATCAGCTGGAATATGATGAACGTATCATACGGTACATCGTTAGCCCGGGAACAGATCGAAAAGGTGACTACTGAACATGCACCATCGTAAAGTCGAAACATCGTACGTCAAACCATCGCGAAGTAAGATACTGGAAGAGAGTTTCCCATGCATCTGAGCCCCCGACTGGGGGGTCAGGACTGGGAATGGCTGCGGGCATTTCACACACGTACGGGTGACAGGATGCAGAAACGACACTGCTTCCTCCGTTCTCCAGCTGTCAGGCCCTCTGACAAAGTTAAAGTCACGTAGGAAGCCCCAAGAGTGCATCTGCCCGTCACCAGCTGGCGAGGAAACACAACACTCGCAGCGGGCGTGGTTATTCAATATGGCCCTCGTCCCCACGCCAACGATCCTGCCAACATGCCAAGGCTCATGTCCCTGTCAGCAAGGTAAGAGGAAAAGTCACCTTCCCCTGCTGTCTGCCGAGTCTGCACAGCTCTTTGGGGGGGGGGGGGGGGGGGGAGGGGGCATATAAAACAAAAGAGAAAAAGTAAGTGAACCCTTCCCTAATCCACTCAACACTGACTGGTTTTCAAAGTCCTTCTGAACAGTGTTTATGCACTGTCATCCTGCTGAACTGTGTTTATGCACTGTCGTCCTGCTGAACTGTGTTTATGCACTGTCGTCCTGTTGAACTGTGTTTATGCACTGTCGTCCTGCTGAACTGTGTTTATGCACTGTCGTCCTGCTGAACTGTGTTTATGCACTGTCATCCTGCTGAACTGTGTTTATGCACTGTCGTCCTGCTGAACTGTGTTTATGCACCGTCGTCCTGCTGAACTGTGTTTATGCACCGTCGTCCTGCTGAACTGTGTTTATGCACCGTCGTCCTGCTGAACTGTGTTTATGCACCGTCGTCCTGCTGAACTGTGTTTATGCACCGTCGTCCTGCTGAACTGTGTTTATGCACTGTCGTCCTGTTGAACTGTGTTTATGCACTGTCGTCCTGCTGAACTGTGTTTATGCACTGTCGTCCTGCTGAACTGTGTTTATGCACTGTCGTCCTGCTGAACTGTGTTTATGCACTGTCATTCTGCTGAACTGTGTTTATGCACTGTCGTCCTGCTGAACTGTGTTTATGCACCGTCGTTCTGCTGAACAGTATTTATGCACCGTCGTCCTGCTGAACTGTGTTTATGCACTGTCGTTCTGCTGGACTGTGTTTATGCACTGTCGTCCTGCTGAACTGTGTTTATGCACTGTCGTCCTGCTGAACTTTGTTTATGCACTGTCGTCCTGCTGAACTGTGTTTATGCACTGTCGTCCTGCTGAACTGTGTTTATGCACTGTCGTCCTGCTGAACTGTGTTTATGCACTGTCGTTCTGCTGAACAGTATTTATGCACCGTCGTCCTGCTGAACTGTGTTTATGCACTGTCGTTCTGCTGAACAGTGTTTATGCACCGTTGTCCTGCTGAACTGTGTTTATGCACTGTTGTCCTTTTTTCATAAACACCAGTGGATACAGTCACAGGCCGCAGTTAGTGGGTCGCCTGCTCTCAGTGGTGATTCAACTGTCAATTGAGCGCAGAATAAAATATTTGAATGGAAAAGAGCGGTCATGAGCGTTAGCGGCTACTGCTGGATACACCAACCAGATACAACAGGAAATGGAAACTTTATGAGAGTTAAAAAATGCCTTTTCTTGTCTGGCTTTTCAGGCTCATCCCTTCCAGTGTTTTTGAACAAAAACATTATGCATGACTACATCGCTGTAATGAGAAAGGCATTTCTCAAAAACAACTTTGAAGCATTTGTTCTAAAAATCTGGCATGCGAGCATTGGTTGAAAGGCTATAAAAAATGTTATTTATGGGTTTATTGCACGCTTATAAGCAAAGTGAGTCACAAAGCTCACGTCTCCACAAAGGTAGAGGTTTACCAAAGCAATTCAGGTTATATAGATTTCTCCAGGATCAAGCAGGTAACTGCAATACAATTGTTTGATTATAACACTGGTTCCTTAATCAGTTTGGAATATGACCCTACATGTTTTTAATTATAAGACCAGTTCCTTAGCGATTCGTCCACCTACCACCCAAGGCGATGTCTCCAGCGAGTCTTCTGCTGTGGAGTGCTGTGCCGGGCGGGGGGGGGGGGGGGGCATGGGACTCCCCATGGCCGAAATGAAAACCATTGGTTAAGGACTGTTTTAAGAGGACCTTTGAACAGCAGCTGAGCTCAAAAGGTCAAATTGGATTCTTCTGCTTCTCAGCTGGAGAAGAAAGACACAGTTGTGGCATTTTTTTCTCCATAACATGCCAGTCCTACTCCCCTTTTATTGGGAATCCAATTAAGGGAATCCAAGAGCCCAAGCTACTAAAAGTGGTGGGGGGTGTTAATATTTGTGCTGTTGGTTTCGGGTTACTTTGACTGCATCCTGACATCAGAGTGACAGATGATTGGAAGAGGTCTTTATAAATATCGTGCAGCACAGCCTTGAACTCCACTCCACTGCAGCCTCCGAACATAATTCTCTTACGGGTGGTCTGCAAATTCTCTCATTTCAAAGGATCCTGCACCAATACCTGATGAGGCAATATTATGTAGTATCAAAAAAAAATATATATATATATAATATGAAGAGACATTTTAGGTGTCTTTCCAAGGGTCTGGTAGCGAAGGCAAGTGCGTAAAAGGCAATACAATTCAATTTCACAGTTTAAATTGTAGTTATCAACCAGATATTTCGTGAAGTCAAAGTAACCCGAATATATGGGTGCTGTGTTCCTTAAGGCACACTTGCGGACATGTAATTAATGGCAGAACAAGCACAAACAGAACCATGGACTTAAATAATAATGGAGTGATGTAAGACTGGGCTAACAAAGCCGAAGCAACTACATGGTTTTCTTTACACCTATCTTTAGGCAACAGACCTCGAGATATAATTGAACGAGAGTGTTTATTGACCGCTGTAGAGGTAGGGTGACTGCATTGATGTTCGCTTGAAGCATCTGTTGATAAATAATCAAATCAGAGGAGAAATGCCAAGGGCGACAAACCTGGAGATATGAAGGATGAGAAGCCCACTGCCTACAGGATGAAGATAAAGCCCACATCCTACAACGAAATGAATAGACGTAACATAACAATACCATGAATATTTTTTTCCCACACTGACAGCTATTTTAATATGTCACTTAGGAAAAGGAGGTTCTTACATCACTGTCGTCATGGGGAAACTTTCCCCAATGTGTGTTTTGTTTTCTTGTTAACACGTTTCTGTTCATTTATACGCCGTCACGATTCCAGACGAGTTCCATTCCTTTTTATAAAAAGAACAACACCTTCCGTCGCTTTGCCGTGATTCTCGTTGGAAAAGGGTGGATCGCTACTAAATTCTCCTCTTTAGACTTTTTTTTTTTTTAATTTTTAACATCCGAGGCACAATTTGTTGCTTCTCAAATGACTATCCCCGAAGATGTGAAGTGACATTTTACAACTTCTGTGACATTCATTTTCGAGATTCTGTTGTTCGGATTTAATGAATAGGGCGACATAATGAGATTCAGGTCTTGGTGAAAAAATGGAGAAAGGAAAATGCTAAGCATATGACAGGGACATGATGTAAATAAGCATCCATCTGCTCGAAATCAGAGCCTTTCCTTAATGTGGTTTTCTCTCTGTGCCCTTGGTCTCTCTCTGTGCCCTTCTGCTGTCTCACGAGGATTTTTTCCTTAAACTTACTAGTTCATGGCATTTCCTTAGCAGACTCAGTACAGAATTCATTGATTTTTATTTTTACAGTTTAGCACAGATTCCCACAATTTAGTAAAAGGAAACTCCCTAACCAATATGCCCCCTGCAGGCCAATCTGTCTTATGTCAGAATGGCTAGTGAGACCTAATTATTTTTGGACTCAGCAACCCTGCCTCAGTTCTATATTAGTAAGAATCAGGAGTGACCTTGACACCTGGAAACAGTCCTTTGCTCCTCTTTTGCCTGACATAATTTTCCTCGAAATATATTTACTGTGTCACCATTAACAAAGGACAAATTGAAGAAAAAGACTTTTTCTTATGTATTGGGCACAAAGAGCCACAAACCCTATATGTAGAGGAAAGGTCTTGGAGCCAAAATGGTATTTTCTCACTATCCAACAGCAATTTAGGCAACATAACAAATTCTTATACTTTTGATCGTACCGCTGCTTATTTCTAACGTTAAAATGTGCTTTTTCTGAGCAAATATAAACGTGCTGTGCAGATAAATAGCTTTAAACATAATTTCCTTTGGCCGCTACACCTATAATCAATGTTATTCACGCCATAAGCCAAAAACGACGCTGGTACGAACAAGCGTAAGGCAAATAATAAGGGGGTCATTAGGACAAATCAACGGGGCAAACAACAGTGGAAAGTGCAGGAGCACACACTGGGGCAACGTCAGTAATCGAATTAGGGATCGCAGGACTGAGGGATGCTTTATACAGGGTACTTGTGGGAGCAAACAAGAGGCACCTGGAGTGATCCACACGAGGGCTGTAATGAGAGGCAAGACCACACAAGGAACAGATGTAGCTCATTAGAACCACACGAGGGAGAGAACAAGAGGGCCAGGGCATGACAAATCACTTCACCTGTCAGTGGGTTTAATATTATGGCTGTGTGTGTATTACATTTATATTACTTTGTGGGGACCAAATGTCCCCCACAATGTAATAAAAACCTGTTTTTTTTACATTGGTGGGACCATTTTTCAGGTCCCCATAAGGTCTTTGAACGCAATCAAAAAAGTAAAAATGCCTTAAGTCTCGTATTTTGTTTAGATATTTATGGTTATGGTTAGGGCTGGGTAGGGGCTAAGGTCGTTGTGTTGTGATAAGAAAATTTTCCCCAAAGAAATTACTGGAGAGTCCCCACAAAGATATAATTACAAACCTGTATGTGTGTGTGTATATATACTGTATATATATGATGTGGATTCATGTTACTCTGATACATTCCATTTACCTGCAGACCCTGTATGCCCCTTCATGGCAGCATATGTATATATATATATAATTTCCAATTAGAATAATAATTGGCAAAACAAGAACAATGTTTGGATCAACATTAGCAGGCATATAGCCTTTCATTGACTTCTTTCACGAATCTCTGTTTAAGCTTTCAGTATGTTATGTAGCCATAGAATATATCTAACATAAACTCACACGCACCTTCACACAAACAGACACTATTGCACTTGAGTGCAGTATGAGATCTTCTAAAGGAGGGGGCAGAGGAGAGACGTGCGTATCTGTGGAACATTCAGCAGCCATTTTGTCGCAGAACAAAGCTGCGACAGTCACATCCTGTTCATCGCCGCCTTTGACAAAGGGCAGCCATTGCGTGGAGGGGCTGAGATAAGGGAATTCTGTGAAGTTCAGCCGCTGGAATGAGGGCTGTGGGCTGGCCCTATTAATCCCAGGTAGAGTGAGCCTTTCAAAATGTGATTGGTCGTGTGCTCTGCTGTGATTGGTCACCCCAGTTACCCTCTTCACAGCATTTAACTGCGTGAAGGGAAGTCAGATCTGAATCAGAAGTGTGCCGTATTTGAGACTGGTGTAGGTCCTTCCTAAAGAACCAGTGGGTTGTGTTTCAGGTCTGAGTGTAGGATCTTCATGGTATTAGCGGACAGGGGTGGTTCAATCACCCAGAAGCACGGAAATGGCATTTACACTATGAGTAAGACTGGTTACTCACCGCTGCACCAATTCCCCGCCCTACTTGAACTCCTAGGTAAAGCCCATTGGTCACTGGTGTTTTTTTTCCCCCAAATGAAGCGCCAGCTCTATTTCCAGGACGACCAGCGCGAATGAAGGGCATACGGCAAGCGATGCAGCTGCTGTTTGAGCACGGCTTTGGGCGCAAATGGAAGGGGCTCAGCGAGAATGAGGCCTGGAGAGAGAGCGCGAGCATTCTGTTTATTAAAGGGGTGTTCCCATGGGAACTTGGCGCGGTTATAATTTAGCCTTTCTGATATTCCGAAAAGAAATTGGTTCCCTCAGACACATATGGTTATTATAACAATAATTATATAATACATAGCTATATCTAAAATAAGGAGACTAACAGGCATTGATCTTAATAAATCCTATAAATGCCATAACCATCATTTCCACTGTAAATAAACTTGATTTTCTAGAGATACAGAACATAACAGAATGCATTCAATAACACACCATCTAAGCTAGTAAAGTTTTTATAATAAGGGATTGGTGGAGGTAGCGAATTCTCACTCAGAATTGCATTGAGGGAGAATTATCACAATCTTAATAAAATAACCAAGAATCCACTCTCACATTACTATAGCAACGGCTGCAACAGCATGGATGACTCTGCAAGAGGGGAAATAAAATATGTGTCCTACTTAGGTTAGCGGAGTTAGCTTACTGTTGCTGGCTAACACCCAGGCAAAATGAGCTCTGTTTATGTGAAATTTATAAAAGTAATTTGTGCAAAAAACAATCAATCTTGGAAACTTTAGTACCGAACTCAGCGCTTTGAAAGTTTCAACAAGGCTGCCTGAGACAGAACTTTGCCATTACATTATAACATTTCGCATACATTTAATAAACAAACTGCCCGCCTTAAAGTTTTCAATCTGTCCAACAGTGAGTTAGTATTACTTTAGGGATGAACCAATGTGAAGTTGTCGGGCTGTAAACATGCCAGTTCTTTAGTTATGATTTTCATAAACAGACATAGGTTAATAAACATAATCTCACTCGTTTCCTGTTAACGCTGATTAAGGTTCACTGTCAGCCCATTTTTATATGCGCCCACCCCCTCGCAGACCCTGCTGTATATGAACACACATCCAGTAATTGTTAAATCATCATAAAATGGAATCATTAATCATGTAAGTACATGTCGCTGTATAAGTCAAGCTCCTAATATTGATTAATATTGTACAAGTCTCATAACTGGATATTGATACAGATTTAATTGAACTGGCTTTTATGGTTCGTGGGTCAGGGGCGGCATGGTGGTGCAGTGGTTAGCACTGTTGCCTCACACCTCTGGGTCCCGGGTTTGAGTCTCCGCCTGGGTCACATGTGTGTGGAGTTTGCATGTTCTCCCCATGTCGTCGTGGGGTTTCCACTGGGTACTACGGTTTCCCCCCACAGTTCAAAGACATGCTGAGGCTAATTGGACTTGCTAAATTGCCCATAGGTGTGCATGCGTGAGTGAATGGTGTGTGAGTGTGCCCTGCGATGGGCTGGCCCCCCATCCTGGGTTGTTCCCTGCCTCGTGCCCATTGCTTCCGGGATAGGATCCGCCCCCCCCCCCCCCCCCCGCGACCCAGTAGGATAAGCAGTTTGGAAAATGGATGGATGGGTTCGTGGGTCCAAAACTGGCATAATAGCAAAGAGCACAGTTTCATATAAACAGAATCCAGACAGACTCGGCCGTATGAATGGGGAGCAGAGGAAGTCTGATATTGCTTCTGCTGTTTTGGATCTGCTCAGAATATATATATATATTTCATTTTAAAAACTTATGTAGAAGATTCTGGGTTTGCCAGCCACTAGCGATCTAGGCAGCACCACATGATGGCAGCTATGTAAATCTTCACGGTTATCACTTTCGTTAAACGGACGGGGCGTGACACTGTTTTGGAGGTCACTGTAAAAGCTGGTAGGCCTTACAGAATGGACCTGTCTCACCATGCTCCAGGACTGCTGATGTCTCCAATCTGTCCATGAACATATGGACCAAGAAGGAAAGAACATGTAATGAAGGAGATTTTTCTTAAACATAGCTGGCTGCGAGTACGGAGAACATGCTGCCATATAATTCCAAGATAATACTTGTCTACAGAGGTAATTTCTGAGTCAGGCAGTGGATTTTTGCCTCTCATTCATACAAATTTTTATATAACACTGAACAGAGAATATCTAAGCCTAGCTCCCCACTTGGTTTGTTACACGTCTATCAGATCATGAAAAGATGCTTCTATAAAAAAGGAAAAAAAAACATCTGAAGGCAGGAGAACAGGGGCCTGTTTTTGTGGCTCCACGGATGGTGTCGCATACACTTTGATCTGAATTACAGCTTTATGGGTCAGAAATGATAGATGCTGGGATGAATATTTTTTACAAAAAGGATTAGAACTTTCAAGGAAATTCATAGACAAAAAGTGAGCTGATTTTAATCGCTGTGTTGCAGGAAGTCCTCACGTACACAACAAGGTTTTCACGCCAATCTGAGACTATTTATAAAAGCAGTAACAGTAGCATTTTACTTGAAGCTGTCATCTACAGTGCATTATAGATACCTTCATAATGCATTATAATGATCAGTATAAGAATTAATAAAGCATTATAGCATCTTCTACTGACAGTCATAAAGCATTATAGTGCTGATTATAATACTTCGTAAGCCCCAATTAAGCTCTCATCTGAAATGCACTATAGATACCTTCATAATGCATTATAATGGTCAGTATAAGCAATAAGGATTATGAAGGTATCTATAGTACATTATAACTGAGAGCTTCATAAAGCATTCATAATGCATAATAAACAGGCTATAATGTGTTATGCCTTTTTATGAATACTTATAGCCATGTTTATAATGCTTTATGAATGCATTATGATGTGCTACGAGTGTGTTCATAAGTTCTTACAGACATGGCATTTATAGAAGGTGTTACAGAATTAATCTTTGTTCTTTGGTTAGGTCATGCTTCCCCTGAGGAGCTGTTTGGTCCCAATCTCTTCAAATGAGGACTTGTGGCCTGTGTTGCCCTTGCAAAGGCCCCTGACAGATGTGTTTGCTCCCTAGCCATTAGAGGCACAAACAGCCAGCCACCCTGGTATCTTCATTAACCAGGGGTCAGGCTGGGCGAGGCACACTGTCACCTCTAGCGAACGGAGATTGAATTTTCTCTCACACACTTTCTTCTTTTGGTAAAGATAGATTCGTCCAAACGAAGCACAAGGGCTTCGGTATATAAGATCCAATCCTTTACTTCTTAATTAGCCTGTATTCATGAATAAATTCATTTAAAAATACCTCCAACATAACAAAACTACAACTACAGCTGACTTGATAGTACACATAAACACGCATGATGATATTCTCAACTCTATTAAAATGCACCACCGAGATTATTTACCATAAATTATTCCAAAGACTTCCACTACTGTGCAGGATCCAAATGAGTAATTACGGCAAAACACATGTAAATAAAATAATAAATGGCCGAGAAAAACAGGAGCGAAGCATCTCTGAAGAGGGAGCTCTAGGAGGTAGGTTTTGATCGCCTCAACTCATCGTTCTTTAGGACCAGGACTACAGCGATCGTCAGGAAGCCCTCGATGACCCCTTTATACATGAACGTGCTGGAGGCAGACAGATGCTCAGGCAGCGGCTCATAAAAGCAGCAGAATCCCATTGGCGGCCGGGGTAGGCGGTTTGGCAGTGGCCAAAACACCAAGACTTAACGTCCAAAAGGTTGTTCGTTCTTACCGTGCGGAGGGGCCCTGCAGCTAAAGATCTTGAGTAGCACAGCTACACGAGAGTGTGTGATTTCAAACCACAGACAAAGCTCTCTTATAAAAAAACAGACCTCTAAATAGAACAAAGGTAGCTGTTCGGATGGTGGGTGAGAATGTGTGGGAGAGAGAGAGTACAAAGAAGAAACCTTGCTGACTTCTGGCAAGCAAATAAAAGGTTTGGCACAACTTAGGGGTTCAAGTCAATGGCAGTGGACCAGGTAGTACCCAACCCCATAACGTCTGTGTTAAGTCATTTGTGCCAATCGAGTGTCGATTCCTGGGCTTTGTCAGACTGCCACTTAATCTGGGGCCCCACTGTAGCCATGGCGACCACAAAACACCCTGTAGTGTTAACTATTTGAGAGTAAGAGCAAAACAAGATAGTTTAAAAACCCATTAATTTAAGAGTGGCTTGTCCAGTCAGGTTAATTTTGTCTAATTAAGTGCAGATTAAGTGCTGGCGTTTGTCCAAAAAAAGGACACAAACACAAGAAACTCACAGAAAATACCGATGTTGGTGTTTCTTCCTGTTTTTGTGGTCATTAAGAGTCTTTTTAGTGGTTGAGGATGCAAATGGGTCGGAGGCATGAGTAAGCCCCAGAACACCATGTCTCATTGTTGATGTTGATGTTTTTCATTGGCGTAACATGAGATGATTGCGTTTGTACAGGCTCACTGCATGCAACTTATCATTTAACTATAGTAAGTTTATTTCATAAGTGCCTTTCATGGACAAAAGTTACAAAGTGCTATACAGTACACAACAAATATGCAGAAAGACATGCAGAAGAACGCAAACCAAAAAACCAATAACAATGTAAAAAAATAAAAATAGACAACAATACATAGTGATTTTACAGGATCACATTTTCCCAAAAGCTTGGTTTAATGCCTTTCTCAGGGACAAAACATCCTTTGCCTGAGATTTGAACCTGCAACCTTTTTGGTCACATGCCAAGTTCCGTAAACCCAGGTACACCTGCGGGCTGTTACTCATGGAAAGTGATCTGGCTCGTCCGGGTTTCCTCACAGCAAGTGAGCAAACATCCTGCTCCATGCAGGCATCGCTGCCATGGATCACAGCCAGCTGACAAGAGGAAGAAACAGTCAAATGCTGAGTTTAGTGACTGTCATTGTTACACGGTCATCAAGCGGGCAAGGGCAGCAGAGAGAAGGTTGTGTAATTGCGGCCATGTTTCGTTTCGAAGTCCAAAGTCGTGCTGCTGATCCACACATCACTGAACAGGTCCCAGGTGATGATTTACACGCTGTTCCTGTCCTAAGCCATGACAACTTGGAGGACACCAAAAGTAAGCTGTCACTTTTCTTACTTCCCACCTGAAGTTTTGAATGAACGTTACATTCATATAGCACTTTTCAAGACACCTAAAGTGTTTTACAGAACCAGTGGAGAGCCATTGCAACCACCACTGCGTAACACCCACCTGGATGATGCGATGGCAGCTATTCTGCGCCAGTACGCTAAATACACAGTAACTAAGGTGGGGAGGAGCATGATTAGCAGGACAGATCTGAAAGGGCCACAGCGGGCAATTTTAGCCTGGGCAATTGGGCTACCACCCTTAATCTTTCAAAAGTTGCGCACAGATTTATCATGACCTCGGATTTATGTTTCATTTGAAGGACAACACCAGTTGTACAGCACAGCGTCCCTATCAGTTGACTGGGGCATTGGGATCCATACAGAACACTAGATGGGCTAACCGATTAGCCATATCAACACCTCTTCCAGCAGAATCCCAGCTTTCCTAGCTGGCCTCCCATCTAATACTGGCCAAGCCCAAACCTGCTTAGCTTCAGATGGGTCAAACTGAACTGCAGGCAGCATGGCTGCTGTTTTACAGGGCCAGGTTCATTTGGCTGAACTGGCACAACTTAGGGAACCCTACATGGTGCAAAACACTATGAGAACTGAACCTCAAAAGTCACACCAATAGCTTAACCTACCTTAATGAATGAAAAACGAATGTCTGAGCTTCAGATCCGCATGATCATGCTCACTGGGCCGGTAATATTTGCATGTCTGTTATACACAATAAAAGCTTGACTTGGAAATACAGAAACACATGCTGTTGTTATGCTGCTCCTATTATGCTCCTATCATAGTTTTCAATTTTATTGCAAATGACTTCATCCAAAGTTGTTTACATGGTTTTGAATCTCAACAAATTACGATGCACTGCTTTACATTCAATGAAGCAATCTGGGCTTCACAATCATGTTTGGTGTTTCCCTTTTTGAATAAAGAGCCAATCACAAACTTGGAATTAACAGACCTTTTTAGGTCCCTCCCCCGCCTGCCTCTTGTCTGCATGAGGTCATCAGAAATCATCGGTTTGCTGATGAGGTCATCAGTTTGCCCATAATCATTTTCCCCAAATCTGTATTACTTTATGCTTCTTCAGCTCATATTCATCGTAGGTATGATTATCCACAGATTCTCTTGACCGCTGCAAGAAGTGTATGCAGGTCCATCCTTACTGCCAAAGGTGAAAAACTAGCTGCCACAAATATCCTGTTCCCTGTTTTTTAATATATAATATATGATGTAATACATCTGTGTCTCTTTTTACTGACAACTGCTTTCTGCTTCCTAGCTTGGAATAAATGCATTTTGATATTCAATGCACTTTTAAGGACATCTTGACATTTTGACAGACAATGATATAGCATTTCACGACAGAATATGGGTAGGGTTGTAAACACAGGTTGATTTTTTTAAACTTTTTTATAACATGCATAAATGTGACCATTAACAAAGTCACTCATAACAACATCATAACATAAAATCTGTAGCCAAACCAAAAACTTACATGATTAATAAGAAAGTTGCTGGATAAATTTACACTCTCGCCTCAAATATGTAAATTTGCAACAGCTATCATGCGTTTGTCAACGTCTGAGCACTAGAATCACAGTTCAGTGCCGTCCCGCCTCCAGTTCATGGAAGAATGCAGTTCCATTTCAATCTTAGGCCAGAAGGTTCTTCACTCGTGAATGAGCTTGTAAGTTAAAACCAACAAAGAACTGGTCAGTCTGAGCTGGGCCACTTCTTTCCAAAGTTTCAGCTCCCTCAATGTCCAGCGATCCAGCTTCAACGTCGATTAGAACATAAGAAATTTACAAACGAGACGAAGCTATTTGGCCCAACAAGCTCATTTGAGGAGAAGTTAACTAATAGCTCAGAGTTGTTAAAATCTTATCTAACTCTGATTTAAAGGAACCCAGGGTTTTAGCTTGCGCTACACTAGCAGGAAGACTATTTGATACTGTGTGCAAAGAAGTGCTTCCTCAAATTCATTTTAAAATGTTCTCCCGCTAATTTCCACTTATGGCCACAAGATCTAGTATTTCAACTAATATTGAAATAGTCATTTAGCTGAACAGCATCCCAACCTGTTAGAATCTTATATACCTGGATCATGTCCCCCTTTAGTCTCCTTTGCTCGAGGCTAAACAGATTCAGCTCAGCTAACCTCTCCTTATAAGACATTCCTCTAAGACCAGGAATCATTTTTGTGGCCCTACGCTGCACATTTTCTAAGGCCACAATGTCCTTTTTAAGAAATGGTGACCAAACCTGCACACAACATTCTAGGTGAGGTCTTACCAAGGAATTATATAATCTTAGCATCACCTCCCTTGACTTAAACTCCACACACCTAGAGATGTAACCCAACATTCTATTGGCCTTTTTAATTGCTTCCCCACACTGGCGAGAGTAGGACATGGAAGCATCAACATACACACCGAGGTCTTTCTCGTAATCAGCTACCTTTATTTCAGTGGAACCCATAAAATATCTGTACTTTGTATTTCTGCTCCCTGCATGGATTACCTTACATTTATCTATGTTCAATTTCATCTGTCAGGTATCAGCCCAGTCGCTAATTAAATCAAGATCTCATTGTAGCCTCTGCGTTGCTAGATCACCCACCTTGGTTTCGTCTGCAAATGCAACCAGTTTACTGTATGCATTGGCGTCAATATCATTAATGTAGATTAGTAACAATATTGGTTCTAAAATTGAACCCTGCAGTACCCCACTATGAACGCAGGCCCACTTCGACATTGTGCCTCTAATAACTACTCGCTGCTTCCTGTTTGTTAACCAGTTTTCGGTACAAGCTGCTACAGTTCCTAAAATCCCTGCAGCTTTGAGCTTAAGCAAGAGCCATTTGTGGGGGACAACATCAAAGGTCTTCTGGAAATCTAAGTAGATCACATCGTAGGCCTTTTTGTGATCAATTTCTCTTGTAGCAGATTGAGCGGTTGATAAATCAAGCCGACACTGACGAGACACCCTCTCTGTTGAATAATTTCAACTCACCAAAGCAACCTGCCTGCCCTTAAGGCTGATTATTCATTTGGACCAGGATTAAAACCACACAGGTGGATCAATCTTGGGGCCAGTCAACTGCAGAGAAGGCACTCCATCACACAGGACAGTGTTTCCCATCCCAATCATCGCCGGCCCACAGACCACTGGGCTTCTACTTTCCCTCTGTCTTTCCAGAATTTTCCAGCAAATATTCTAAACAGCATATATCAGGCTACACATCTATTATGTATCATACTGTTATTCCAACCCCACCCACCCCCACACCACCCCTACAAAAACAAGTGAGGGAGATGGCAGGTGTCCATCCTGGGCTCTTTGCTTTCCAGGCAGTGGCTGGTGCATAAATACAATGACGTGGAGGATAACAAAATGGAAGTTTGTCCCAGAGGGCTTCACAGACGTTCCACGTTTTTGCTCCTTCCAGCCAGGGGGCTGCTAAAGATTTTGGGCCTAATGAAAGCATATTATATTGGACCCTCCAACCCAGATCAATCCAAAGTTTTAGAACCGCAGTCACTCAGGGGTCCTTGGAATCGCCCTAACTTTCCCCCGCTTTACGGCGCCCCTGCTCCCTGCCTGACAGTCCACATTTTTGCTCCCTCCCTGCTCTCAGTAGGTAGCAAAAACTTGAACTGTCTGTGGCTCCCCGATAGGAGATGAATGACTCCTCTGGTTGGTCTTAGCTTGGATGTGGATGGATCATGGCTTCCCCGGTTGTTTCTACTCCATCTCACATACCTTTTCCTGTTTCCCTGTTTATACCAATCACACTTACCACTCTCTCTCTCACTCTCTGTGCTACGATTCACCAGGTTTTTACCTGCCTCTAGGGTCAGGGAATCTAATTCCGCCCAACGCTGTGATGTACTTAGGTAGCAAGGAGACGCTGGGCAGGCCATTCTAACACTGTAATATGCAGAGCTGATGATCTTCTACAGCCAGAGTGGGTACCTGCAGAGCTGAGCAAGGTTAGCACTGCGGAAACACTCTGTCATGCATCACTGGTGATGGATAGTCAAGCACAAAGATATGGACCCTAAGTGGACAAGAAATTCATAGCACAGTGTTTCGTGTCAGACTAAAAAATTATAATAAAACTGAACTGCAAGTTTAAAAAGGCTGCAAGCAAAATATAGCAGTCAAGTGAAGGTGTACGCATTCTACAGATGAAGTCTTGCTTTTAAATCCATATTTCTCAATATATATTGTACTGCTTCCTCTAAAAGACAAGCAATATGGTCAGATTCATTAACATCTTTATTAACAAAGTATCCATATTAATACAGCTTCCATTTGTATACATAAACTCCTGTCTAAACATTGTGTCAAGTATGGATTAAATCATCTCTGCTCTGAAATATAGACTGTGTCAGTGTCTGTTAAAGTATTAATGTCAACATTTTATTGCAAGAGCAGAAGTCAGGTCCCGAAACTATATCCAGCGATGTACTTCCTCTCCATCTTGTCACAGTGACATTATTCTACAATGTCGTGAAAAAATAAGGCTGGGGTGGGGGGGTGGTGGGGCTTTAAAAGATGCTCGGACCATTTCCAAAGGTCATGGGCAGCTGGTCTGGGACTTTCTCAGCTGAGAACTTGTCCTGCCACGGCTGTGTTATCGATCTAATGCCAACATCGGTGGGTCATTAAGGTCACCTGGAAAGGTCACTCGCGGAAAGGTTATCTGCACGCATCGGCCCCTGCATTGTTCATTCTTACCGCCATTTCCTCCTCTTGTGTATTACATAAATACTTCATACTTTAAAACAAAACAAAAAAAAACACTCCATCACATTATTGTCCCAAGGTTGAGGCCTTTGGCTAGTAGTATGGTCATTTTTTGTACTCGAGAAAGGTAATAGTGGGAACACATTCTGTGAAAGAGTTTCTGAAATCCTTCTGGAACCACTTAAATAAGGAGATTGCTTCTTTATTAGTGGTGCTACTTACACTAAACAGAAGATATGTTGCCCAAATTATGGTACTTATCGAAGGATTTTGATACTGAAGTACTTTAGTGTGTATGCCCTTGGGATGCTTATATGATGCTAAATGTACAGAAAGAAAATCTAATTCTATGGCTGGATGTTTCACTCCACTGACAGTCCTGGGAATTCCTTAAATCCGAGTTGGACCTTGTGCCCGCTGCCCCCAGCTTGTCCCCGCTTATTAAGATGTAGCTGCTATCCGTTACTGCTGTTCGGTGCTGCGTTTGCACTTGTAAGGTGTAAAAAATACAGTTACGCTGTTCATTACATTGCAATAATGGCCTTGTGACCTCGATTTGTCCAGAGCCGGCAACCGAGGGTAAAAGCCCGGCTGAGATACGGTAAAACGGCTTCGTTAAACGCCAGCCGTAGGGCTAAGACTACCACAGTATTTTTTTTGTAACAAACTGTTGCAGCGACTACATTTCCCCCATCTTTACTCATAATGTGTTCATGGCTATGGGTGTCAAAATGGAATAGATATTGATCAAAATAAAACAGATGTAAGAAAACATTACACTGTTTACCTGGCCAACAGATTCTTTCAAATGAAATGACCAGCATAAAATTCTGGGCATTTATTCAGCTAAACAAGGTTAAATACTTAGCAACAATAATCAGGCAAATGGTTAGAGTACAGGAAGCTGTAAATGTACCTAATCATAGTTTTCCTAAGAAGATCACAGTCAGCACCTCTGTGAGGCCTCTTGCTGACCTTATATTACACTTATTGGTTGGTCATGTAAAACCCTCAAGGATAGAATATTGTTTTTAAAGTTTTGGCTGGTGCCCCATCCTGGGTTATTTCCTGATTTGCACTTACAGTACAGTTTATGGGACAGACTCCAGACGCCCATGATCCTACACAGAACGAGCGGAGATGGAAAATGGATGGATGGATAGATGACACAAGAAGATATCAGCTGATTATGTCATCGTAAATTTCCCCAAAAAAAAAAAAACTATGTATGTAAATTATGTATGTAAATTATGTATGTAAATTATGTATGTAAATTGTGTATGCTGTCTCCTTGATGAAACATGAAAATCAACAAAAAATCCAGAAAAATCTTCCAGGGAAGCCTATTGCGTTAAGCTGAAATAATGAAAAAATTGAAAGTGTTGAATGCTTTCTAAACTTGTCTGCTGGTCAATCCATCTCCCATTACTGCATACCCAGTTCAGGTCACTGTGAGCCTGAAACCTTTTCCAGGAATCACTGGATGTAAGCGACACCCTGGATGGGATGCCATTTATTCCGCAACATTTATCATTATCCAGGAATTTTATTTAAAGCATTACATGCAACATGTCTTGTAATATGCTGTAGGGTCAGACCCAAGACCTTAATGTAAACCCTGTCATTATGTATGACAGCTTCCTCCAGTAATACTGTACCGCATACTATTAGATAAAGAATAAACAGTAACCTAATCTCTTGATGCCACAAGCCAGGAAAAAAAATTTTATAAGTAAAATTTGAAATAATAAAAAAAAACTTTTACTTTGTTGTCTTTAAGTAGAAAATAAAATATCTTAGGAATAATATCCTGTGCTATGAACTGGACAAATAGTTTTCTTAGTTCACCCACCCTTGTTGATTACTTTGGTAATTTCCCAGCGGTGTGTTGAGCAGAGTCTCCAAGCTGCTACAGCTCCCTAACCGCGGAGAAGTTTCTCGGAGGAGAACCGGCAAATGTGACACTCCGGCCTCCCTCAGCACGGGGAGACCGGCGTCCAGACCGCGGAGAAGCTTCTCCGAGGAGAACCGGCAAATGTGACACTCCGGCCTCCCTCAGCGCGGAGTGACCGGCGTCCAGACCGCGGAGAAGCTTCTCCGAGGAGAACCGGCAAACGTGACACTCCGGCCTCCCTCAGCGCGGAGTGACCGGCGTCCAGACCGCGGAGAAGCTTCTCCGAGGAGAACCAGCAAACGCGACACTCCGGCCTCCCTCAGCGCGGGGCGACCGGCGTCCAGACCGTGGAGAAGCTTCTCCGAGGAGAACCGGCAAACGCGACACTCCGGCCTCCCTCAGCGCGGAGTGATCGGCATCCAGACCGTGGAGAAGCTTCTCCGAGGAGAACCGGCAAACGCGACACTCCGGCCTCCCTCAGCGCGGAGTGACCGGCGTCCAGACCGCGGAGAAGCTTCTCCGAGGAGAACCGGCAAACGTGACACTCCGGCCTCCCTCAGCGCGGAGTGACCGGCGTCCAGACCGCGGAGAAGCTTCTCCGAGGAGAACCGGCAAACGTGACACTCCGGCCTCCCTCAGCGCGGAGTGACCGGCGTCCAGACCGCGGAGAAGCTTCTCCGAGGAGAACCGGCAAACGTGACACTCCGGCCTCCCTCAGCGCGGAGTGACCGGCGTCCAGACCGCGGAGAAGTTTCTCCGAGGAGAACCGGCAAACGCGACACTCCGGCCTCCCTCAGCGCGGAGTGACCGGCGTCCAGACCGCGGAGAAGCTTCTCCGAGGAGAACCGGCAAACGTGACACTCCGGCCTCCCTCAGCGCGGAGTGACCGGCGTCCAGACCGCGGAGAAGCTTCTCCGAGGAGAACCGGCAAACGTGACACTCCGGCCTCCCTCAGCGCGGAGTGACCGGCGTCCAGACCGCGGAGAAGCTTCTCCGAGGAGAACCAGCAAACGCGACACTCCGGCCTCCCTCAGCGCGGAGTGACCGGCGTCCAGACCGCGGAGAAGCTTCTCCGAGGAGAACCGGCAAACGTGACACTCCGGCCTCCCTCAGCGCGGAGTGACCGGCGTCCAGACCGCGGAGAAGCTTCTCCGAGGAGAACCGGCAAACGTGACACTCCGGCCTCCCTCAGCGCGGAGTGACCGGCGTCCAGACCGCGGAGAAGCTTCTCCGAGGAGAACCGGCAAACGTGACACTCCGGCCTCCCTCAGCGCGGAGTGACCGGCGTCCAGACCGCGGAGAAGTTTCTCCGAGGAGAACCGGCAAACGCGACACTCCGGCCTCCCTCAGCGCGGAGTGACCGGCGTCCAGACCGCGGAGAAGCTTCTCCGAGGAGAACCGGCAAACGTGACACTCCGGCCTCCCTCAGCGCGGAGTGACCGGCGTCCAGACCGCGGAGAAGCTTCTCCGAGGAGAACCGGCAAACGTGACACTCCGGCCTCCCTCAGCGCGGAGTGACCGGCGTCCAGACCGCGGAGAAGCTTCTCCGAGGAGAACCAGCAAACGCGACACTCCGGCCTCCCTCAGCGCGGAGTGACCGGCGTCCAGACCGCGGAGAAGCTTCTCCGAGGAGAACCCGGCAAACGCGACACTCCGGCCTCCCTCAGCGCGGAGTGACCGGCGTCCAGACCGCGGAGAAGCTTCTCCGAGGAGAACCGGCAAACGTGACACTCCGGCCTCCCTCAGCGCGGAGTGACCGGCGTCCAGACCGCGGAGAAGTTTCTCCGAGGAGAACCGGCAAACGCGACACTCCGGCCTCCCTCAGCGCGGAGTGACCGGCGTCCAGACCGCGGAGAAGCTTCTCCGAGGAGAACCGGCAAACGTGACACTCCGGCCTCCCTCAGCGCGGAGTGACCGGCGTCCAGACCGCGGAGAAGCTTCTCCGAGGAGAACCGGCAAACGTGACACTCCGGCCTCCCTCAGCGCGGAGTGACCGGCGTCCAGACCGCGGAGAAGCTTCTCCGAGGAGAACCAGCAAACGCGACACTCCGGCCTCCCTCAGCGCGGAGTGACCGGCGTCCAGACCGCGGAGAAGCTTCTCCGAGGAGAACCCGGCAAACGCGACACTCCGGCCTCCCTCAGCGCGGAGTGACCGGCGTCCAGACCGCGGAGAAGCTTCTCCGAGGAGAACCGGCAAACGTGACACTCCGGCCTCCCTCAGCGCGGAGTGACCGGCGTCCAGACCGCCCTCGCCTCGCTCCGGGTTTCACTGCGTCTCCGTGACAATGCTGCGAGCTGAGAAACAATCCCTCTATTCTTAGACGAACTGCCACAGGGAAAGACTGCAGAGCCTAATTTCAATCATAATGTTTTATTACGGCTATTATGGGCTGGCTAATAAAGTAACACAGGTTTTTCCTAGGATACGAGAGAGCCGTGAAAGGGGCTATGTTTGCAAATGGCTGTGAATACAAATGAGGTAAATAAAATAAACACTACTGTACCGAATGGCTGTGACTCATTCCAGGATTTTTAATATGTTTTCTTTTTTTCTAGCTGAAGCCCGCTGGGGCAAACTGCGATGGCTTTTATTATCCTCCACATCATTATATTTATGCACCAGCCACTGCCTGGAAAGCAAAGACCCCAGGATGGACGCCTGCCATCTCCCTCACTTGTTTTGGTAGGGGTGGTGGGGGGTTTGAAATAACAGTATGATGCATAATAGATGTGCAGCTTGATATAGGCTCTTTAGAATGTTCGCTGGAAAATTCTGGAAACACACAGGGAAAGTAGAAGCCCAGTGGTTGGTGTGGTCAGCCCTTCCCTGAGATGCATGGGAACAAGAGGTGGGCGTGGCCTTTAATGCTTTTCGCCAATCATTTTGATTAGTACCACAGGTGCATTATGGTCCATACTGGGCCAAATGGTCCACTCAAGAAATCTGGCAGTACTGGGCTTTGTAATGTTGGTGTTACATCATCAGAAAGACCCGCTGAAATCAGGCTACAGTAGTGATGAGAGACAATGAATAGACTCTTTTTACCCTGTTTTTCAAATGATACGATTTTGCTTTCTCTGCCATGCAAACAGCTATCCAAATCTCCTCACAGCGTCGGTACGGATTCGGCACGCACACCTTTTAGCCGGAGCAGAAACTCGTTTCCCAAAGCGTGGCCACTTGGTGAGCGTGATTGGAAAAGCAGCAAGCCTGGTTTAGTGAGGCCCTCGAATCCTGTGTCTGTAGCTAATCTTTCACCAGTCACAGGCGCGGTACGATTGCCAGAGCAAAATCAGCCTTGAAAGGGGTCATTTACATATATATTTATTTATCTGCCCAGTATTTTCTCTGAAGTGACTGATCACCAAAACTGATATGTGCATTAAGAAAAGAAGTCATGCACTGAAAATTGAAATGCAGGTAACCTTACATTAAAGTTTTAATAAGGATCTGAGTTTTGGTGAAATCAAGCAACTCAAGTCAAAGAAAAAGCATTCTGGTAACACTCAAAGATCTCATTAATTGTCCATCACTGTTTATCTTCATCGATATCTATAGATACCTTCATAATGCATTATAATGGTTGGTATAAGAATTAATAAAGCATTACAGCATCTTCTACTGACAGTCATAAGGCATTATAGTGTTGAGTAGAATACTGCATAAGCTCCAACAAAGTTCTCACCTATAATACTCTACAGATACCTTCATAATGCATTATAATGATCGGTGTAAGAAGTAAGGATGCTTTATAAAGGGTTTTAGTATAATAGTGGATTTTAGGTGAAAGCTTCATAGAGCATTCATAATGCATAATCTACATAGCTATAATGTGTTATGCCTTTTGATAAATATTTATAGCCATGTTTATAATGGTTGATATATGCATTATAATGTGTTGTGAATGTTGTCAGATTCTTATAAACATGTCAGCAACACTTAAAGCCATGTTTTTAGTCATTTATACACACATTCATAACAAATAATAATGTGTTCATAAAGCATTATAAACATGGCTATAAATATTTATCAAAAGGCATGACATATTATTGTCATGTTTATTATGCATTATGGATGCTTTATGAAGCTCTCATCTATAATACACCACAGATAACCTTATAATGCATTATAATGGTCAATATAACCAGTACTGGATTGTAAAGGTTACCTTGTTCATTTGATTTCCTCTGCCAGCCGCTGGAGGATGGGCTCTCCCTTTGAGTCTGGTTTCTCCCAAGGTTTCTTCCTTCACACCATCTTATGATGAGAAAGTTTTATTCAAGGATGGTAGGGGATCAGAATTGGATGGAAAGTGATGTGATAGTAATGTGATGTACATAGTGTAGCTCCAAAGTCAAGCCAAGTCACGTCAAGTCAAGTGCGCTTTGTTGTCATACCACCCATACGCAGGTATACAGTGGTATTAAATAACATCCCCCCCCAGGACCACGGTGTAACATGTAACAGCAGTGATGGGGGGAAGGATTTCACAAGACAAAAACAGATGGGACAGTGCAAAAAAACAGGGGGGTTGGACACAGGGGATCATATGCATGAGTTTGTGTAAGTATGTAAACGAGAAATAAGGAGCGGGGGAGTGATTAAAATGACAAACAAATAGATAATCAATGTTAAGTTGAAGTCTAAATACACAGTACAATGCAGATTGATTCTGATTTGATCCACACCGCAAAGACGGAGACGCCGAAACACTCATGGATGATCGGCCTGACACTGGGGACAGCGCCCCCACAAGTAGGGAGGGTGAAAAGCGAGGGTGTGGCAAGGAAAATGACAGTCTATGAGAAGCAGGAGCGCCATTGATTCTGGGCAGTTTATTATCATATGTACAGGACACAATGAAATTCCTGTTTTGCTCACCCGAGATGCTGCAAAAAAGGAAAAGAAAAGCACCTTGGGGAAAGTCTATTGTGAAAGGCGCTATATAAAAATTTATTGAATTGAATAGTACAGCTGCGATGGGCTGCCCCCCCATCCTGGGTTGTTCCCTGGCTCGTGCCCATTGCTTCCAGGATAGGCTCTGGACCCCCCACGACCCAGAAGGATAAGCGGTTTGGAAAATGGATGGATGGATGGAAAATGGATGGATGGATGAATAGTACAGTAGATAGCATATAAGATATACTATAATATAAAATATAACATACATATATAATAAATATATCTACTGGAGATTAAAAAAATAGTAAAGTGAAGAAAAAAATAAACAGAGGTAATTATTTATATAAAATATTCACACAAACATAAATATACATTAACATATATAAAAATAAAATATACATATGGATTCTAGTAGGAATGTACAGCATAATGTGGCTGGCTCAGTAAATAAATTATACATGAAAATATACATACATGTAAATATGGTCTAGAAAAAGAAACGCAGCATAAAGTAATTGGTGCTCTCAGTCTAGTAAGCAGTATGTATAGTTGTATGGAGAGTGTGGGGGTGGTATACTGGGTGATCATTGGTATAGTGCCTGGTGTGGGGGCACAGGTAGGTGAGGTGGAGGGTGGGAGATGTTGATCCACTTACCGAGATCGCTAACCGTGAAGGCGTGAGGCGCTGCCAGGAGACATGGCGTGAGTGGCGGAGCGATGAAATCCGAATCGACTGGAGCCGGATCGATTCTGATGCGAAAACGAGGACTAACACCGTCTCCCTGGCTGCCGGTCGCGCTCGCAGGTGAAAACAATATCGCAGATGGCTTCACCACTTAACGTGCCCTTTTGGGTCTGACGAGAGCGGCCGTGAGAAAAATGGCAATAAAACTCCGCAGTATCCAGTCGTCACGTAATCGCAGACAGGACGCCATCTTGTACATCATATTAGTATATTACACCGTAATATCGTTCATGTGACGTTAAGGGACAAGTCCTCTGCGAAGAACACAGCATAGAATTATTACCTGAAATTGAAAGAGTGCAATGTACAATACAAAAGGACAAACTTTCTTATTTTCATATAAATGGGTCTGTGGAGTTCTTTGAGTGCCATTTGTACTGCGTGGCATTCAGATAATGCTTGTTGATCTGTATGCTTTCCTGTTTGTTACTGCGCTTATTCTAAGGCCTTCAGTAAATAAAGACCCTTTTGTGTGCTATATGCTGTCCAGGCAAGAACACTGATAAGCACAACTAGCTGCTCATTGAACACATACTGTAGCTAAATGCAGTGGCCTACAGGCAGATATATGGCCACGGCCAGTTTCCGACGGTGCACTGGTGAGCTACGTGAATTACACCAAGGTATGTTCCGCGACCCCACGCGTGGGACCGCGTGCCGCCGTGCGCCTGCTCACCGATGAGCACGTCTGCTTATCTCCTCATTTCACTCAACGTCGTGACACCATTCCAGGCTCCCAGACTGGATTTTAAAAGCACATGAGATTCAACTGCAGGTCAAAGGTTAGAATGTTGAGTTCATGTATCCTCTACTGTATATTTATCATGTTGTATAGCAGTTTCTCTTTTATTTTTCGGTTGTTTACATATGGGAGCCTACAGATGTCATCCGATTGTGGTCTGCTTTTCATTACCACAGACTGTGTGAATTGATTGGTTGGTTGTAAATACGAATGTTTCCCAAATCCTCTGTTTACTTCTGCAGACTAACTAAAAACATGAACTGGAGAGCATGGGGCCTAGTGGAGGCCAAACAGGAAGGTTTTCAGTGATGAACACTGATCGCCGCATTCATGTGGCCATGTGGGAACTCATGGGAAAGCAATCACGCCATCAACTGAAGTGCTCAAACTTCTCCCATCCAGACACACATAACACACACACATGCGCACATGTAAGCACAGATACACTTCAAAAGGACATGGGGTCTGAGCAGCCACTGGCTAACTGTAATTCCAGTGCTTTACAATTCCTGTCAAGATGTAGCATGCATATTTTTAGCAGCCAACAACCCCTACTGTGGACACAAATCCAGCCCCTGGACTCCAAACCGATGGAAATGAAACATCCAATTTTTATCATTATGAGAGCAGAAACATTCTTCACTCTCATGTAGTGTGAGTGTGTTTTTAGGGTCACCCGTCCACGAGAACAACATCCCTCTGGGGTTTTCAATTATAGCCCAATTCAGAAGGGTATTTGATGAGCTGGACAACGAACCACGCAATTCAACTAATTTTCCTGATTGAATATAATTCCTGGCCTCTTGAAGGGGTACACAAAGCTGGAATAGAAATGAAGAGTTTTGATTGCACAATTTCTGGCATTAGTCAACTGCATCCTTGTAATGACTAGATTATGCTAATTATTGTCTTCTGGCTAGCAAAGCTTGCCATTCTAATTTTTTAAGAACTTGAATCTGATTGGCCCTAATGCAGCCCATTAACCACAATGCCCCCTGCTGCTCAGAGGGTGACTGGCAGCTCCAGGCAGATGCAGGGATTTCCTTCCAAACCTCGCTGTGAAGTCTTTGTCACCATGTGCAGCAAACGGCGAAACAAAATGAAATTAGGGGAAGGGGCCACAATGAATGACAATCATTCTTTATTAGTTTATGTTAAAATTGCAGCAGCACAGTTAATCAAAGTATATGTAGACTTACAATGAAACTGTCTTGTCAGGCTTTCTCGTGTAACAGTACCCCAGGGTAAAACACATAAATTCCCCCTCCTGGAGATGATTTAAGCACCACGTTGGGCTAAATATCTGTTTTTTTTTTATTTTATCATTAATTTTGACTGTTGACTATCTACTGATAGTCAGAATCTAAATCCAAGACTTCAATAAACCCTCCTACAAAGCGTGCAGGTAAATATAGCTGCACACACAGGTCTCCCTTCAGCTTTAATTGGTCTGTATATGAGCTTGTATTTCTGCAATATAACCCTTAAGTTTGGCTGTATCAGAATGAGGCTCCCCCCTACTGACATTTATCCAGGATTCAGAAAAGCATGACATTTATTTCCTAAATGGTGGTGATAAATTCCTGCAACGTGTCATTATACTGAGCTCGGGCTCGCAGTCCACAAATACGTTAAGCTCATCTTGCTTAATGCTTAATTTTCACCGTCAATGTTAAGCTATTTCACTCCCTCTTTCCTAATGAATTGTTATTCCCAATTCAGGATCCATATCACAGAAATGCTGACTGCAGACCAGGAGACTATAACGGAATTAAAATGACATGTGGAGGTGCGGGCCGATCTCACCCGGCCTCCTTGTGGAAATGAAGAGAGATTCATTTTTCATTTGCAAGAATAATAGAAGCGTAGTGGTAGTTCAGGGGTCACCTCTGCGTCTTTGCGGTTAAGGCGCTGTAATATTCTGCCAAGAAACATCAGTCAGAATCCGATAAGCACAGACAGTCGTCTTTTGGCAGATATCGCAATTTTCTTCTACGTTAATGGCCTGTGTAGTAATTTTATTGCATTGGCCTATTTTTTTATGCTGTTATGGGTACGTCCGTGGCCAGCATCTTCCACAACAATCCAAAATTGCAGAATTGTCAGGGAACTTCTGAATATGATATGAGCTAGAATCTGAAGCCTGTGATGTAAACAGCACATAGGAATGAAAGGGTTGTCCTGGGGGCACCTCATGCTGCTGAGCACCACATTAGATATGCAGTTACTGATGGGGAGGACCTCTAGCCAGTCATTGAAGTAATCTATGATACAAGCAGCCATAATAGCCCGAATCTGCATCACCAACCAGCAAAGGTTGGAAAGTGTTAAACAGTGATGGACAAAATTATGCTTCATGAACCATTTGCTGTATTTTTGAGCCCATTAGATGGTGCTCTTGGTTTACTATGGAGCATCTCCCTTTTCTGAACAGAGAGCACCATCTAGTGGGCTCAAAAAATACAGCAAATGGTTCATGAAGCGTCATTTTGTCCATCACTAGTGTTAAATGCACTGATGAAGTCAAAGAAGGGAATCCTCGTGATATTGACTTGTTCTTAATCCTTCATGACCCAAAATCTTATTGGCAATCAAATTGGCCACAAGAACAAAAGTCTAGACCTTCTGTGTTGGCCCATTGATTTTGCTGGCAGAGGTTCTGATTCTGTGCTTCCTCTTTGGCTTGTCAATCCCTCCCCAGCAATGCCCTTGTTAGTGCAGCACAGCGAAAGGTCAGACTTTGATATTCTTGGTCTGAGTAGGTTAGACTAATTTGAGTGAGAGTACTTATGGAGACCAGGATTTCCCCAAGATGTCCTGCTCCCCTGACAGATCTAATGTTCATGGCCGCTGAGTGCCCTCTATACACCAAATTAGGCATCTTATCAGATTCTCTTAATTATGTTGTGATTCAAGCTAGTTTTGTAAATGGCATTCAAAAATAGGGGTCCTTGAATTCCCCTCAGCAGATGTGTGAGATGCAATTTAAGTGAAGAACCAATAAAAAACATTAATAATAACAGCGTGATAAAAGTTCTTGAGTTCAACAGTTACAAAGGGATATCCCAGTCCAAACAGCTTACAAACACCGAGGGTTAGGTACTGTTTTACATCTCAGCTTGATGGCTATGTAGCACATAATGGAAAGACCAAGGTCATAGTGCAAACCTTTCACGCAAATGAGCAAAGGACCTTCGAGGGAAATGGGAAAATTGAAATGTCATGGAATATGTATTTTGTTTCTCTCCCCAGAGAACGAGATAATAAACCTACCACTGTTAGGTACACGCTGACCGACGTTTGTGCAATATTTACAAATGGCACCGTATTGGATGACCATGGTTCCGAATGTGCTTTTAATTATTACTTCACAACGACTCACTGTCAGAAACAGGAAATACTGCCAGCGGTTATGAAAGGAGGGGGGTGGGATGGGGAGGGTGTGGGAAAGAGGGGTTTGGTGCCATTTAGCAGACTATTGCTAGGCATCATGAAAAACGAGGGCCACACGAATGGATGTTTGGCCATGCACAAGATGCAATTACACAGCCTACCTATAGAGGGCGCACGCTCAGAATGGATTTAGGTCACCTGGGTTACTGTACCCTGTGTGATATGTGGCCAGTGCTGCCCAGAAAAGTGGCACGGATATTCTTTCCACCCTCTTTCTCATGCGTGTCCACACCCTATGACTTCATTTATTTACTCATTCATTAGGCCGACCTTTTATCTAAACCAATATGTACATTCATGTGGCTCTGGATGGCCGTGGAGTTACCCTCAATCTGAGAAACAGGAGTCGCAGGCCGCTCGTGATTCATGAGCAATCAGCTCATCCCCAGACCCGGGGGGGGGAGCGGGGGTGGGTTTCCTGGTTATCAAAAACAGCGACTGGGTGGCCATGACATCACGCAGGGGCACAAGGTTGGGGAGACAAATGAGGGCCTGCGTAATGTTTGTTTGCGTGTCGAGCCAAACGGGTTCCGTTAAGAAAAAATAAAAAGAAAGGTGCTGTCTCCTGATTTCCTTTAGCGGGAGAGCAGACTGATGACCGTGAAGTAATGAAAACAAACTTCGCTGGGGAAAAAAATAACGTTTGCAGCCATCAGGAAGTCCATTAGGTTTTCCTATGGGCTCCTCCTACCTGCTGGGATCTGTATTTGCTCCAGGTGGGGGGGGGGGGAGGGGGGAGGGTTGAGGTCTGAGGGGTTGGGGAGAGGGTACGACAGGAATTTGCAAAGTTGCAATCCCCTGTGCCTAAACTCGTCAAGGCATAAAGGGCCCAAAACACACTTATGTAACACAGACTCATTTAAAAAAACAAAAGAAAACAGATACAGTCCCCCCCCCCTGGAAAATGAGATTATAACTACTTTTCAAAATAATTACATGGAATTACCCTACAGTCGACTAAGGTGACATAACTAATAATTACCCTGTCATCACACCTGGGAGTTCCTCTTTGTTTATTAATGTCTAATTTATATTGTTTCTCTTAATGATCTAGAACAGGAAGAACAATGACAATGGATGGCAGAACCACCATCTTAGCTACTTGCAATCCCTCATTTCAAATCGCACACATCATGCATTTCAGCCGGTCCCATGCAAACCTGCACAATAACTGAACCTCTTGACCCTGCCTGCTTGCTTTATTCAGTTGTAGCCACTTGTTTCACTGGTTAGAGGAGCAGGGCTGATTTCATTAACAAGCCAGTGTCCTTAATAGCCTAGCTAATGAGTGTGCACCAACCATTAAGATTCTTGGTTATTAGATCAAAGTCTTTGTAAATGAAAAGCCCAATTCAATGCAACCCAACTCGATTTTTTCATAACTGATTATCTAGTTATGGGTTACGTTTGGCCTGGAGTTTCATCCCATGAAGCATAGGACACGAGGCAGAGGAACAATCTAGAAGAGACAGCAGCCCATCATACACCATCAGCTGACCCAACTGCATATCTTAGGACTGCAGGAGGAAACCATGGTGGCCAGTGGGGGCCGATATACACGGGGGCAACAGGCTATTAGCAGCCTACAACCTAAGTTCCTATTCGGTAGAAATTGCAGGCTCTTATTTTGGTAAGAAAAGTGCACAGGTTATTTCTGTTTTAAAATCCACAGCATTATCAAACATCCTGAAGGACTGAGGCAGAGGCACAATCGCAACACCCGGCTAGCCTGGAACGCTTCGTCCTTTGTTACACATGAAAACATACAGCTACTTCAGTTTCCGGCCTTGTTTATATACCTGCAGGCTCTTCCAGTTCTCTAACCGCAGCTTTTGTTGTGTGTGTACCTAATTATAATTAGGGAGGCCAGCCTTCACAGGCGTTTTTGGCTTGTTCTTAATAGGGGTGGTGGTGGTGGGGTGGGGGCATTATCTATAGGTAGGGGCACTGTAAAGGGGGGAAGTTAGAACAATTCTTAATTCCAGTCCTTCCACAATTGAGGTTCAGACGCATGGTTAAATCTCTTCCAGAATCTTACTGTACAGATGCTCCTCGTCTCAGAATGGCTCGACTTACGATATTCCGACTTTACGGTGGTGCGATTGCGATACACACCCAGTAGTCTTTGTGATCTGCTGGTGGGTTAGGGTTATGCCGTGCGAACTGTACGCATTCACCCAGCCACGCTTCCAGTCTTTGTAGCAATCGCGAGCGTAAACATCACATACAGTGTTAAACAATGTATTGTACGCTGTTTAACCAAATAAACTTGTAATCATTTGTTTACTTTTCAATCATTGGTATTTAGTTACAGTAATTATTTTCTTATTCATTGACAGTAGTTCTTTATGTACATATTTAATTATCATATTCATTTTCAAATTACAAAATTTCCTACTTACGATAGATTTATTGTAATGTTACCCCATCGTAAGTCCAGGAGTACCAGCCGTAAAGGGGGGGGGGAGTCAGGATGATTCCAAGGGCCCCTGAATGACAGAGGCCCAAATAAATTTGAAACATAATTGGATTGGTCTGGGTTGGGGGCCCAATATGATATGCTTTAACGGAGTCTGAAATCTCTAGCGCCACCCCTGGTCACAACTTCCGAGATGATGGGCAAGGGTCCTGCTCTTGCGTGTGAGCAGTGTGGAGACTGATTAGCACACGTCACTGGAGTCGCTTCACGGCATCCGCAAGGATCAAGATGGACGGGATGACGGCCCTTTAATAGATCTTTTTTTTTCTTTATCTCTGCTCACGTCTTGGGCCGTCAGACGGGATGAGGCCCGGCGAGAAACGGCTGTGTGACAAGTTAGCCGGCGTGCAAAATCCTCTCAGTCCGCATAGAAAAATGGGTTCCTTTGTCTGAGCCTCTCCATCTCCCCCTTCCTGATAGCCGGCCAAGGGCAGACAAGATAAACATGCCTAGCGATGGCTCTCGTCTTATTTTTCATTTTGTTTGGTTCATGGGGTTTCACATGACAACGAACGATGATGCTCCCTTGTGTGGAAAGCTATGTTTTTAGCTCTGAACAACAAAAAAATATATATTGTGACTGAGAATTTCATCATAAATCCCATTAAATCTGAATGCAAAGTGAGAAAACAGAATGACCGGATAAGGCCAGCAGGTGGCGCAGTGTTTAAGGGGAAAAATAGCAAGGTCGCCATCTCCAGAACGACAAGCAGGCCACTGGTGACAAAAAATTGAGAAAAAAAATAACTGTAAGTGAAACAGGAAGCACTGTGAATAGACCTTAATTGAAAGGCTGCTTTCTTAACTGCCATTGATTTCTGCCCTCTTCTGCCAGAATTAAGTGTCATGTGCTACATGCATCAAGGCAGCCGGCCAAAAAGGAGAAAATAGCAGAGAGACACACAGAAATCATTTTTCCGTACAAAAGATAACCGAATCGCCCGTTCGTAGCCTTTCCAGACTGACTCAAATTGCCCCCCACTAATGAGCGTTTTACAAATAATGCTCTAAAAAGAATCAGGCAGCCTTTCACCGAGGCAGTTAGCCGGGAAACGGGGAGAATCTGCACTGGTGCGACTTAATTAAGGATTCACATGCAAATGAGAGCGACTCATGACTCCTGGTGGATCAAACACCCCCTACCCCCACCCCCCGCCCCACACACCACAGCCACTCTCCACTCCACTGTCCAATAAACGGCGCCGACTCACCCAGGCGTAGCGAAAGGCACCAATTATGTGACTGAAATAACACAGCAATCTAATAATCACACCAGAGAGGGCAGAGAGGGACTAGATGCCACACAGAGAAATAAATTTACAGTAAATTTCTGCTATCAAATCTGCTACCAGTTCCTAGGGCAGAATATGACTTATACCCAGAATTATATGATGCTATAATGGAAGTTTTGTATGCTAATCTAATTACACCACAGAAGGGGGCTTTTAAATAGACATTGAGGCTCAAGCCTGGAAAACAACTGTGCCCTTCAAACTGCTTGAAATTTTTACGCTTGGTTCTGCTATTCTTTAAAGGCGTGTGCTGCATTTTAAAAGAAATTAAGAAAACTGTGGGATATTTGCAGAAGAAACGGCTACCTGAAGAGATTAAATTAAAGTATTTCTTAAGCTAATCAACCTGGATAATCATTTTGCATTGGCTTCAAAGGGAGGAACAGACTTCACTGAGCGGAAGAAATAAAATGACAAAATATTCCCTATAGCAGGAAAGCACACGGATAACTTCAGCAGAAATAGACATATAATTAGGTTTTTATATTTAAGAATTGAGTATCAACAATGCATCACAAACACATTCCAGTGATGTCTTCCAGAGGGGATCTGAGAACCATATTAAACATCAGTGACCAGTCTAAACTGCAAGCACATTTGAATAAAAGCAGACTGATGGCATTTCGGACAGAATGTAAACGTGCCAGGATGCAGTCCTGGGGTCAGAAAGCCGGTTAATGCAGAAATACAAAACATGACTGTCTGACATTTAAACATAGCCACTTCTATTCAGACCAGCAGCGGTTGAAGACCATGTGATTGCCAAGGCGAGCTTCTCCACCACCCCCCTCCCCCAGCTGTAAAAGTAGTCCAGCAGGGGATGGTTTGCCCCTCCCCAGGCTCTCAGCTGATGCCCCTCACAGGATGCTGCCCCTGGCAATTACCAGTGTTGTCCTTGCCAGTATCTGCCATTAACTCAAACAACACAGCTTCAAAATGTGTCCTGGTAGAATAACAGTTATTGAAATTCATTGGTTAGTGACAATGAGATTGACCATGAAGCAGGTTTGCATTATTAGTCAAAGTCAACAGTGCTTGACTGAGGAGGCTGACAGGGGCAAACAGCCCACACAGTAAGATAAGCATGTTAAAATCTGACAGACTGCACGCTTCACACAAAGAGCTGACCAAAAAGGACTTTCCCGTACTTCAGTGTGAGCTCCCCGTCTCCAAAAGTCTTTGTTTGCCCTACCGTTAGTTTGACCCTAAAGGGTTAAAAAAGCATCGTTTATTGTCTGGGTCTGCCGCAGGACGATGGCAATGACATTGCCATATTTTTCCTGGTAGTAAAATCTAATGAGCTGAGCAGGGTGACAGAGGTACAGCAAAGCCCTATGTGCGGCTGTTTTAATAGGCTACCTCTGCCTCGTTAGGTGGCTTTACTAGTGGGGCTCTAAATCTGGTGGCAATTCCCCCCCCCCACACACACACACACACAGACACCCCCCCCCCAGCGCTAAGCACTGACCCACACAGAGCTGCCGGAAAGGAGGTCACGTCGCCATTACCGCGTTCACATTCGCTTCGGAACTCCCCGCTATTCGGCACGGATGGTGTTTCTGCCGTCCCCCGCCCTCTCCATTCAGGAAGAACGCACACCCCCATAACTGGCAGCGGCGCCGGGGGAATAGAGGCCTTCGGCTGATGTCATTGGGCGCACCAGAAGGGCCGGGAAGGATCCTGCCAGGGAACCGGCCCGGTGGAACTCCAGGTGAATAACAGCGCTCCAGATGGCATGCTACACTAATGGAGCGACATCCGCCCCCAGGCACATCACGGCAGGGGGCACGCTGTAAAATTTACCAAGAGACCCCTCCTCCGCCCCCAGTGTGGTACGCGAAAATGAGAGCTCCGATTTACACGCCACCCAAAAAGCAGACCTAACCCAATACAGCACGGCTGCTTTTTCAAGCACGGAATACCGTTCTACATTTCGTTCCGTGGTGCATATCAAACAAGAACCCCCCACCCCATAGGCCTATATAAGGTTCTGCCTTAGCAGCAAAAAAGCACAGAAGCTTAATTCATCTGAGGTCCCACGATGTCCAGGGAAAAAAGATCTCCAGACATAAACATTTTGATGCAACATTTGTTGTATGTAGGTGGGTAAATAGCACATAATAAAGGGGCTGTGAGATCCGCTCATCATGCCAGACTCAATATAAAGTAAGACCCTGATGATAGTAGCAGCGGGATAAAGGAAACACGAAAATAGTCTTAGATAAACAAATTCCATGTACGTCTCAAAGCAGCACCATGGATATTAGTGATGCGTGTTTCAGTCAGTGATAAATGTGGGGTTTGCCAGAATGTGGCGCTGTAGAAATTTCAGAGTTCCAATAACATGGCTCTTATAGGAAGCACACTGTTCTCATCTCACAATCGCTTTATAGCCATATTGAGAAACAACTCTGGGAAAGTGTAATATAAGCCTGTGGAAGAAAAAAATCAGACAAAAGTCATTGTGTATTTCGCCAAACCCGAATCACATCAGGCGGGGGGGAATCAGACGTGTCCCCGTGCTCTCAGCAGTGCCAGGGGTTTGCGGCACCCCCGCAGAAAGAAAGATGAAGCTGCTTTTTCCACACCCTTGGTAGATTAAAGCATCCAGAGATGTGGACAGACGGCAAGTGACCAAGAGAGGGAATGACTGAGAGGAGGCTTCTGCATGAGGAGCTATGAAAAGATGGTTTATTTGCTATATGCACAAGTACAGGTTTGCTTCTTTTCACATATCCCATCATGCTCTGCTTCGAGACATTGACAGAAATATATACAGAGCATGAAGCCTGGGGTATGAGCACAGGGTCTGCCATTTATTTGGTGCCCCTGGGGCAATTCAGTGGTTTAAGGGCCTTGCTCAAGGGTCCAACAGTCATGGGACAATTCTGCCGAGGATGGGACTTGAACCTTCTGATCAGAGGCATAACCCACTGAGTCACTCTCCACCCCACCAAAAAAAGTAAATATTTAAATACGACTTAGAATTGCTCCCAGCAGAGAAAGAGTTATTTGGCTCCAGCTACTGAGCCCGCGGTCCAGAATGACTCCATTTTGCGGAGATGGTGAACCAGAGGTGTCTTAATTGCACCCTTTGATCCAAGAGCCCGGCTGACCCTCTCGAACAAACGTCAGCGCTGGAGGTTCGCAGCCCCGCAGCTGACAGCTGCTCTGCTCCGCCCCGCACTCGCACAGTCGCTGGATTCCGTTTCTGGAACCTGCCACGGATTTAACTGGGGAATTAAGTGCAAATGAATTAATCAGTGGTGATTTGTGAAGGATTATGTGATCCTCGTTTTGCCGTTGTTTTGGCACGGAACGCGCATTAAACAGGCATGAGGAAATGCTCTCCGGCTCATAGACAGCTATGAATTACAAGTCCAAGTCTGTGAAACATGGGCCGTTAGCGAACAGCGCTCGCTCTCAAATGATCCGCGAGGACTCTGATATTTTGACTCCGGTGACCCGGTAATTCTATCCAGGTCACTCCAGCAATAAAGCGATGATTTAATGAAGGACAAAGAGTGAATTTCATATCACTACCAGTGGCGCTGTCACACATCATCGCTCGATTCTGGTCCTCTTTCAGGTATCATTGTTTACATCTATAATCTGAGTTTATTGGGCTACTTGTCTAAATTCCTCACTGCCAAACTCTCTGAAGGTGTTTTTTTCCAGGTACATTTCGATGGCGATCTTCTTCCAATCAATCAGCTTCTTCTTTGAGGAAAAGATTGGTGCTGGTCGATTTTTTTTTCTGCCACATCACCACAATCTGTAACATCCGTAATCGATATCTTTCTTCCCATGGTCATACTGGCCAGACATTGCTTCTTATTCGGTTTATATTGTTCATCTTGAATCACAAGAATATTTAAATACTACACATTTATGGGATCAAATGAGTTTATGGGAGTTTTACTTAGACAAATATCTTCTGAGGGCAGAATGAAAAATGATTGGTTCAGAGACATAACCAATCAAATTGTAGAGAAGGTGCGTCCAAGCAACTAGAGGAGGCAGGATTAACCAATGAGATGTCTTGGTCCCACCTACTCTAGTTGCTCGGATCCACCTCTTCTACAATCTCATTGGTCAAAAGAACATTTTTGTGCAAGTTAAACTCCCACAAGCATCAAATGATATAGAACCTTTGACCCCCAGACCAAAACACAAAGGCTGTTTTAATGAGTCTTTAGTCCCCCTAAAAAGCTCTTTAACGCCCACAAATAAATGGCCACTAATTAGTTTAAATAGTGTGTTCCAATGCATTTTCAGTAAAATTAGACCCCCCTAGTAAAGACTTGGCCCCTCTTGTCATAAAACTCTAGGGACGCCCCGCTGTTCCCAAGCCCCCCCTACGCCAGTTTCACCCCAGAAGTGTTGAGCTGGCCCTCCGCTTCTGGGAACAGCCAAAGTGTACAGCGGAGGTTAGTGGGAAGAGCTCCTACAGCGTCCCAGCGGTACTTTCTTCCTTGTTTACCTCCTCGGCTGCTGGGCTGAGAGGAAAAGAAAGCTCAAATCGAACTACAAGATGAGCTGTGGAGGAGGGTGGTGTTGGAGGGGGGTGCTAAGGGGGTTCTGAGGCTCGATGGGAAGTCTCCCCAGCATGGTCCCTTGAAATAGGCCCCTTCACCCTCTCATTCTGTCCTCCGCAGAGCCGGCTGGCAGCCCCCTTCCCCCTTCTCAGGCAGGCTACCTCTTTATAGACCAGCAAGCCCCCAACACCACACAATCACAGGCAGGCTGATGCTGGGCCCTCATGCAAACTTCAAGGGCCCGTGTCACTTCCAAACTCCTCCTGACGTCTTTTATTCAAGCGAAGGTTTTCTGTACCTCCTTCGCCTTAGAAATCCTACCTGAACAGAGAGGCGGTTCATTCATAGAGTCTTTCTCATTGTTATTATCACATTATTTTAGAGGCAGCGATATCAGAGCTTTGACGAACGGTTGATAATTTCACACAACCGGCGAACCTGCTTTTTTTTTCCCCCTCGTTTTCGTTTTCAAAAGAGTTCTGACTATTTTTGTGTACCGTCTCTTTCATGTAAATCTAGGACAGCGGCGGTGCCCGTTCTGAAAACGCGCTTTCGTTCGAGTCATTATAGTGGCATGCTAATGAACTCGATTCCACCTTCTCTGAGGGTCAAGAACGCAGACGCTGGCGAGGTAACGCGCATGCAGGAAAACATCTGGAAGAGCACACTCTCACGCCTCCTCCCTCCTTAAAAGGTTGGCTTTGATGCCAGCCCAATTAGCAAGGCGTACATGCACTGATATATAAATATGCACCAAACGAATGAGACAGAATCCTATTTCCCAAAAGAATTCTGGCATTCTAGCATTTCAGCTTGTTATAGTACCTGCTGCATATACATTTTTTTTTTATTTAACACCTTCACAAACGAACGGTTCCGCTAATATTAATATATGTTTGATTCGGCACAGAGCTACAGCAATACGGAACTGTCACTTACCGCGAACATCCCTGCCAACCCTGTCGCTTGGGATTTTGACATTCCTCAGAGGAGGGGAAGGTGGGATTGGTGTTTTTCAGTCATCTTTGGCCTCTCGGTGTGACTCCGTTCATTCTTAACGAAATATGCTTATTTTGGGGTCCTGTCAAGCCTTCTTGGGGGGTCGTTAGCTACTCGTGGCCTTGTCCCCCTGCCCATGCTGACCACGGAGCCACCATAACACGACGTGTCGTTGTTGGATCACACGACTTCATTCCCACGACAAAATGTGTTAAGGAGCAAGCCTGATCAGCTATTTGCAGTTGGGATCCTGATTAAAAGCTATTATTGGCTGTGACACTGTTGGCGTTGGGGGGGGGGGAGGCGATATGGGAAGGTGTACCGAGCCAGGCAGGTCATTAAAGCAGCAGCTGGAGAGGGCCAGGGGAGGGTGGGAGGGTGTAAGGGAATTAGGCTCAAAAGAGGAACAGGCTGTGAGCAACCGCAGCCGGAGGCAGAGTCGACAGCTGGAGTGGATGGAGTCATCAGCCCAGTGAGGAGAGAGCAGGCCCAGAAGCGGGTCCAGGAGACAAGCTGCCGCCCAGAGCGGCCCCAGCCCCCGCAGCTCAGCATGCAGGAACAGCCCCCCAGGCCATAGCCGCTATTGCATCACCAAGCACTGTTGGGGACTTGACAAAACTGCAGGGCTTGTACTGGGCTGCAATATTCACTTGCATTTTTTTTTAGTTATACACAGCACTATACAAAGGGGACAGAATAGTCCTCCTGAATGTGGATGCCGCATGCACAGGGACTCCCTTATTTAGCTTAGCGATAAAACCCATCAGTGGCACAAGGGAAAAGCTCTTAGCATGTCAGCAAATCCCGCACTCGTATTACTGCTCTTTGAACTTATACATAGGAGCTACTTCCAAGCAGACAGTGTTACTCTGAACATAAAGTAGCATCACGGTCTTCTTACCTGCTTGCTTTCCACAGATATTAGTGTTTAGTTACCCGTCACCTTTTCTAAAGGCTTGAAAAAAGGCAAACATGTCTCATTTAGATTTATTTATCAAGCTGATGCTTTTATCCAGGTGAGCTACAATGCAGGTAACACACTCTGTGATTCAAACCTTCAACCCTTATATTATTACTACAAAAGGCATAACAAGATATAGTTACTGTGCAGAGGATGCTCTGTGTAAAACTAAATTATAACATCATAGAAACTGAGTAGGAGGTTTACCGATATCGTTTGCATAAAAACCAAACGGTAGGAGACTTTTTAGCTGGGGAGAAACTATGCATAAACATCATCATGACAGACCATGTAGCATATTAATAGGGCAGGGATGGAATCGGGAGTCTTTCCAGCAAGGGTCGCCAATTATTTAGCAACACAAAGAAGACCCCTGATTAGGGCTGGTTTAGCAAAGATAATGATATAGATTTAAGTGCTTTTTTGAGGCAAAGAGAGTTAAGGGGTAATGTGAATGCACTTATGAGGGGTTATTAAATATTGATGAGAACTGTTTTGGATTGAATATTCCATGCCCTTACATTTCTGAAGTCAAATAACTCGAGAACGCTTTGCTTGTGGGTTTGAAAAATGTATACTATAAAGTACTGCCCCACTTTCCCAGGGGGGGGAAAGTTTTGTCGTACATCTAGTAACTTAAACTTCACATAGATTCTGCCGAGCAACCGTTTATTTTTTTTTTTATGTATATACCACTTTGCCTCGTTTACGTCATTGATATTTCCTAATGGAAGAACAAGTTGGCCAGGTTGGGAATCTCAGCTCGCTCCCTCTATAGCAGGTGCTTCACATAACAACAGTGTGCCAAATTCCACAAAAAGTTCATTCTGCAGCAAATAAAAGTATTCTGCCAACAATTTGGCCTAAATGCGAAAGGTCAGGACAAGATAAATGCATTAATCTGAGTGACATAAAGCTCTGTGTTTTTTATCCCTTTACAAATACAAAAATAAACAGATTCATAAATAAAAACATTTACAGAAATTGAATACTTTGACAAGCAGTGAAAATTGGGATTCAGTTTTATTGTGTCAGTAACATTGGCATGGAATTCTAAAATATAGATGTCAAAATCTTTCAGCATCTTCCCTCGGTTTTCGGTCTGTCACAATGATCTCCTTCATACAAACAAAGACTGGATCTACTCTCTCAAAACTTTTCTAAGAGTGAAAAACTGTGTCTCAAAAAAGCCCTTAAGACAGAGGGCCTTTGCTTCTACTTGGCTCTTCAAGCCCGGAATGGCCAAGCAATGCTTCCTTTTTCCAAGTCCCTACACTTCAAGTCAGATTAGATCAAATGGTGGGTTGATGTGCCTGGATGATTTTGCCAAGCCTTTGTGATTCCGGGGTTCTACCGTAAAGCCACTGACAGCCCTGTCGTCTGCTGCTCTCACCCAAACCTAATAGATGATCCAAAGCCAGGCCAGTTGAAGGACAGATTTGTAGTTGTTCTTACCCCTCAAACCCTGTGAGACACCCATGCTGTGCCCTGCCTGTCCCCCATACTGTCACCCTGCCTGTCCCCCATACTGTCACCCTGCCTGTCCCCCATACTGTCACCCTGCCTGTCCCCCATACTGTCACCCTGCCTGTCCCCCATACTGTCACCCTGCCTGTCCCCCATGCTGTCCCCCATACTGTCACCCTACTTGTCCCCCATGCTGTCACCCTCCCTGTCCCCTGCCTGTCCCCATGCTGTCACCCTGCCTGTCCCCCATGCTGTCCCCTGCCTGTCCCCCATGCTGTCACCTTGCCTGTCACCCATACTGTCCCCCATGCTGTCACCCTGCCTGTCACCCTGCCTGTCACCCTGCCTGTCACCCTGCCTGTCCCCCATGCTGTCCCCCATGCTGCCCCCTGCCCTGTACCCATACTGTCACCCTGCCTGTCCCCCATGCTGCCCCCTGCCCTGTCCCCCATGCTGTCATCCTGCCTGTCTGTGCATACTGTCACCCTGCCTGTCCCCCATGCTGCCCCCTGCCTGTCCCCCATACTGTCACCCTGCCTGTCCCCCATGCTGCCCCCTGCCCTGTCCCCTAAGCTGTGACCCTGCCCGAAAGTACTGAAAATAAACTGTGAGTTCAAAACCAAAGTACGTACCAAACCACGATTTTTGTATACCGTTACACCCCTAACATACATATATATACATATATATGTACATATATGCATAAATTAAAGAAACCTTCAGCCAGTTGAGAGACGTCTCCAAGGTTTCTAAGAATCACTAAATGTGTTAAAAAGTTAATCGGCAGGTAAATCTCTATTCCTGGACACTACAGGCAAAAAAGTCAATTACATTATGTCTAATATATCATAAGGTTTGGTTGTTAAATGGTTGTGAGGCTCGATTAATACATTCAGGAGATGGTGAAGCCTAACAATGTCTGGAGGCATCATGGCTGTGTCTCGCGATGGATCCATCTGCAGAGAAAAAGGGAATTTTGAGAAGGTGGC
The DNA here is from genome assembly GCF_023856365.1 of Brienomyrus brachyistius. Taxonomy (NCBI): domain Eukaryota; kingdom Metazoa; phylum Chordata; class Actinopteri; order Osteoglossiformes; family Mormyridae; genus Brienomyrus; species Brienomyrus brachyistius. The sequence goes on along the minus strand of NC_064555.1, from coordinate 13,825,980 downwards.
TTTTTGCACAGAGCTTTATGGAGCTTAAAGGCCCATAAGTGACCCATGCACACTGAGACGTGACGAACGGGGCCATCTAGCTGCTAATCAAACACACAGCCTGCCGTTTAGCCTAAACGACCATTTAGTCCGGATCTCCGTCCCATTGTCTGAATTTATTGAGGCAATCCTTACAGCAGACTGAGCCTAATCCATGTGTATGGAATCACAGGACACGGACCGTGGCAGGTGTTCGGCATTCGGAAGAACATTAGAGGTCTGACTCGCTGAAAATGCTGCCTCATTTCTGCACTGTAAGCCATGAAAATCTATCAATGTGTCTCACTATATTATCTTTAGATACTCAAGTGCAACCCCTTACTAGTACATGGGGAAGACTTTCAAAAAAGCAAATATGTTCTAAAAGAAGTACACAATGGCAACTTTTCCGTCTGTATGAAAAAGACGGGGGGGGGTTCTAGGTTAAGGACTTTCAAGAAGGAATATTTCACAAAGACGAAAGTAAAGTTGTTCTCTCACATTTCCTGGAGATACTATTGTTGAAATGAACACAGAAAGGTGTGGAATGATGATTTGGATAATAACTAGTCTCAAATACTTTAATGAGGAAAAAAATCAAGATACTGCACAAGTGAACAGCTTGGGAGGTCATTTGCTAGAAGTGTGTTACAATGGGTCACCCAGTGAATTTAACAGCATATTGCTATTTTAGGTACAGCCATTTTTTCTACTCAAAATATTTTGTTTGTTATTTTTTGTTTTTGTACACTATTGCTGCTTTGGGTGTGCTTCTGAATTTCCAGACAGTACAGGCTTTTTAATAAAAACCTATTTTTATTGTATTAATTCACACTTTCTAAATGTTCACTGCATTATAAAACAGCCAGCCAGTGACCTTTAGGTGTAAGACAACCAATAAGATTCCAAGTTAATTACCAGAAAAGTACCAATGAACTATGGACTCTCTCAAAGGAGTCTGAAGGCATATGTCCTGGATGGAAAGGCAGACTTCTTAGTTGGGCCGGTATCGTGGTTGATCCATGAAGTATTTCTGTCATTTAATAGTTTGCTGCAGTGATACATTAATCACAATTCCTCACTATATTGTATATTGTCTTCCAAAGCAGAGTAGACCAGAGTAAAATAAAACGACTGAAGAATGGAGCTGAAGAAGAAGGACCAGAGAGCCTGGTGCCAGATCCATTTCTTTGCTGTTCTATTGTATTCTAGGTGTAATGATTGGTAAGTATGAGGAAACGATGTTATGCTCCTTTAAGCCAATGTCTCTACTTCTCAAAGGTTAGCTAAATAGCTAACAGTTTCTAATTCCTGATGTTGCATTTCCTTTGTGCAACTGAGAGCTTCCTTGAAAAGCAGGTACAGAGGTATAACGTAAGTGGTTCTCCTTGTGCTTGGGAAAGAACGACCCCTATTCCCACTTTGACACCAATTACCTCTAAAATCAATGGGATGAAGGGCTCTGCATCTTTCAAAATTCAAGCAGTGCCAATTTGGGTCCTCAATTCTTCAATGGTAAGGTCAGCTTCTTTAGTCCACTTGAATTTGAGGGAATCTCTTTCTTCAAACAAGGTTGTAAGTGGTTCCACGACAAAGCTAAGATTCCGTATATAATGACAATAGATATTGGTGAATCCTAAAAACCTTTGCACATCCTTTATTGTCTATGAGTTAGGCCACACTCTCTGAATTTTTGCCTTCCACGGGTTCTCTTGTACATCCTGAGCACTGATCACGTAGCCAAGTAACCAGCTTTCAGTTTTCTGACATTTCTTCCCAAAAGGTTATTGACTAAGAGCTTCTGCTAAACAAGCTATACATATTCTGTGTGGCTTTGGTGATCAGTGGAATACATCAGCATTTTACCATCTATACAATAACAAATGTTTTAGGTACTCGGGTAGAATTTCATTAACAAAAACTGAAACACAGGGGGTGCATTGACCAGGCCATATAGCATTACCAAATACTCATAGTGTCCAACATGAGTGTGAAATGTCATCTTGCATTCATCCCCTTTGTGTATCCAAATTAAACTGTATGCACTTTACAAGTACATCTTAGTAGAATAATTAGCTTCCCTTAATTGCTCCAGAGCTGCAGGGCACAGAGGTATAGGGTAATGGTACTTCACAATGACTTCATTTGGTTGGTGATAGTCGATGTATAGTCAGAGACTACCCTCATTCTTCCCTATTAAAATGCTAGCTTCTTTGGGTAAAGTTGGATGGATGAATACTTCCCTTGAAGCTTTCTGTATGTATTGTTCCATGGCTTTAGATTCAGGGTTTGACAAAGGATAGACGTGACCCTGAGGGGAAGCGACTCCAAGTCGCACATTGATAGCATGATCAGCATGAGTCCCATGATCAGCAGGTTGGTAAATAAATGGCTTTCAGTTCAATGAAGATCTCTAAACCAAAGGCCATCAGATTCTCCACACTTCTAGAATGCACAGGTAGGGTAAGACACTGTAGGAAACAGTCACCAACCAACCAATTCCTTGTTGGACCAGCAGATAAGAGGATTGTGGGAGGCTGAGCTCTACCTCAAAATTAGGAGAATCAATAGCCATGTGACGGACTCACTATGGAGAAAACCCACCTGTAACGTTATGCGAAGCATAACCAGATCCAATCCACCGTTAATGGGTCTCACAGCTATGGATGATTGACAAGGATAGAATGGGATGTTCAAGTATTTCACCATGATCTTACTTGTAAAATTACTATCTGAGTCAATCACTGCTTCAGCAGAAACAGAGTGATTGCATCATAATAACTGAACTTAGATATGTCTTTTCAATGTCAATGTGACAGGACATATACTACATACCCTGGATTTAGTGTGTTGTCTTGGAAGTTGAGACAGCTAGCAATATTGTGCCCACAAGTGGCTACATGTATAGCCACAAATGTTGTTCCACTTTAAAGTGGTACTTATCCATAGGTAGATGCGTGTCACCAACCTGCATGGGTGAAGCTCCATCTCCACCGGAATTACTTTTTGTAGATAGTAGGAAGGGGGACACTCTTCTGATTTTTAAGATCCAGATCAAAGGAAAATAGCCTCTAGTCCCAATGAGTCATTTCTGCAGACTGGCTTGCAGTGGTAAGGATTAGGCAATGAGGGCACTATCATTCTAGGTACTGGAGTCTAAAACTATAAGGTGGAGTCCATAGTTGATTTAATCCACTGGCACAAATTTAGCAATCGCTCCTCAGCACTTATGCTGAAATACTTCTGAAAAATGTTTGATGAATGGAGATGGGGGCCTGACCACAGGACCATTTTTAGACCTGACAGACGTCGCTCACAGTAAATCCCTGTCTGTGAGCTGAGAAATCATAAATGCAATCCTCGCCCAAATCAAGACAAAAATCAGCTGGCCGATTAGTGAACTCCGCGGGTTCACCATAGTCCTTTTTTACTTCTCGGTAATAGTGATGCATCTGGGCCACCTAAAGAGATTGTGAGGTGGTGATCAGGGTATTTATATGCCCCATCTAAGGTGCATTCTTAAGGCACTGCAGAACGCTATGTAACATCGCAAAGAAGCTGCGTTGGTTCCTTTTCCATGGCGAAGTCTTTTGCAATGATTGAGGGAAACTCCATGGGTGGACATCCAATCACAGAGTTTATTGTCAAAGTAAGAACGTCAAATCAAATCAAAGTCTAAAATGGAAACAGGTCAATCAGTTGCTGCAAAATCTCATAGGCGATCCAGAATTGTAGTCCAGCAAGACAAGAAAGAGCAATACACAAAGTAACTATAAACCTAGCTAAAGCACTCAGAGTGAAACTCGAGTTAAGAAATTGAACTTTGCAATTCCCTACTAGCATAATGGCGTCGCTGGAAAGAATCAAGCAATCGGAATAGTCCCTTCGTGATTGTTGGTGATCCTTGTCAGCAAAACCTGGTTACTACTGAAATTCTAGACAGTAATGGAGCTTGCATTTAGGGACATCATGTGAGAAGACCAAAGCGCACAAACATAGTTCGGTTCAGCTGAGAGAGCAGGGGGGGTCGTTATTTCTTGCTTCCCTGTATTTCCTCTCATCTGGCTACAATTTGATCAATGACTTTTGTCCCGTTTCCCCCTGATTGTCATTTAATGATGTAGCTGGCATAACCAAACAAAAAAAAACTAATATTTTGATGGAGAGAAGTAGGACCAGCTGCTCTGACCTCTGCCGAGCATGACTGAGAAACAAAAGCACTTTAACATTGTCCAATTACTGTTACTATTGCATTGTTGACCTGAAACAGGTGTCCGTGCACATGTAACTTAATTAGCACTTAAAAAGTTTAATATTACAATCAAGGCACAAGCAGAACTGTACAGACTCCTCGCTAGCACTGACTGCTGAGTACATAATGTACATTATATGGACAAAAGTATTGGGACACCCGGCCATTACATTTACAGGAAACGTCATGGCATCCCATTCTAAATCCATAGGCATCAATATCCATAGGCTTGGGGAGTTGTTCTCCATATTGGCAGTGATAACAGCTGCCACTCTTCGGGGAAGGCTGTCCATTTCAGTTCAGGCATTTGTGAGGTCAGGCACTGATGTTGGACGTGAAGGTCTGGCTCACAATCTCCATTCTAGTTCATTCCAAAGGTGTTTGATGGGGTTGAGGTCAGGGCTCTTTGTGTACTAGGTAAGCTCTTCCACACCAAACTTACCCAGCCATGTCTTTATGGACCTTGTTTTGTGCACTGGGGCGCAGTCATACCGGAAGCGAAAAGGGCCTTCCCCAAACTGATCACATAATACAGGAAGCATAGAATTGTTCAAAATGTCTTGGCATACATATATTGTCTATATAGTGTATGCTATGTATTCAGCAGTCAGTGCTACAGAGTAGATTGTACAATTCTGCTTTGACTTGATTGCAATATTTAACTATCTAAGAACTAGTAATTCTTTTATCCATATAGTGTAACTTGGTGAGGCAGTGAAAGTGTTTATTGTGAAATTCACTCTGCAAGCAACATTTTTACATTTCCAGACACTATTCATGAGCATACGGCTAATTTGCTTCTAGTTACCTTACATTGAATTCTTCACCTCATACTGGTGTATTTTCACCCATAACTATTGAATAATAAAGATCATTCATTATACAAGGGATTTAGAGTCATGGACACATCACAGCTCAGGAAGTGTGCAAGTGAGGCAGCAAAACACCTCGGTGTCAGAGCCAATCATAGCGGACAGCCTGCGTCATAAATGCAAGCAAGGCAGAAGTGCAAACAAGACCCCCACCAGAGCCCCCAGGCCCCCGCACTGGGGGAAGCGAAGGGCAGCTGGGGGCACTGGGACCGCCGCAGGGCTGGCGGACAGATGCAGGCAGGAAGGTGTGAAATTGCCCCCTCTGGCAAGAGTCGCTGATGTGTTATGCAGCCAGGGTGGTGGGCGAGAGTGCCTGGGGGGTGGGGGAAGGGGTTTGGGGAGGGCGTCAGAATGTGGGACAATATTAGAGCTGTCATAAGCAGCTCCAGAAGGGGATTAGTGTCTGTCATGATAAGAGTAATGGCTGAAAATGTAGAAGGCAAATGAGAAGAGCGCAAAATGCAATATTTTCCCCCTCGCCGTAATTTTACTTCTGAAAATGACTCAGCAGACACTCCTCTATGTAGCGCGACGTTTATTGAATATTTATACGACGTTTGCTGGGTTGAGTGTCCTGCTGTGGCAGACTACTCTTCCGCGTCTCAGTTTTCTGTAGCGTAACTCGGCAGGCATGCGGTGTTGCTTCAGTCTGGCCTGGGATTGGCCGGTCTTCCCGCGTCGGGGGGGCCCCAAGTACAGATGGAGGTATGTGGGTGACGAGTAAGTCGGCTCTCTGCCGGGATCATTAACGTCGCTGCTCTGGGCTGCTTACAAATTGAGGGGAAATGCAAAATGAATCATGTCACACGGCACAGTGGAGCCAGTCAAGGGGGGAGAGGCAAAAAAACATTGGGCCCCCTTCATGTCACATGACAGTTGAACCATCACGCCACTGTTAGCATGTAGCACCTGTGCTGTGGCGTTCCCAGAAAGGGTGTTATCATCAGGATGGAAAAGAGGACCAGCATCCCAGACTGCTCGCGGGAGAAGGTGAGAGAGGCAGGAAGGAGGGAGCCAGATCTTCAAGCTGCAGGCGGCATATTTGAGGCAGATTCCTCGCTTGTGTTCCAGAATTTCGCTCCTGTTCTTTGGTCCGACCCGCTAAACACAAAGAAGCACTCCAAGTCTTAAAGACACCTACATAATATGTGTCCCCTTACTTCCTGGTCATTGCAAAATGTGTGTGTGTGTGTGTGTGGATTTGGTTTGTATTACATTGTGGGGACCATTATTCAGGTCCCTACAAAGATCTGTGAATGCAATCAAGAAAGTAAAAATACCGAAAGTCTCGTGTTTAGTTTGATTACGGTTTGGGCTGGGTAGGGGTTAAGGTTGTCATGTTGGTATTAGAGTTTTCCCCATTGAAATGAATGGAGAGTCCCCACAAAGATATAATTACCTGTGTGTGTGTGAGACTGTATGTTTTGGTGGCTTATTAGTTCTCTCAGATGTGAAAATACTATGAAATTTTTATTACAAGATACACATGGTTTCAGCTTTTCTGGGAGGGGGGGTTAGTTAGTACCTATTTGAGGCTCACATATATAACGGTGCAGGTCCTGCTAAAGAAAAACAAGAAAGGAAAGCAAACAGGATAGAGGATGCTGGGAAAAGAATGGGAGGATGTGACATGCGCCTTCCAGGTCGTTCCCTCGGGGAGCCCCCTGAGTGAAAACAAATAAATAAATGACAGGACGAGAGCGAGGGAGCGAGGCGGAAGGGAAGACAGACCTGTGAATAGGAAACAGGCGAGCTGAGCAGGAGAAAAATCAGCTGCCTTGAACCGTTTCCATCAAAGGAGGCAGTTTTTGAAAAGGCCCATCACCCAAACCAATTGTCCATGTGGAATAACAGGTTATGGCGGCAGAGCGGGGTGGGGGTGGATTGGCCCTGTATGAAAGGCTCCGAGGAGCCATGAGTCGTCCCCACGGCGACAGCCCCCTGGCCTCCTGCAGCCCCCGGCTCCGATGCTTTGACGCTGCAGTCAACAAAAACTATACGGCTCTTTCTCCTTCTCCCTCTCTGTCTCTCTCTGTGTCTCTCTCACTTGAACTGGGTCGGCATGGCGACAGGATTGCTTGCCATGTTGGGCTAAGGGCCGCCTCACAGTTCCAGGGACGTCTGCAGAGACCGATTCTTATTCTGCTTCTGCCGGGCAAGCCTGGGCATGGTCAGGGCTGAGGGTCCCCACCAGCAGGCCGCCATTCTGCCCCAACGCCAAAATGACCCGATGGGCAAATTCCCTATTTGTATAGTTACAGCTGTGACTCCCCCACCAGATAATACAGCAATGGGCCTGTGGGCCCCCATCCATTTATCCTTTTTTCATATCTACTTGTCCTATGTAGGGTTGCCTATTACGAAAGTTACAGGCTCATGGCAGGACCTTGAATGGGGCACCGACCCATCGCAGGGCACACACACACACACACACACACACACACACACACACAAACAATTTGGCAACCAGCCTCCTTTCAGATGTTAAAAAAAAACATCCGAAAAATGACATCCTTCATGAATTTCAGCTGAGTCCCGCTTGGGCCTCGCCTCCGCCCAGAAACCCCGGGTTGCAGTGATCGAGTCTCATCAAAGGGCCGCCGTGCCGAGCATAATCTCATTTCTGACGTGCGACGCGCGGAGGCTGAGAGAGGAGAAGTTCCACACAACACTTTTCCTGCATCTTCCAGTGTTAACAAACATCTCTCTGATCAATATAGACGCAAATAAGAGTCAGACAATTATAACCAGCTGCAGTGAAAGAAGAGATGCCATAATAATGAGACACGTATCACACATTTCTCCGGGTAAAGATCCATCTGTGTTCCTTTCTGTTATCCAGTTCAGGGATGCAGTAGTTCTGGAGCTTATCCCAGTCAGAACATGATGCGGGACGGAAGACACGCTAGACTGGGTGCCAGTCCATCAGAGGACACATAGAAACACACTATAGTCAATTTAGAGTCATGAATTCACCTGACTGTATATCTTAAGAGGTAGGAAAAGTATCTAAAGAAGCCCATATATTTGTAATTGAGAAAGCAGACAGTCCATATAGCAACTTGGGGATAAGGGCCTTGCTCAAGGGCCCAAAAGCGACATCACTCTGCCAGCCATGGGACTTGAACCAGTAACCTTCAGCTGACAGGTACAACGAGAGATGATGGAAACACCACACTCACAGCCAGATTTCGAACCCTCAGCGCTGGAGATGTGAGACAGCAGTGATAGCCACCAAGCCGCCCTGCTAATAAACACATTAACATTTTGTGTATTTTCCCGATTATTTATGCAGTGTTTTCGAAACATAAGTCTCAGGCCTTCGCGACATGACTGTCTCACAGCTTTCCAAACAGTTCCTGTAGGTGCCGTGAGGAGGCTCCATCTTTGTCTGCCCGTGGATGTAGAGTGAAGGGAAACGCAGAGGAGCCAACCCCAGCCGCTCGGCCCCGAGACAGGTGGGCTGAGGAGAGAGCAGAGAAAGGCCTTACATCACCCTGCCTCCTGACTGGCAGTGCTGAAATGGCCCCTCCCTCAATCTCCCTTGGCTCTGTTAATGCCAGACTCCCCTGCAGTCACCTGATGGACTCATTTGTCTCGTCATTCATTAATTTTTCCTGTCGTCCTTGATGAACCCAAGTTGGCCCAATTCCCAAACAATCCAGGAGCACAGAGATCAGGTTGCATGCCTAACAATATTCTTATAGGTGGCTTAATAAAGGGAATTCTCAACACTCAGATGTGAGACTCCATCCCTTACCTCTAAGAAAACTGGGCTCCAGGAATCTGCCAGAATTTGACAATAAAAACAAAAGGTTTATGTCAAAACAACTGAATTTTTTCTCCCCTGAAACAGGCATTATGTGCGATGCCTGACATACTGCCTGGGATTCTGCTATGCCACTTTCCACCAGGAGGTTTTGTGGACAGATAAGCTCCTTGGCTGGATAAGCTAAGTCCACCCAGCCTTTTCAGAGGTCCGATACACCCTGCACCACCAGAAGGCCTTCCAAAATCCAAGGAAAATGGGTGGTGGTGGTGAGGGGGGAATTGAAGGTCACTGATTCTAGGATTCAACTGCATTCACATGATATCAGAACGGGCCACCTCTTCCTCAGGAAATGGCCCTCACTGGTATATCAGGGACAGAGATGATATACACTCCTGAGAGAGGCCCGGGACATTCTAGAACATTCTGTCGCCCATGTCTCCGCATTTGGGAAACATGGGGGAGAACTTGGGTTTAATATAACTACGGGTCTTTTTCACAGCTAATACGTGTTCTGCAAGTCAAGGCGAGATCGGGCTCTATTTCAGTCTGGGCACCTGCACCTGAAGATGCAGACGCAACCTCATCTGCAGCCTTGGTTTCCCCGAACAGCAGGAGTCCAGGGTGGTAATCAAGCAGAGGTTTCATTAAAGTGAGCTGGGCTGAGCCTTTAGCTCACAGCATCACGGAACTCCAGAGACCTATAAAAAAAACCTCCTGGCGTCTCAGGTTCTGTTTTCATCTGTTCAGGAGAAGTGGGGGCCTGGGGGAGCACTAACTGCAGCCCCAGAACCTGCCGTAGGCCACAACAGCAGCAACATCCTTCGCAGATAAGAGCGGACAGCCTCCTGTCTCCATGCCACATCTCCCAGGCCACCCATGTGTAAGTAAACACATATAAATAAACTACACATGACATATCCACTGCCCGTGCGATGGGAGAGGGGCTCGCATGGACGACACTCGTACACACCGTCACACTTGCAAACCGACCGAAATTGGATGTGCACGGAGACACCAACACGTAACACACAAAAGCATACACACAAACGAGGTCAAACACGCTCACAGTGAGACAGAGAGACAGGGACAGTAACACACAAAGTGAGACAGGGAGAGGGTGACAGTCACACACACAAGGTGAGACTGGGAGTGAGTGACAGTAACACACAAAGTGAGACCAGGAGAGAGTGACAGTCACACACACAAAGTGAGACGAGGAGAGAGTGACAGTCACACACACGAAGTGGGGGAGGGAGTGAGTGACAGTAACACGCAAAGTGAGACTGGGAGTGAGTGACAGTAACACATAAAGTGAGACAGGGAAAGGGTGACAGTCACACACACAAAGCGAGACGAGGAGTGAGTGACAGTAACACACAAAGTGAGACCAGGAGAGAGTGACAGTCACACACACAAAGTCCACGAAGGAGCGAGTGACAGTTACACACACGAAGTGAGACGAGGAGAGAGTGACAGTCACACACACGAAGTGGGCGAGGGAGTGAGTGACAGTAACACACAAAGTGAGACTGGGAGTGAGTGACAGTAACACATAAAGTGAGACAGGGAAAGGGTGACAGTCACACACACAAAGTGAGCGGGGGAGTCAGTGACAGTAACACACAAAATGAGACTGGGAGTGAGTGACAGTAACACATAAAGTGAGACAGGGAAAGGGTGACAGTTACACACACAAAGCGAGACGAGGAGTGAGTGACAGTAACACACAAAGTGAGACCAGGAGAGAGTGACAGTCACACACACAAAGTCCACGAAGGAGCGAGTGACAGTTACACACACAAAGTGAGACGAGGAGAGAGTGACAGTCACACACATGAAGTGGGCGAGGGAGTGAGTGACAGTAACACACAAAGTGAGACTGGGAGTGAGTGACAGTAACACATAAAGTGAGACAGGGAGAGGGTGACAGTCACACACACAAAGTGAGCGGGGGAGTCAGTGACAGTAACACACAAAGTGAGACTGGGAGTGAGTGACAGTAACACATAAAGTGAGACAGGGAAAGGGTGACAGTCACACACACAAAGCGAGACGAGGAGTGAGTGACAGTAACACACAAAGTGAGACCAGGAGAGAGTGACAGTCACACACACAAAGTCCACGAAGGAGCGAGTGACAGTTACACACACAAAGTGAGACGAGGAGAGAGTGACAGTCACACACACGAAGTGGCCGAGGGAGTGAGTGACAGTAACACACAAAGTGAGACTGGGAGTGAGTGACAGTAACACATAAAGTGAGACAGGGAGAGGGTGACAGTCACACACACAAAGTGAGCGGGGGAGTCAGTGACAGTAACACACAAAGTGAGACTGGGAGTGAGTGATAGTAACACATAAAGTGAGACAGGGAAAGGGTGACAGTCACACACACAAAGTGAGACTGGGAGTGAGTGACAGTAACACATAAAGTGAGACAGGGAGTGAGTGACATTAACACACAAAGTGAGACCGGGAGAGGGTGACAGTCACACACACAAAGTGGGCGAGGGAGTGAGTGACAGTAACACACAAAGTGAGACAAGGAGAGGGTGACAGTCACACACGCAAAGTGAGACTGGGAGTGAGTGACATTAACACACAAAGTGAGACAGGGAGAGGGTGACAGTCACACACACAAAGTGAGACTGGGAGTGAGTGACAGTAACACACAAAATGAGACGAGAGAGTGACAGTCACACAAAGTGACACGGGGCTAGAGACAATAACACATGTACATGCACTGAGACAAAGAGAGAGAGATGATTACCCATACACACAGAGGTAACGGAAGAGACAATCACATACACAGACGCAAAAAGCAAAAAGAGAGAGACAAACGCACACACTCCCTCGTTCAGTTCTCATTTGGCTCTGCTCTCTTCAGGCAATCTTCCCAAGAAACCCCGATGCCAGCTGTCAGAGGAGCGCACATCTGTATCTCAGCTGCATCCCCTTATGCACCACCCCCCCTTCCAAAAACTGGGCTCCCAGCCCCACCCCAAGTCCCCAAGCCGCTACATGGATCAGCTGTTTCTTATTTTTGAACCAAAACTGCTGTACGTGGCAGCTCCTGCGTCGCCCAGCGCACATGGTTTGGCCGCCACGGGCTTCTGGCTGCATGCGTACCTTCACGTGGCGCAGCCTGTCACCGATGTTTGCAAAACAGTAATTATTATCGTTATTATCGTTACAATTGCCTGGCAGATACTCCCGTCCAAAGCGGTTTGCACAGCTTTGCGTTTTATGCGTTTTATTTATTCAAATAATTAGGTCTCCAACGTCACAGCCATTTTGGAGCTTGGACATTTTATGGACAAATTAGGAGCCCCTTCACAGCCCCTTGTGAACAGCGTATGCAGATATCCTGCCTGGTACGTTCCATTTTTACATACAAACTGCCGTTCTGAAATTATTCCTCGTTCAAAAGTTTTTCCAAGTATTATTATGAACTACATCAGTAATCTGATGACCAAACAGACAAAGAATCTACACAATGTATACCAACGGATCATTAGCAAAAAATATTGATGCGGATGTACCATTTGCTTAGGAAGCTCTTCTCTGACTATCGTACTTGAACTAGCTTTCAGTAGAAATAGAACAACAGTGCCCTCTAGTGATACAAGTTACATCACAGAATTCTGCTTCCAATTTTATATAAAATACAAATCTAAATATAGTAAAACTCTAAAATAACAACACTCTCCTATATTAAAATCAAAACGTAAGGCCATGCACTTGGCTTTTGTAGATATAACAAACTTAAACTCGATAATAAAAAAAGATTTGAGCAAACTCCTGTACTAGGGTAACTAGTGCCACCTAGTGGAAGCATTGCACTTGTCATGGAACGTAAAAAGTTTCCTAGTGCCGGTGGAAATGTAATCAACTCTGCAACTTTTAATTAACTTATGAAAGTTTTTTAAAATCGAATTAAATTTAAATAAAAATAAAACAAAGCCGACATAAATCATAATTATATACTACATTGGCACTGGATGTGATGTTGTCATGTGCCAGAAATCGACAGACTGTTTTCATTAGTTTTCTTTCGTCTTCTAATTAAAAAAACGACAGAAGGGATAAGAAAACGTTCTAACCTATATATGAAAATAAATAAAATAGTAGCATATATCCGAATTTCTATCTAGTGGATAGCTTATGTTTCAGTGAACAATTAGAAAACGTTATGGAGGACACGGACGTGGCCACATGACATAAATGAGGAGCAGTAATACTCTAATATTTAACCTAATTCGCTTCAGTAAAGGTACAGCTGAATGAGTATAACTGAGAAGCAAACCAAGTGAGTCGGGTGCAGAAAAGGCATTAGTGATTCAGGGTAGGGTACTCAAAACACAGTCAAAGAGAATCACATTCTTAACCAGCAAAGAAAGAGAACAGAAATGTTCCAGGTTCCAGGGATAGAAACGAATCTTGAGCCGTTTGATTTGATGCTACCGAAATGAATTAATTTAAAATCTTTAAATAACATTTTTTCAGAACTACATAAGCAATATATCCGCTGAAATTCCAAACTGTTAGCGCTATTCTTACGAACGTGCCAAACTATAAGAAATGTACTCAGTAACATTACACTAAGCAGTCTATCTATCTATCTATCTATCTATCTATCTATCTATCTATCTATCTATCTATCTATCTATCTATCTATCTATCATGTATTTCTGTGTTGTTTCCCAGTGCCATTGTAAAGCATCCAACACCCCCCCCCCCCCCCCCCCCCCCCCTTCTGTCCCGACGAGTTTAAGTATTATAAATGTGGCAATGGAAGTCTTAACAGGAGTTTCCTCTGGTCATGCTACTGAAAAACAGCTCCAGCGCCACTGAAATTTGCGGATGAGCCGGTGGTATTAAGTCTGGTGTCCAGCGTGGATTAGATGCATGTCTGGATGAAGTGGAGGAGCTGTCTGTGTGACATCAGGCTAACGATTTATATCTGAAAGCCCGTAAGACCTAGGAGATTTCTGGAAGGAGTAGGAGAGGAAGTACAGAATCCCAACTCTGGTGGAGCGGATCTGGGTACAGGTAACCTCCGAGGACCTGACATGGACAACCCACACATCCAATGTATATTCTAACCCAGGCAGATAGAGATAGGACCGACAAGCGGGATCTTGGTCCGAGTCACGGAGCAGAAGGTTCGGAAGCTGAGGGTGGGCAGTCCTACAGGAGCCAAGGGGTAGGTACCAAGGGATCAGGGCAGGAGAGGAAGCATGCGGGCAGGACTGATGGATTGGGGCTAGACAAAAAGACACGGTCAGCTCAGTAAGCCGCATCGGGTGAGAATAATATCCGGCAGTGAGTGCGAGGGCGATCTGGGTTTTAAAAGCAGCGGATAGGTGCGGATGGCCAAGCGTTTCCACCAGGGGAGCGGGACATGTAAAAAAATATATATTTTGTTTACTTGAGATGCTGCTAAAAATAAAGGAAAGCACAGAAGATATACAGACTCATAGAAAATATAAGTGAAGAAAATTAATTAGTAAATAAAGTGAAGTCAGTATACAAAACGCATTAAAACAGAAAGGAATGTGCAGCATTTTAAAATGAACTGCTTAAATGAGCATGAATTACATGAGAATACGCATTTATATATATTTACCCTGGGTTGTTCCCTGCCTTGCACCCACAGATTCCAGGATAGACTCCAGACCCCCTGCAACGATCAATAGGATAAGCAGCTATCCTAAGGGCTAGTTAATGTTATTGCCGTTATAAATGCCTCTCTACATCAATCTAAATGACTTATTTTAGGACTTGTCAAACAGTACCCTAATAGCCATATTAATTTAATCAATAAACCAATTAAGTATAAACTTTGCCGCAATTAGAAAATGCAGACTGGGTATCTAGCAGGACGACAGCAACTTCCGTCAGTCACTGGCACCATATTGTTCGCGTCCATGGGGGGCACTGTGGCGTACAGACTTTCTCTTGTCTGTCCCAATGCGACTGTGTTCTATGGCTGTTGCCTTGGAGATGGACCTCGGTGCTGCGGGCATGTCAACAGCACAGTCACATGGGGGGGGGGCAATCAAGCAGAAAATGACCTGCACTGATGCTGTGCCTGAAAAAAATGCCAATTTCTCAGTCTCATTGCACAAATATGAGTAATGACGCACACAGACCCACTGAATTGCCTTGAATCTTTACCTTTTTCGATATTGGTACGCTTAAGCTTATGTGCAGAGATGCGTAGCAGAAGTACAATATAGATTATGCAATGATTAATGTAATATAGCAAAAGCTCATTGAGTATGATGCATCATGGTATATCCCTGAGATGAACTGGAACAAGATGGCTCACATTTGCAGGGTTAGTGTGGTAACATTGTGATGGAAATTATAAGATAGGAGCGCTGGGGTCCTTCCTATGTATGACCATGTTTCGACGGTGTTTTCACACATGAATCGCGGTCGTTTTTTTACACATGAGCTGTGAAAGACTTTCTCAGCCTTTGACCCCCCATCAGTAGAGATGTTCCAGTCTAAAGGGTGTCTGTGAAAGTGTCTCTTTGTGTCTGTGTTCACTTAAAGGATGGTTGTAAAGGTGATCGGGTGCTGGCCGACCTCAAATGTCCCCCACAATGTAATAAAAAACCGTTTTTGTTTTCATGTTGTAGGGACCATTTTTCAGGTCCCCACAAAGATCTGTGAATGGAATGCGATCAATAATCTACTTTAAAGCTCCCATTTTTGATGCCTGAATTTCAGCGATCACACAAAATCTAGAATTCAACGAGTAGGGGTCAAATGCAAAAAAAAAAATCAATGAGACCACCCCCCCCCCCCCCCCCTCTAATCATGTGAATTTACCGAGTGGGTCCCCAGTAGGTCATGCCCCCTCCCTCCCCGGTTCCAGCACCTTCCCCTGCACATGTCACTAGGCTAAAGCATCTATAAACTGCTGATTAAGCTTCACACTTTTAAAGAAAGCTGTAAACATGTCTAATCACATAGGAGCACAGCTAGCATGACCTGCTTTAGGAAATGAGTCACTGTTTAAGTCCAGCTGCAGATATTATGCGAAGGCACAGGTGACAGTGGGCTAACTGGAAGGGGCATTTGGGGTACGGCGTATATAATTTGATGTAGTCCGTTTCAGCAACATGATCCGAAATAACCCCATAGTACTTTAAGTATTATTTTCATTACACCAGGTTTATTGAGCATCGGAGCTGGGCAATGAAGGGTTGGGCAGAGGAGGCAGAACCAGCCAATCAGATGTCTTGGTCCTGCCCCTCAATTTGCTTGTGCCCACCTCCTTTACAATCTGATTAGTTCAGAGAGATAACCAATCGTTTTTCGTTCTGCCCCCAGAAAATTTTTTTGTGTAAGTAAAACTCTCGCAAGCTCTTTGACCACACAGATCTTGAGCTAATTAATCGTGAGCTGTAGTCAATGCACAAGCACCCCCCAACCCACTTCTGATGACATCATTATTAGGGAAACAGCTCAGCATTTCACCCTCTGTATCATACGCTAGTGATCTGTCCACTCTGGGGGTGTTGGAGGGGCATGGATACCCTGAGCGATCCGGAGGGCTGCACTTGACAGGAGCGCTTGAAAATGTAAAATTGGACTGGGGCGGGGATCATATTTGGTCAGGGGGCCCAAAATTTCTAGGTACCCCCCCGGTCACATGACCATAGTAATTACAGTTAGCTAGTTTATCTACCTTCAGGACCAAAGGCTCCAAACAGAAAAGAAGGACAGGCAAAAGGACAGATGGACTGGATTTGCAGTTTGGTTAAATGTTAAACTGGGTTTCCCAGTTCCGAGCTAGAACACAGGAACAAAACAGAATCACAGATGCTGTTGTTATTCCTTTGAGCAAATTATAATTAAAAAGCACTAGGTTGCGTTAACATGGCGTCACAATCTTTTCAACAACACTGTCAACTCATTATCCAGCATTTCTGGTTATTTGGTTTTTCACTTGAAATGTGCATTGCTTTTGTGATTATTGTCACAGGCTGGTGTGTGGATCCAATGTTCTTTTTAAGAGACATATGCTGGTTACATCAAGATTCTGAAAACTAATCTTTCGTCAATGTTTGATTTTTGGTTTTGTAACAACACACCTGATGCCACTTTCCATTTGGATAACACCATATTCACTCAGTACTTGTGCATCTCCTGCAAGTACCCACTCAGTACCTGTACATCTCCTGTAAGTGCCCACTCAGTACCTGTGCATCTCCTGTGAGTACCCACTCAGTACCTGTGCATCTCCTGTGAGTACCCACTCAGTACCTGTGCATCTCCTGTAAGTACCCACTCAGTACCTGTGCATTTCCTGTGAGTACCCACTCAGTACCTGTGCATCTCCTGTAAGTGCCCACTCAGTACCTGTACATCTCCTGTAAGTACCCACTCAGTACCTGTGCATTTCCTGTGAGTACCCACTCAGTACCTGTGCATCTCCTGTAAGTGCCCACTCAGTACCTGTACATCTCCTGTAAGTACCCACTTAGTACCTGTGCATCTCCTGTAAGTACCCACTCAGTACCTGTACATCACCTGTGAGTACCCACTCAGTACCTGTGCATCTCCTGTAAGTGCCCACTCAGTACCTGTACATCTTCTGTGAGTACCCATTCAGTACCCTCTTAGTACTTGTGCATCTCCTGTAAGTACCCACTTAGTACCTGTGCATCTCATGTAAGTACCCACTTAGTACCTGTGCATCTCCTGTGAGTACCCACTCAGTACCTGTGCATCTCCTGTGAGTACCCACTCAGTACCTGTACATCACCTGTGAGTACCCACTCAGTACCTGTGCATCTCCTGTAAGTGCCCACTCAGTACCTGTACATCTCCTGTGAGTACCCACTCAGTACCTGTGCATCTCCGGTAAGTACCCACTCAGTACCTGTGCATCTCCTGTAAGTACCCACTCAGTACCTGTGCATCTCATGTAAGTACCCACTTAGTACCTGTACATCTCCTGTGAGTACCCACTCAGTACCTGTGCATCTCATGTAAGTACCCACTCAGTACCTGTGCATCTCCTGTAAGTACCCACTCAGTACCTGTGCATCTCATGTAAGTACCCACTCAGTACCTGTGCATCTCATGTAAGTACCCTCTTAGTACTTGTGCATCTCCTGTAAGTACCCACTCAGTACCTGTGCATCTCATGTAAGTACCCACTTAGTACCTGTGCATCTCCTGTGAGTACCCACTCAGTACCTGTGCATCTCCTGTGAGTACCCACTCAGTAGCTGCGCATCTCCTGTAAGTACCCACTTAGTACCTGTGCATCTCCTGTAAGTACTCACTCAGTACCTGTGCATCTCCTGTAAGTGCCCACTCAGTACCTGTACATCTCCTGTGAGTACCCACTCAGTACTTGTGCATCTCCTGTGAGTACCCACTCAGTACTTGTGCATCTCTTGTAAGTACCCACTCAGCACCTCAGACTCCTCAACGTTCTATGTTGCCAGCTCCTTTTCCTCCAAACAGGCCAAAAGAGGACCTTCACCAGCGACAGGGACTATCAGAAGGTGGCAGCCCGCTCAGGCCATCTTTCCTCCCAGCTATTTACCAGCTTTCCCACCCCTTTTTGTCCTCTTTAGCCTTCTCCCTGCTATGGGCTTCAAGCTGTGTTGGGGTTGACCATCCCACCCACTGGCTGGGGCAATTCACACCTGCCAGCCACACCCAGTTACCATTCCTCACTGGTAGTTTCTGTGCCCAGCACGAGGAAGCAATTGCCACTGTCCACCTGAAAGACAACCGTTGCCCCCTGGAGGTGTGTGTCAGAATCTCAGTGGGCCTTTACCTCACAATGTCTATTCAGTCTGTGCACAGCTGCACTCTGCCTGCATGGTTGAATGACTGTGGACAGCAGACTCATTCCCTTTTTCTTGACACAAATTATGTGGACGATTCCTCAACAATGGCACTGTTCCCCACCGTTAGACAGCACGATGCCAAAACCTTTTTTTATGGTCTTGTGAGCAGAGCTGGTTTTTCCAAGGAGCCTGCTTGGCTGCAGATATCCAGGAGATTTATTGAAGATTATAAGGGAAGCGTGCTGCTCTCATGGGTTCTAAGTAAACAGACTAAACGATTAAATGAATTTGCAATCAAAACACCATAAATGAGCTTTTTGGAAGTCCAAGAGTCAACACCCCTTCATTTTCATAATTTTTGATCGTATACTGCCCTGGACCAATGTGAGAACTGGTGTAATGCATCCTAAATGAAGGCTGGCAGAGGAGAAGCCTGTCGCTAATGATGGCTTTTTAACTGTTTTGGACAAGTTAACATTTATGCGGAATCTGATGATTTATATGGAGAAAGGGAGAAATATTTGTAAAAGAAAGGACCATGCTCCCCCTGCTGGTGAACTTAAATTTTCAGGCCAGACCTGCAGAAAATACAGTGGGCACCACCAAGTCTGAAGGTAGATTGGACCGTCATCAGTTGTGTGGTAAGAGAAGGATCAACCAACCAAAACTTCCTTATTCTTATGATTTGAACTTGTGGAAATTTTTCAAAAATATGGAAGAATACAATAGCCTTAAAACGACGTAACATACTGCACGGCCTCAGTCTGTTTTGTCCAATGTGCAAATGCATGAAATTTGAATGCTGAGTATGAAGTAAGTCACACTGGAGTGACTGCTTTCAGATGAAATAAGGTAACGGCAGAGGAAGCTCTCACGGAGATAAGCAGTCCGGGGAGAAAAAAAACTCATGAGAATTTTAACGTATAAAAGAGCAAGTCATTGGGGCCACTTCCTGAACAGCTACACGACCTCAGAAGCTTTTCTTCAAACTGTCACTAACAGGATATCTCAGTGAAAAATCTCAGCTCTTGCTTATGTAGCTAATTATCTTATTTAGTTTCAGACTGTTTATTTCTCAATTTTTGGTTAAAATTATTCAAACTTAAAAAAAAAAAAGAAAATAGTCTTTGCTAAGTATAAAATCAGATGGCCAGTCTTCTCTCCGGAGATTTTCCAGTATAAAATTTCCCTTTGGGGAGGTTCACAGTGCAGTGACTGTTGGGAAAAATACAACGTGAAATCATATGAGTACTTAGTCACTGGTGTGGCACATGGTGCTACAAAAAAATTCCCCAGTAATGATGCCACACGCGACCTGCAGTGTCACATCAATATGCAGTTTTGCTTAAGGCAGCCAGCCCCACACCCCATCTGTCCATATAGCAATTTCCATTTGCGATGCCATTAGATGATAAGACAATCAGGAAACTAGTCACACTGCACTTCCTGTCTGTTACCGTGACAACAGACCTCACTGCATTGTGATACTTGAATTTGGTCACATGCTTATGGGAAGTCCACAAGACAGCACTTATACTAAAAACCCATTTACACTCGGACCAGAAACGTTGTTGTGTTCTATACGTGATTTTAAAATGCAGTGCAATATTTGACACTTTTTTATGCAGTGTATTCATTTTGACAGACTGGAGCTCCCAGGGTTGGTGCTTAAAATTGTGCCCCCAGTGTGTGTGTGTGTGCGCATGTGTGTGCATGTGTGTGTGTTATCTATGTCTTACATTCTGCGGGCCAAATGTCCCCGCTATGTGATAAAAACCTGTCATTTTTACTTGCAGGGACTATTTTTGTTAGGAAAGTCAATTTTATATATATCTTTTATAAATATCTTCGACTGCAATCAAAAAATTAAAAATGCTGGAACACCTGTATTTTATTTAGTTATTTATGATTACAGTTGGGTAGGGGTTAAGGTCATTCTTTTGGGATTAGGGTTTTCCCATAGAAATGAATGGGCAGTCCCCACAAAGATATGAATTTATCCTATGTAAACAGCCGCTAACACTTATTTACTCGTAGTGTGCCAATTGATGAAATGGCATTCCATCCCGGGTGAAACCCAGCTTTGTGCCCTGCACAATGTCTTATTTTAATGTAACCCTCTTTAATCAAAATTGTATCGACTCACTTTGTATGTGACATCATATTCTTCAGTATTTCTACACAAGCCACTGAGACGCAGAGATTCTGGAATTTCTGCCTTTTCTGCCGTTTTTGAATAGGGAAGGTTGCTGAACTGCAATATATGCAATACTGCATAGATTTTCAGTTAACTGGTTAAGTAAGTCACTTCTCCTACTTTATTCCCTTTAATACAAGAAATGCCTCTGGTCCTTACTGCTGAGAAACATCCCAAAAACACTGTGTTAGTTCATCTGGGACGCTCCTCGCCTACAGCTAAAGAGGTCGTTATCCTTATCAACCCAAAGAATCTTTTGCCAAATCGTCACAAGCTCCGCCGGACTGCAGTTTCTCTGCCAGTCCGCAGGACTGCTTGGCATGGAACGGAAGGTAGAAAGGATGCATCTCTGCAGCTCTGAAGACATTCTTGTCTCTTAAACAAGTCCTGCCATCTCAGTTATGCAACACAGTCACTCTGATAAATTTCTAGATGCCTGTACACATGCGTAAGTACCTTCTTATAGTATTGGTCAGTTTTGAGAACGTAAAATCATTACTTGTCAATATTTTCCAGTGTTTCTATTTCGTCAAACAAATGGATTCTTGTTAAACAAAAATAAATTATTCTACTATTTATATTCTTACAGTAAGTGGGCAGCATGTGGCTTGGTGGGCTAAGCCTGTGTACCTGTAATCAGTAGGTCACTGGTTCAAACCCAGCTTCAACACGTCTGTGGGTCCTTGAACAAGGCCCTAACCCTAACCCTCCAGCTCCCTGGGTGCTGCTGTGGCTGGCCGCCCTTTGGGGGCGGCATGGTGGTGCAGTGGTTAGTACTGTTGCCTCACACCTCTGGGACCCGGGTTCGAGTCTCCGCCTGGGTCACATGTGTGTGGAGTTTGCATGTTCTCCCCATGTCGTCGTGGGGTTTCCTCCGGGTACTCTGGTTTCCCCCCACAGTCCAAATACATGATGAGGCTAATTGGAGTTGCTAAATTGCCCGTAGGTGTGCATGTGTGAGTGACTGGTGTGTGAGTGTGCCCTGCGATGGGCTGGCCCCCCATCCTGGGTTGTTCCCTGCCTCGTGCCCATTGCTTCCGGGATAGGCTCCGGACCCCCCGCGACCCAGTAGGATAAGCGGTTTGGAAAATGGATATATGGATATTTTTAAGTATATTGACTCTGCTGAAGAGTTTCAATACAATACATACTGATATCATAGTGAATACTTCCCAAAGCCGTTTAGAAGACTAATAAAATGTTAAAGCCCTGCTTCTTATTCTTCACATTTTGTTTTAGCAGTTGTCATTCTCATAGTCTCCCTGACAGAAATGACAAAGATGAAGACAATGCTTGCACTGTCTGATAATATTTAAAAGATAGTTAGGTGAAGCTATGAAGGTCCAGAGCTAATCTTTATACATGTAGGACTGGACTCGGGTGATCAAGATGCATTTGTTGGCAAATCAATCATTTCCCCACAGTGGGTTTACCCAAGCTAGAGCCCAGGGGTCTCTATGAAAAAAAAGGCCTCAACCCCCTCCCCACCCAATCACATATTACCCTTACTACACTCTGGTCCACAGTTTTCACCATCGTCACCCCCCTTTCCCGGTATATGACCTCTGACCATATAAATGTGTCTCTGGTTTCCCTTCAAGCGCCAATCCTGGTTCCTGATTTGCAGATCCCCTGCCACTGGGATGGAACAGGCAACCCAGCAAGCCTTTCGGAGATACTGGGAGCTGCCCAGAAAGCAAACGGTCAGGCCTACATACCAGTTTCCTCTCTTGTTTCTGGTTTCCCAGCTGGGAGATATCAAAGAGAAGAGAGGAAGCAGTCTGTTTGCGTGGCACCTCATGCAATAGCGGCCCCCACCCCTGAAGGCAGACAGCATCACAGCAGAGGCAAGAGAACATATGATTGAGAGAACAAGAGTGACAGACACTGAGTGACAGTGAATCCAGACATGAACCTGTTTAGCAGCATCATGATGAGCTCATGGCATCATCCTCCATCTCCATGTTGCTGGGACTGCAGATGCATCGGCCAGCTTTACTGACGGTTGGCATACAGTGGCCCAGCCTCACTCCATCACCTCACTGACTCAATGACTCTTTGTATAGTTCTTTTGCCTCATTCTCCTGACAGTTGTTGTTTCCTTTTGACTCTGAGGTACACTCTGGGGTTCACTCTGATGTACACCCTGGGGTACACTAAGAGACACACCCTGGGGTACACTCTGAGGTACACTCTGAGACACACCCTGGGGTTCACTCTGGGGCACACCCTGAGGTACACTCTGTGATACACTCTGGGGTAAACTCTGAGATACACCCAGAGGTACACTGTGAGACACACCCTGGGGTTCACTCTGGGGCACACCCTGAGGTACACTCTGAGATACACTCTGGGGTAAACTCTGAGATACACCCAGAGGTGCACTGTGGGACACACCCTGGGGTTCACTCTGGGGTACACCCTAGGATACACTAAGAGACACACCCTGAGGAACACTCTGAGATACATCCTGGGATACACCGTGGGGTACACTCTGAGGTACACTCCGGGGTACACTAAGAGATACACCCTCAGATACATTTTTCCGCTCCCCTTATTTGTTTTTTCACTAGCACTTTTACTGCAGGGACCATCTTGCCAGGGCTCACATAACCTCTAAGGCAGTTCCTAGTGCTACATGAGCAGCTTCTGCAGCCTAGTACTGCGAAACCGCGGCCCGCAGTTCCCATATCATAGGAGCCTGAGATACACCCATATCACAGCCTGGCTTATTAATAATGCAAGACATGTAGACTCTGTATTGCTCAACATTCACAAGGTTATACATCCTACATCCCATGTTGTATTGTTTAGCCTTTAAAACTTTTGTGATCCCTTACATGGACCTTGGTCATGTGATATGTGACACTTCCTCAACGCCAAAACCCCCATGCCCTTGCATGGTGCACTGCTCTGGTGACGACCCAGTCCAAGCTGCAGGAAGATGTTATCTCCATTATATGAGAAAAAGGGAAGTGAAATGACTGTTTCCTTGGCAACAAGGGGAAAGGCTGTCCGGCTGTGTCAAAAAGTTGTCCATATTGTGTAAAAATGATACTGAACGTTTGTAGGAACTCTTTGATCAAACAGTCATTGTGGAAACTTGGTGCTATAGTCACTGAGGAAATGACTCTCAACGTCAACCCTGGATATCACTGGCCAATGGTGCTGTTATTATTATAGTATCCAAAGTAATTACAGGTTCATTTCCTGCCCATAACTCAGTGACTGGATTTGGGCACAGTGTTCGCAGATGGAGAGCAGAGAGCCAAAAGACCGAGATTGCATTCCTGAGCTAAGAGGCTTGCAGGAGGACCTGGGCCGTTTCCTCTTGGAAAGGTTTAGCCATCGGGATGGGCAGATGTAGCAAACAACGTCACAGAGCAGACAAGAGAAAGGCCAAGCAAGAACACGAGAGAGAGAGAGAAAGAGAGAGAGAGAGAGAAACGTTCTAGGGGTGTGTCTTCTACAATTAGTTCCTCAAGGAAGTCTAGCTCAAATAGTCTTGAGCAAGAGCGTTTTCTGGCAGACGGAGCAGAAGAGTAGCGGCACAGGGGCTCAGGGGCCATTTCTGTCATCATAGCGGAGGGGGGCGGGGCTTGTAAACCGAAAACTCTTCAGAACTGAGTGGAGAACACAGCATTGTAGTGGGGAATTGCAGGCGGAGGAAGAAGCGGCCAAGAAAGGCATCGGTAAGTGCGTTCCACCTGAACTTCGGTGTGCATGTGCGTATGAGTCAGGGGACATGGTGGGTCTCTCTGTCTGCTGCTGCATAAACTTCTTGGCCTCACTTCCTCTCTCATTTGCGGTATGTTGCAAGAGCACTTTGTTAACGATGCAAGGATTCAGTTCTTTCGACCAACGTTTGTTTAGCCAACCTACTACTTTTTCCATGCTGTTTGCTGCCGTTGCTGCCAGTATTGGTTGTTCTGGAGTGGCGGACAGTGAGGGTACCATTTCTTTTGGTGATACTGGGTCTCTTTTCCAGGAAGGAAATCGTTGTTTGGTATCATACCTCTGTAGTCACTGTCCATCTGTGTAAACAGCTCATTTGTAATTGGGGTATGTATGTTATTTCTGGGTAAACAGACATACGGGAACACAATGAAAACATGGAGAGGCAGGCTGTAAGTTGCAGGTTTTGCAACACATCCTGAAATGACATGTGTCCCCATTCAGGCTGTTACTTGGTGGCGTGTAATAATTGGCATGTCAATGTCAGGAAGGATAATTAATAAAGACAGAGGTTTTAATGCTGGTGCCCAAATGACTGAAAATGTTTGGAAATCAAAAGCTTTACCTGAGGCGAATTTTCCTGAAGATAAGCTCCTGCAGGTTGCTTCTTGGTGCCTGCTGAACCTCGGAGTGCTTTTCTGTGACAGCCATTTTCAGCATCAGCAAATTCACCAAACTAACCCATAGTGTGACTTCCTCTCTGAGCAAACACACATGGCAAATTTTTCCCCAGTTTTGCAAAACTTGCCACGTGATGACCACAACAGCTCGCAGCCCTCTGTAACATTCAGATTGTCTGCTTGACGGACCTCAGTGATCCGTTTCATAGTCATCGCGAGGGTCATATGTTCTGACAGTCGCCGGACAGTTTTTGCATACAGAATTAGCTCTGTCCGTTAATTTGAGATTTGAATGAGCTTTTTATTTATATGGTACAGCAATCAATTGGCAACCAAACTCTTATTCCAGGTTCTAAGGATAACGTTAAAACATGTGATGTCATGCATTATAATGCTGGTTACAGAGAGAATTCAACTGTTACTGTGAAGATGAGAGTCTGATCAGGGATCTCAGGTACCGGCCCATGGACCAGATCCGACCTGCGAGACGGTTCCGTCCAGCCTACAGCCTATTTATTAATCATTGTTAAACGTGACAGGCTAATCAACTGAATAACAACATAACATCAGTTCACTAAACAGTTGAGCATTTCAGATCCAGCCAGTACAAATCCGGACCAAGATTTTGTTTCTACCACTTAGTTGAGTATAAAGAGTCACAGTCACAGAGGATTCAACTGGTTGGCAGAAGCAAACTCCTGGTCTGAATTAGTACTTGCCGGACCTGAAATGCTCAACACGAAAAAGTGGCAAAAAAAATGTACAGCACCAAGCTCAATATCTTTTTTTATATAGCTTTTTTTTATATAGCTTTTTTTATATAGCTTTTTTTAAATCTCTCAACTAAAACTCAAACTGAAGTAGCCAGCTTCAGTGAGTGCCACCCCCCCCCCATAGGGTTATTTTAGTTTGTGATCTCGGATCTAACTTTGAGAGTCGTATCCGCAGGCCATCCATCGCCAGGGTCACATGGACCAGCTTGGGGCTGTACAGGACATCCCAAACTTCATCACCACTGTTTCTATCTGTAAGACCTACCAGCCGCAAGCGGTTTTTCAAAGGCAGCGTTGTTCCCCTGTCATCTCAGGCCGGGACATCCCGCCACCCTCGTGGACTGATGCAGCTGCTCATGTGCTCATGCATTCGTAGAAACGCCCCCCAACTTTCCAGCGGCACGGCCTCCCGACTAATACACAGTCACGGTTTTTCCCCTGGTTCAGTTAGACATGCTTATGTCCTTCCTAATCTCACCAAAGACACCATCGTTGCACCATCATTGACTTTCTTGCATCCTTTGTCAGGAAGCTATTCTGACCCACAAGTTTTTTTTAAGGGTAACATTTATAAAAACAAAATCGCTGTGTGTCTTAGTGAGAAGCGGTTCGCGCATTTCTACAACGTATTTCTGTTCGAGTCTGCCCCTGTTAAATACGCCTGTACTTGTCCTCAGGTTCTGAGAATTTACAGGATTGCATCACAGCGTTTTCCTGCTGTGACAAGCGGGGGGGACGACTTTTTTTTTTTTTTCTTGAAATGACATGCAGATATAGTATGTGTGAAACCCAATACCGGCTTTCTGCTCATTTTAGCGAAAAGCGGTGACTGGATTGACAATTTACAAACACGCCATGCATCGGCTGTAGATATAATAACTACTGGCATCATTCAGACTGATACCTGTTGGTTCTTTACACATAATGCCACTTTGTTTATGTTACAAATGAAACTTTCTTTTATCTACTGGTCGTTTTTTTCTGGTCAGGGTCTCCTGTTTTTTCCCCTCCAAATGATGAGACAATTATATGTGTGAAGGTGTGTGAACTCCCTTGTTGTCTTTGTGGTAGTTTATAAGTAACAGCAGTGAAACCAGACTGAAAAAGGAACAATGATTTCAAAGGTGTTCATCTCGACAATAAACTGAAACAAGAGCCCCCGGGGGTGGGATTAGAGACTGCTTAAAAAGTCCTCAAAACCTGTGTCATCATGCCCAGACCTAAATATATGCGCACTTATGTATTAATTATGTTTTTAGAAATTCATATGACTCGTGTGGGGAAACTGAGGCACTTCCACAAAGGATAGATCCGACACGGGGCTCAAAACATTGCCCCCAGGGCACCCAGGGAGGCACCGCAAGCAGCGGGCAAACGTAAACAACACGTTCAGGCTCGTCGTCCTGAAAGCTTCAAACCAGGGCGATGCAGGGCGGCCATCACAACTCACAGTCAAAACATTCTCAAGAGTCATTTCCCGAAACCTACAGTTCTCATGTATATAGCTGCACTCGTTCACCAGAGCAACGCAAGCCAGGTACGGGAATGAAGAGGCAACAGCCCGAGACAACGAGGGGAAATCGAGCCCAGTAGCTGTCTTGGTCAAGGCCACATCAAGTGCACGCAACCAAAACTGAATCAGTTTATTTCAGATGACCATGTGTGTTATGTGGGAGTCTGTGGTTATATTTAAGGTAAATTCCTAAGTCATACTCTTACATTTTGGGGAAGTACTCACCAAGTATCACTCTTACTAAGAAAATGAATGATTTCTGAGCCTTTTATAACGCCAACGGTCAGAAATCTCCATCTTGATTTAAGGCATTATCAAAGCGACATTTTAATGATGAAATGAGCTTCTAACACCGATTATAACCTATTCAATCTGTGATACAGTCTGTGGGCTTTCACTTAAATATTCATGTAAATATTTGCTTAGAGATCCATCCAGGCAGACTGTCTGTTGAAATCAAACAGCATTTTTAATGGGCTGTTTTTTTAACTGGTGTATTTTTGAAATACTTAAGGCCAGACTTATGCACAAGCTTACCTCTGCAGCCCCAGGCCCTGAGTTGTAAGGGGGGGGCAGCATTTTTCTCTAGCTGTATTGTAGCAGTATTTTATGCTGTAGGAACAGCCCCCAGCATTTACTTTACTGGCTTTAGTCCAGAGTCCCCTGCCCCAATAAATTTGGGCTTGGAAAAACTGTACCCACCCCCGCCACTTATAATTCTGCTGAAGAGGGGAGGGAAGCCCAGTCTGTACATTCCAGCGGCCGACGGATATGTATATAACAGGCCCACTTGTGTGGCCGCCTCTAGTACAAACGTCAGGTGCATAAAATGGACTAACGGCAGCTGGCAGGTGTGGAGTATGCAGCAAATCCAAGGCTCCATGACGGCAGGTCAAGTCAGGAGTCCCAGGAAAATGCGTCAGCTGGGCCGTCTGGCGTAGATGCAGAGCCATGCCTTGGGCGCAGAGGTCGGCTCTCTAGTGAGTCGCTGTTGCAAGAGAACTGAAACACACCCTTGTGCATGTCTAAGCTTGCAGTGGATTTAGTTTTTTTCCCCTTCCTTGTCTTTCTCTCTCTCTCTCTCTCTCTCTCTTTCACCCCCTCCCTCTCCTCTGCTGCACACAGGAAGTCAGGCACTTCCTCAAAAGAGCACCGATGAAAGGGTAAACAAATTTCTACATCTTTTTGAAGCAAAACAATTTTTTGAAATTGCTAGGCCGTATCCGTGCCCGTGTGGCTAAATATGCTGAGCGGGCTAAGCTGAGCACGGAGATCAAAAGAGAGAAACATATACCGGGGCGGAAATTCAGGTATATTTGTGGCCAGGTTAAAAAAATATGCATATATGCAATAATTGTAATTTTTAGGGGTATACTCATTGGTTTTAAAACTTGAAAGGTGTTTAATATCCTTTAAATTCTAAATATTTTGAAAAATACTTCCTCAAAATTTATACCACTAGTTTTGTAAGTTAAAAGAGAAAAAAAGCTATATAAAAAAAAAACAATATTGAGTTTGATGCTATAAATTTTTCAGTGCATGTTAATAAAGCATCCCTTTTAAAAATGTCTCACATATTAAGGGCCTGATGAAGATCCCTCTACATTGGGTGTAGTATGTAGCTGTGGTTGCTGGGTTTGTCCTTGTTGATGTGGACAAATGAGGGAGATTATCTGAGGACACAAGCTGCAGCAGACATCAGCAAACCGTGCCCTGAAAGATTTATGTCTGATTATTTGAACACTAACACCCCCCCCCCTTCCCCCCCATCTGCTAGTCTTATGGAAGAAACTGGAATAAATTCTGTGGACGAAGCGACTGAGACTGCATAATTCAAGTTTATATTTTCATTAAATCACGCAGGAGTGAATCTAGCCGTACAATGGAAATGAAGTGTACGATTCGGGCGTCGCCCTTGTATGAGCGTAGGACACGCTGGGGTGCGGCACGAGTCAGTGACTCACGCGCCGTGGACGCTGTCCTTCCATAACGCTTCACACACCGTGCTGCCTCCGCCGTGCTGATAAACCACAGCCAGGGTTTGGCACGAAACACCCCCAAATCCCAGCTGTGTCACGGCTGTCTGGAATACGGACTTATCAGCATAAAACAAACAAAAAAAATAATAGCCGCAATTGCACAATGCTAATAGTGGAACGGAACACTATAGACACTGCCTGCTTTTGTTCTTAAAATGCACAGCTCCAGAGTGAACTAAATGTTTATAAGAATATAAATTTCAGTTTATTTTCGGTAACCTTGATGATATACTTGCTTCACTGTATCAGGAATTTCATTCATCAGCTTCCAGGATTCTCAAAGCAAGATGTGTCTCCATTTTATGATGATGGAACCTTAATCTTAGTAAAATCCCTTAGAATACTCAGCCTTTTCCTTTTATGCCATCAGAGTATCTTAAACCACAAGAGAAGGTGACCTCAGCTGCGATTCTCCCATTGGAGGCCCACAGGGCACCATGCGATGAGCCAGATTGTTCCTGGGGCAGGTGAATGAGCTCAGGGCTGAGTACCTCACCTGTCACAATGCCACCATGCCCTCTTGGTAACACCGGTGCCACATTTCAGCCCTTGGCATGAATTCTCCCAAGGTCAAAAACGAGACACACTGGCATCCAATGTGATCTCTCACTCTGTCCATTCTCATGGGTTTTTGGCTGAATATTAAACGACATTCACCGGATATTAACTGCACCGTAAAAGACATCCTTTTTCGATGACATTTCCAGAACGTGTCTTTAATTATATCTGGGTGATGTGTCAGACTAGGTACAGGTAGATACATGATTAAGTTATTTTTGGCAAATGGTGAAAAACCAATTACTAAGCACAGGTATGACAGTGACCCACCATGTAGAGAGAATTGGATTAAAATCATAGCAGCAAACGGCATACAAGCAGAAACTGTTGGATGGATAATATTTTATAAGAAGATTACTTCATTCAACCGACCAGTGTGAACTTTTTGATGTAATTCCGCAGAATTTTAAGTAGTTCCACTTAGCATGTGTTGATATTGTGACAATAACCTTTGCAGAGATTGTATTTGTTGATGAAAATCAATGCAAATATGCGATGGTTGTTCAAACATCATAGTGGCAGCATGTTTGCATAAAGAGGGCCCACACAGAAGGAGCGGTGCAGTGTGCTTCCTTTATCTAAACACACTTAAGATTGATTCACAGATACTGGCTTGGCAGTGGTGTCTATGGAAACGCCAGGATGTGACTCACGGGGCCGACAGTTAATTTCTTTAATGAGTTTTAATTATGTCAGCTTAAACAAAACTAAAATTGCAAATTGATTTATTATTGCCTGTATAATTCTTTTTTAAAGTTGCTTACATAATTTCGTTCTATATATTGATGTTTTTATTTATGCTTCTTTTAGCAAGAGCAGAACTGCAGTATCGACAGACGTACAGCTGTCAATTCAGGGCCCTGAACTGATGCTGCTGTTTCTGCAGTTTCTGAACTTGACGTCAACCGTCAAAGTCAATCAATCCAAGAGGCAAAATTGGGAAATTTGGGAAAAGTCATCTGTATAAAGGCTTCTAAGTGGGATCATCAAGCCATGTAGCAGGAAAAAAGGCCAGTGGTAGCCTCATGTGTACAGGCACGATTTCTCCATTTTGAACCCCCCCCCCCCCCCATGCATTTGTCCACAGGAAGTCCCAGATGGCCAGACACACCCAATAAGGCAGCTCATTGTCCGGTCCACACAAACATATGCAGAGACTTCCCCCACTGATTTATGACCTTATTTGTTTGTGAATCTGCTCTGTGACCGAATAAAGGCACAGACAGTGTGAACAATGGAAGTGGTGCCACGTGACCGTAATACACAGAATAGCTTCTCCCTGCCGTTTTTTGACAGCAGTGCCGAATTCACCAGTAGTGGTTATGTGCAGGCACATGTACACTAGGAGGACAATAACGAGACAGGTTTCTTTCACAAGAAAAACGCAGGAGTTACCTGAGAACGGATGCCCAGCTCACTGCGACGATACCTAGCATACCACACGGACTTCCTGTACAGACAGGAAGTGAGACGGCTTAATGTGAGCAGACACATCACATAAGTGAAAGACTCTTGGTGCTTTAATCTGAAAACCACCAACTACCGCAATTTAAAAAAATAATAAAATATTGACTGATTAATTACCACAATGACTTTATGTTTACGTTTCATACTACAGCATTGTTAATCAAAAAAAAAAACAGTTACTATCTCAGTTACTGTATCATAAACTAAAACCAAACTAACAATCTATAATGAAAACTGCAGATTTACAAGCTCAACTTGTGCCTCACAGTTAAATCCTGTAAAAGGTACAGCAGCGCATGGCTAAAGTGATTGGTGTGAATGTGCAGCCGAGTTAATTGATCTAATTTTCATTATCATCTGTTAATGCAAGTAGATGATTGTGAATGTGCGAATGTAGCTTCATCTTCTACTAATAATATCCCCTTTTACAGAAGATATAGGAATACACATTGTACGACAAGCACTAATCTAACTTTCATTGGGTTCCGTCTCAATATAATTCACAGCATCCAATACGTACGGCCAATTCAATATGCACGTGTTGACATTGCCTATTGTCAATGACAAATCATTGTAACAAAGGAGGGCTGCTGACTAATGGATCATCACTATCAAAGTAGTGAGCCAACAACCTCACTAGAGGTTGTTAAACTCGTAGGAGGTGCTGACAAGGCAGCTACCGGGATGTACTCTCTGACATAAAACTTACTCATTCCCGCACAACTACCATGTATGTGTGTGTGTGTGTATATGCATGTGTGTGTGTGTGGGGGGGGGTTATGTTTATTTTACATTGTTGGGATCAAATGTCCTCCACCACGTAATAAACACCTGTTATCTTGCCATTGTGGGGACAATTTTTCAAGTCCCCACAAATATCTGTGAATGCAGTTAAAAAACTAAAAATGCCAAAAGTCTCAAAAGTTACTTCTGGCTAAGTTTAGGGCTGGGTAGGGGTCAAGGTCGTCATGTTGGGATTAAAGTTTTCCCAAAAGAAATGAATGGAGAGTCCTCACAAGATATAATTACAAACTTCTTTGTGTGTGTGTGTTTGTGTGTGTGTCTGTGTGTGTCTGTGTTTTGCCATATTACAGCCTTTCATTGCCAAATCCGTGCACATGAGACGAGCCTCTTCACAAGCCCTTCAATGCCCATAATGACTAATGATGCTCCATGACGGCATCAGTATTGTAATGCATGCGGATTTTGCTCCTCAAAAGCCATTTAAAACACGACACACCTTGAGAATGACGAACTCACCCACTGGTAGTTTTTACATAATGATGAGAGTTTTCAGGTGTGAACTTGGCTAACTCTGCTGTCTGGCACGGCCAGTTGGGTGGTTTGCTACATCTGCTGAGTGATTATTAAATGCCAAAGAACAACATATCCAACCTTTGTAAAAATGTTTGTTTTTAATGGGTGACTGGACTGGCAGCCAGGATTAGGTGACTCTCAGGAGAGATAATCGAACAGTGATAACGTACAATTGCACAATATGTAAATTTTTGAAGTCACAAATGAATCTAAGTTCTGTCCTCGGTTATTCAGAATCCTTGACAAATAGTGGCTTTTTTGCAAAGCAATTTTCTCAATTAAATTGAAGGTAATCATATAGAGCAAAAGTTAAATGCCAAATAAAAGTGTGATGTGGTGTTTTATATTGGCATGGGAAATCTGCTTAACCAGAATTATTATTATGACCTCTGAAGTGTGTATAGAAGTGTATTTGTGGGCTAGGTTTTGTCTTCCTTTATTTGTGCATCTCTGTGACGCAGCAGGGTGGCTCAGTAGGTTGGGTGTTTGAGTCCCGCCTTTGTTCTGTGTGTCCCCTCTGGCTTCCCTCCCGTGCTTCAAAGACATGCAGGTAGCTTAACTGGTGTTTCCCATCAATTGCGTTCGTATGTGTTCTCTGATTAAACAGCTCCCCGTGAATCTGGATTGAAGTCGGGTGGATGTTTTTATTCATTTCATTGGTTCAACACTTTCATCCTAAGTGACTTCAAGTAGAGCAAAGGGTGTACAGCTTAGGTGTGCTCCATGTGATTCCAAGAGCTTTGTATTGTTAGCACAATGTCCTACTTGTTGAGTTAGAGAAGCTTTGGTACATTTTTGTGCTGTTTCTCACTAATACACAGTTAGCCAGGATTAGCCAGTTAACCACAAACCATGATTTCTCAGCCAGGCTAAACTTAAACCTAACTTAAGTCACGATTGCCCAATAGGAATGCTCTTTACCTAAACTCTTATTTGATGAGCATGACTTGTAGCTTAAGTTAACCCAGCTAACTGAGAAATCTTGCTTTGTGGAGCACAGGTTTATTATTTATTTGCAAGTGTTTGTGTTCTTGTAAACAATACCAGTGCTTCATAAGCACCGATTCCTTTTTTGATTCTGTTACTGATAAGCATCCGTTTTCTTGCAGTCTTCCAAAAGCCACGATGGAGACCTTCAGTTCCAAAGACATGGCCATGAAGGCCCAGAAGAAACTCCTCAGTCACATGGCCAGCAAGACGATGGTGAATATGTTCATTGACGACACTACTAGCGAGATCTTGGATGAGCTCTACCGGGTGTCTAAGGAACACTCCGGCAACCGTACGAAGGCCCAGAAGGTGGTGAAGGACCTCATCAAGGTGGCGGTGAAGATCGGTGTGCTCTTTCGCCACAACCAATTCAGCCATGAGGAGCTTGGACTGGCAGATGAGTTTAAGAAGAAGCTTCACACAGGAGCTATGACAGCCATAAGCTTCCAGGAGGTAATGTTTCAAATTATAACTTTCCTAAAATCCAAGATTAGGATATACATGTAACAAAGTATAGATGATGTAAATACCCACGGGTGGGGTGTAAGGACCAGGCAGAATGGGTGGGACGTGTGCCCCCAATGTTGGCTTCATTTGTCCCCCCCCCCAAAAAAACAGACCTTTGCTTTTAAATTGTTGTGCTTTTAATGTGTTGTGTTCAATGGAAATATTAAATTCTTCTTCTTGTAAACATCAATAAATTATTGCTTAATATGTGATAATTTTGGTTTCAGTTCAAATACAAAAAATAAATCACAACAATAATTATTATCAGTCATTGATGCCATGAACGGGACAAGCAGTTATGGGAGACTGATGGATCTGTCAAGCCAACGAGTAATTAAACAGTTATATAGTTGCTACATATTTGTTCTCTTGCCATTTACCCTTCAGGTGGAGTTTTCCTTCGACAAAGTAGTGATGGCAAACATCTTAACAGAGTCCCGGGACATGCTTCTCAAGCTGGTAGAAAAGCACCTCACACCAAAGTCACATGGGCGCATCACGAACGTCTTCAACCATTATGCAGACCACGATCTGCTGGAAAATCTCTACAATCCCAAAGGGAAACTCTGGCCCCATCTGACCAAAATTTGTGCCGGTCTCAATAAGTTGGTGGAGGATGGGAAACTATGAGGTTGACGAACTTGGGGAGGGACTGGGTTAGAGCTCAACAGGGGAGGTGCGAAGACCCGGCTGAGTTATCACACAATGGAGGGACTGCAATCCAGTCTTTATCTGTGGACAGCCGGAGGCACTGCAGTTAAAAAACTCAATGTGTCATTTAAATATCAATCCCAGAAAAGGAATCGCTGTTGTACTTTCAAAAAGGTACTTAAATATAAATACCTTGGAAAATATATGGCCTTAATAATGAATCGAAGAATATAATTGTAAGCCTTGGATAGAAGGGCCTGATGGGATACAAAGAGTCGTACAGTTTGGTGAGTGGTTTTGTTAAACCAGAGACTATATCTTTCCATTCAGGTAACAATGTCATCCCGTCCATTGAATATTTAATAAACAGGCTGCCTTGTATTAAACCTTTAACCATAAAAGAGAATAATGCTCATCCTGGGTGGTCACTGTTAGCTGATTCCCAGGCATGTAGCAATATTGTTGATCACTGTTTTTTATATATATAATAGTTTGGGGAGCATTTTTATTTATTTGTTCACTGTAGATATGTATCTTCCAATTGCCAAAAGTGTTACAAGCAAGCACTGAGTCTTCGTCCTGTTTTAAATACTCTATATCCCTAAATGTTTTATCTGTGTACATCAGTGAGTGGGGAAGAGTGCTTTAACATGAGGGGGAAAAGGCAGGACCGAAAGAATACGTACAGCTCTGGAAAGCATTAAGAGACCACAGTACAATTTTTTGTTTCACTCGTTTCTCAATTTATGGATGTGTGTCTGTGAAATATATATATAGCCTGGTTCTTCCCTGCTTCTCATTAATGAAGGGCTTCTTCCTTGCTTTATGGGTCTCCAGTCCTGCTTCTAGGAGCCTCACAGACACTGTTCTAGCAGTGCACCTCACACCTGCACTTAATGTCTCCCATTCCTTTTGAAGGTCACTTGATATCATCCTTCAATTCACGAGAAACTGCCGGATAAGTTAACGGTCATCTCTGCCATTAGAACTTCCGCCCTTTACCTGATTGGTTTCTGGTCGTTCCCAGTGTCTCCTGCTTCACCTTGTTCTTGAGTACTACTGTGGTACAAACTTTGAGCTTGGAAGCAGCAGAGCCAGGATTCAACCAGGATTTTTAAATGCAGATTTGTTTAAAAATATAGAGCGTTCTCTTAATTTTTTTCCAGAGCTGTGAATTGTACCTTGGGTTTATCACATGGAGATATTAGGGTCTGAAAATTCAGGTGCTCCATCTAGTGTTTAGATTGAGTAACACAGTATGAAAGTCACTCATTTTATGTAAAATCCAACTATTAGCAAGGTGACAGACCATCACAACTTGAAATTTGCTGTGAACCCATTTACCAAATGGCAACTGAATACTGAATATAATCTTGACTGTTCCCCATTGTTGCAACAAACATATTTTCCTGTTTGTATGACTTTTTAATAAAGAATGCTCCTGTCACAACAAGTGTCATTTGTTTACATTTTATATTAATATATACATATATATTGTTATATTAATATATTAATATATGGAATTACGTAAGGAGAAGTGCGCCCATTCAAACGTGCTCTGCTTGGTGGATGAACAAACACAGGTCACTGCTAGATTGAAACAAATATTCCGTGTATAAGTCACCAAAAATGCCCAAAAGAACATTGTTTTCCATCCACCAAAACCATAACCAGAAATAAACAGCAGCTCAAAGCACTTTCAGCTTCCAGGCAGAACTACGTAAGTGTTCTCGGCTCTGCCTCGCCTCCCAGCGTTTAATTGCCACGTTCCAGTGCTGATTCAGCTTGAACAGCTCAGGTGTGGCGCTTTGTCAGATGGATGGGTGGAAGGCTCTCTGCCCGGGGCACCTTCCCTACACGCCAGTGTCACACCAAGAGGTAATTCCATGTTGTCTTCCTCATCCTTATCTTTTGGGAATTGATGTCCTCAGACACTGAAAAAATACATTTCCCCACATGGTGTCACTGTAACAAACATTAAGAGACATGTGGCAAACCTTTCAAATGCCACCCCCCCCACCACCCCCACTCAAGCCTGTCTCTGTGTTTGACAGCCAAAATCAAAGAATTAACACAATGATGGATGATTCACCATCTAGACAGGAAAGGTGTGGCAAATGCAGTGTCAGTCCCCCTTTTCACAGTGAGTTGGTTTGATCTGATTTATTAAAATTGTGCCCTAAGTGGAATGCTCCAGTTCAGCAACAGGTAGGCAAATAATTTCACAAATCTGGGCACCGCCTGGCAGACTTCAGCAAAGGGCTTCAGAGTAATCTTCCTCTGATCCTCCATTGTACACTCAAGCTGTGCTCATTTCCTTGTGGTTTAACTGCAGTAGAGAAAAGAAGTTTCGTTTCTCATAAAAAAAGAAAAACTAAACGCGCACTTCAGCTAAATTCGACAGAAAATGTGAACTGAATTTATACAGATATTAGCATGTATTATAAAGCTTGGTGCTTTGCAGCAGCAGAAAGGTCACATGATTTTGCAGAACCGCAACAATCTGAGTAGTTTGTTTGGTGCATCATTCACAGGCATATAAGCCGGCACCCCCCCACCCGCACATACACACACTCTCACACCCACCGCATATCATGTTCAAGTCCAGCTCCTATATCCGATCACCCAAATTTAACCCATGTCTTGCAAATGCGTCAGTATTCTGCCACACACAAATCACAGCAAAACAGTGACACTGAGTAGAACAAGCCAGCCCAGCCTGAAGAGCAACTGAACCATGATATTATGGGGTGGGGAAAAAAAAAGGAATTAAATGTCGAAGTGGGAAGGTTTGCAGGCAGCTACAACGTCAAGCTTTCCTCTAGATCGAGAAATTCTCAAGAGGTTAGCAGCTGTTCATTTGTGCAGGAAATAAATCTGACTTCGTCTTCATGGGAGCTGCCTTCAGCCCCATAAAAAGATATTTTATTTTAAGCACTTTGTAACTTGACACGAAGGCTTTTTTCATTGCCTTAATAGAGCCTTCCTGCAGCCTTGTAGGCCTCTGGTATACATATGTTTAGGTGTACAGCGATTCTGCAGACTCCTTTCTGGGTGGCACTCTGTTGAGGTGGGTGTAGATCATCATGATCGCCTGGTCAGACCTTCACCACGAGCACCATCCTGTAATCAGCATCGCCTTTGGCCTGTCCTAGGCATTCATGCAGCTGTTGACACTCTTATCTTTGTGAACGATTCCATTTTCTGTTACCACTGATCCTATTCAGGGTTATGGGGGGGGGGGGGGGGGTCCAGAGCTTGTTCCGGAGACTATGGGCGCAAGGCAGGGAACAATCCAGGATGGGGCACCAACACATCACTAACCCATCGCACACCATTTGTGAATGATTATCATATTCCTAAATCGATGACTATTTTCTGTAATCCATTGCCTCTTTCACCTTTAATGATGAATGATGATAAATTCTTTATTAGCCTTTTGCACAAGTACAAGTACAGGTGCGCTGGAATTCTTGTCTTTGCTTGCCCCATTTTGATCTCCATAGATTGGGGGGGGTCACAGCACAAGGTCAGTCAATGTGAGGCCGCCCCTGGAGTTGGGGGTTAAGGGCCCAGGACCAAACCTGCCAATTACAGTTATATATTTAACTAATTCATATATCTAGATGCTTTTTATTTCGGTACCTTTACGAAGAGGAGCTGAATGAGGCCAAGTGAATTTGCTTATTGAATTTCATATATCTGGCTCCATGTCAAATATTTATTATCTGCAGTTCTGCTTAGCTTAATTTTATGAATTACACAACTTAAAATACCCTCAGCAGGAGTTAATAAAATCTAAATGTATTTAATGTTTGGAATAGAAGAAGTGAAATCTAATGGCTTCCCCTACATGGCCGAGGGCTGGTTTGTTTAGATCTATGGCTG
The DNA here is from genome assembly GCF_023856365.1 of Brienomyrus brachyistius. Lineage (NCBI taxonomy): Eukaryota > Metazoa > Chordata > Actinopteri > Osteoglossiformes > Mormyridae > Brienomyrus > Brienomyrus brachyistius. Next base: position 13,786,985 of record NC_064555.1, on the reverse strand, counting down.
TGTTGGTGGTGGTCAAGGACCATGTCATCTACAGCATATATATATATATATATATACAGCTCAGTTCAGCTAATCATTCAGTTGCATTGACCAAAATACCTAGTTTGAGATCCGTCATCATGAACAAGTTAATAACAAGCATGTTAACTGAGAGGATTCCACTCATATGGATATTTATATGCATTTTTCCTGCTGACATACTGTATAGAACAAGTCATTTGCAGAACACCAAAATATCATGGCTGATTCTGATTTGGCAATTAAACACAAAATATCATTTGCATGTTCTATACTTTTTCTTTTATATGTCTACATTCCTGCATGTGAAACCCATGACCGTAAGCAAAATGACAGAAACAACAGGGAGAATTTAACCTTTATTCATATTATTTACAGAATAGGATATTTTGTCGTTTTGCCCTATAGCAGCAGTCTGAGGTCGAGCGCTGGTCTCAAAGCTTTCATGCTGATCGGATGTTGACGGCGTCACGCGGCTTTGCTCTTTCTTTAGACATGGCCGCTCTGTAAGCGTTACGACTGGGCCTGCGCAGGACCTCCGGGTGTCAGAAAGAGACCTTCCACCCAGATGAATGACTCACTCACACGCAGCTGCAGCGGGGTTGCAGAACTCAGACGACGGGATGGTGGACTTTGCACATTTTTCGACGAATGGCCGACACGGTGGAGACAGAGTGACACTGAAGGGGGAGGGGCTTTAAGGCATTACGGCACAATGCATATAATCCAGCGCTGGGGGGTTACGGGGCTTTTGTTGCAGTAGTTGTACAGGGTGGCTTCTGTAGGTGAGCGGACAAACCTATCAGCCTTGGACGCTGCTTTTCATTTTACTCTCTTCTTGCGGACTGTAGAAAACAAAACCGTAACTGTTATAAGCTAAAGAACAAGGACCATGATAATAGGCACCTTGAAGGAGAAGTGTTTGACACCAGCCTCAGATCTTTTCAATAAAAGAATGATTTTCAATGTAAAAGCATATACCGTTACAAGGAATACAACCTACAGCCCTATATAATTTTACACATTAACACCTATTTGCCAATAACAGAGATTCTTGCCAAGGGCCATAATAAAATATATCTCTGTGCAGAGTCATATTGACATAAGAAGCCTTGATTGTATGTGCACTTACAGATGTCATTGTTTCGGGTGATCGCCATGGAAGCGCGGGCACGTGGACCCTGCTGATTGAAATGGTACCCAATTTTGAGAATGGAAGGGTTTTTCTCCAGCATGTTGGCAATCTCCATCTCCACTGAGTCTCCCAGCTGATGTCTCTGTGGATAGAGAAGAGAGCAACGTTAGCTCCCATTAGTGATGGCCAAACGAAGCTTCATGAACCAAGTGCTGTATTTTCTGACACCACTAGATGGTGCTCTCTATTCAAAATCAAATTTGGGGCTCAATTCATGCCCCAAAGCAAAATAAGAGCGTCATCTAGTGAGGTCAGAAAATATAGAAAATGCGTCATGAAGCTTCCTTTGGCCACATCTAGCTCCCGTTCTTCGCTGTGGTAGAGAACTGGACTTGGGATACGTAGGTAACACAGGGATTTGGGGAGCCCTAGAGTGTCAGTACATGGCTGTAGAGTTAACATCAGGCTACCGCTGGGAAATAAACAATGGTGTCATTGCGAAGAGGTCATCTGTTTTTAGAGACCACTTCGTGTCGAGTGTTAACAGCGGCTCTGATTTATCAATGTGTTCTGGGCAACTTATATTGACTGAGCAAAAGTATAGGACATAGCCTTGTATTTATGACTGCTCATATGACTGTTTATAAGCCCACTGAATTTCACAGCTTACTCACTGAGAATGGGGTGGGGGGGTGGGGGCAGATATTTCAAGGACAACTGATCCACAACAGCTTCAGGTTCCTGAGAACATCTGATGTCTCATGTTAAAGGAGATTCCAACAAGCAAGCAACCAACAAACTATTATATACCTGGACAGAAAACCTTCCGTAGCTGGTACTTTGATTAGCTTATATCATGTACTATGTTCAAAAAACTTTCATCATCATACTGGAATTGAATTCTTTGCTCTTTTCTTAGGTCTTTGGCCCTTTTTCTGGTTATTTTTATTTGTAGTAACAAAGAACTTTGGTTTTGTCGGCAAATACGCTTTTATGATAGTGCTCTGTTTTTCATGGGAATCCATTTATAGTTCTGACCTGGTTGTCAATCTTAATCTCCTTCAGCGTGGTGTTCTGGCCCAGGGCTTTGATGATAGCCATCATGCCTTCTGCGGTAATGAAGTTGGACTCAATGTTAAGACTTTGAAGGGTTTTGTTGGATGCCAGCATCTCAGCGATGGCCTGCAGAGAACATCACAACCAGGCAAAGTCGTCAGAATCCAGAACAGAATCAGATGGATGCCACGGACACATCAGGCACGTGTCACCACAGAAGGGCAGGGCTCCACTCACCACGGCAACAGGGTCGTTGCTACGGGTGGCGGCGATGCTCAGTGATTTCACCTTGGTATTGGACTTCATGGCATGAAACATTTCCTTTAGTTTGGGGATGGGAATGTCCTGCATGGAGAATAAGGAATATCAGAGTAATTTCTTTTACAATCAAACTTCCATAAGTCCCAGAGGGACAGTTTCATGAATATAATAGCTGATGAAAGGTATAAGGTTAGGCTGTGCTTTGATTAGTCAAGTAGGGCTTGTAATCTGCATGCCTCCCTTTTCTTGTTCAGGGTAGGTGATGAAAGACCATTAATGAACTATTTGTGAACTAATTTTGGGTACCATCTTTATGATGATAAGTGCAGCTCAAGTCTTTTGCCTAAGGTAACCAACTGATTGGCTCATTTATTACATTATAAACCTAGAACCCCAATAATGTTACTCAACGAACTGGAAAGTTAGATCTGGCGGGTGTCAAACAAAGATAAGGGTCCATAATTGGCTACCTTGATGTTGTTCAAGTTGACGTCCTTCAAGCTGCTGTCATTTTTGCTGATCTTGCGAATGGTTTCCTCAACGTTAGTTGGGTTGGGTGGCTCATCCGGATAGATTTTGTACGTGTCCGGCTTCACCACACCTAGTGGTGCGGAGAATTAGCTTGATCAACATCTCAGCATGTGGAAGCTAATGGAAGTCTTGTGGCTCCTATGTTTGGCACTACACTCATGACAATGCAGACTTTGCATGTCTGTCCAAACGTGCCATGACCAATTTGTCCATCTACTTGATGAGATGAAGAAGTTCAACAATAAGGGGAAGCGGAATAACCCCCATATCCCCATATCCATGTTCCTTTGAGTACTGTACTAAACAACAGAGCTTTCTGATTGGACGAGAACTCCATTCTGGTTATTCATTTTAGGTACGCATATGCATATACGCTGCACTTACTGTTTATGCCTTCTGTGTTAGCGATTCTCCCCTCAAGGCCGAGAGCGTCGTAATACTGCTTGTTGCTCATCAGCGTGTACATTCCCAAGATGGCTGCAGGTAGAAGGGGACAGGTGTCACATGGCTTTTTTGTCCACATGGAACAAGAACATAGTGCATACAAAAGCACAGTTGACAGTGAGGTTGCTGGATGTTTTACAATATAACACAAAATTCATTAGATATGATTTAATCAACTTGAATGTCAGTTATTAAAGATTTTAAGGTTGTGTTGTACATCGTTCATTTTCTATACCACTTGTACTGTGCAGGGTCATGTGGGTCCAGGTCCTGTCCTGGATGCTGGGGGTGCAAAGCAGAGAACAATCCTGGATGGGGTGCCAACCCATCCCAGAAGGCAATATAAATTAGGTCTCAAATTGTCTATGAAAAAGTCATGCAACTTCCAATCAGTTATCCTGGATAGAGTCACAGAGGGCCTTTGCCAGGAAATGTAAGACATAAAACACAGGTACACCTTGGGGCCACCTGTACACAGAGACAATTTGGTGAGGACTGCAGGAGAACATGCGAAATACTCTAAAATAGTGTTTCTCAGCCTGGTCCTCAGGAAACCCTAGGCGGTCCACGTTTTTGTTCCCTCCCAGCTCCCTACTGGGGCTGTCTGGGCCATGTGAGGAAACACTGCTCTATGGCCTGTAAGGTCACCATGCTGCCCTTACAGAAAATCACCCTAAAAATTCCAGCATACTGACACTATAGTAGCAAACATTCAACAGAAGAGGGCAGCAAACCCTACCATCTAAAGATATAAACTATAAACTAGCTACATACATAGCCACTCCCTTCAAGGAAGCAAAAATGGCAAGGAGACACAGACAGAAAGAGAGAGGGGAAAACAAAGGAAATGTTGGCAGCTGCCCAAAAACACTCCGCCCGAGCTACGTCACATATCCGTAAACGATACATCAAGGAACCGTCGGTTCTATTTATAGATAGCTAAGAGGACGGCTCATTTTACACTAAAAACACATGCAGACCAGGTCCTCTCAGGCCTGTGCTTCCAGCTTCAGCCAAAAAGGCAGTCAAGAGAATCACGCATCCCAGCATAGTCCAAATCCTAATCTGGTCTCCTTCCAGAGCAGATGGCCAATGATCAATTGAGGAAACCTGGGGAATTCCCCATCACAAAGTGTCAGGGAAACTGAAAATGCAGCCCATTTAGCCAAACTCCTTATCGGTGGATTCCCCAGCTACGTGCTAGCTCTGCGCTTTGGACCTGCCATGAACCCACCCCAGCCAGGACCGGGCCCACTGCAGATGATGAAAAATGAGCATGATGTCACTTCCTTGGCAGCAGTCCTGGTCTTCAGGGCTCTCATATCCCCAGGGGCTGTTCTGCTTTCCATTTAGATGCAGCAGAAATCTAACTTAGTCCACTCTTGCCTAGACTACAGCAGTTAAGTAGAGTTCTCAACGTTGCATTTAATTTTGACAGAAGCTCTTTAGTTTTTGCGACTTAGAAGTCAGCATATGTGCATACAGCCTGAGGGGATCACGGGAACAGTGTGACACATTTTCACACTATCAAGTGTCAAGTCTACAAGGTTGTAGCAACATACTAAATTAATAATGTACTGAGCACAGAGAGTGTAACAAATAATGCTGAGAGGCAATTAATAATCTTTAGCGTCAACCGTGATTAAAATATACAGTGTACAAAAATCAAGCAGTATAAAAGGTTAGACTGATTGTGATTAATTTTGATTAATATTTTATCTTCAATGAATTAGAGGCTATGGCCTGTGGACATTCATTTTATTTAAGTGAATTGAAAGGAATAAGACTAGATTGTTAAATACATCACGGGTTAAAGAGATCTGGTCAAAACTGACTTGGCATTTGTGGCTGAAGTGTAATTCTAATTCTGATTCTTTTTTACATGAAATCTGAACATCAATAAAGGCTTTACATTGCCCCAATAACAGAGCAGCAGTAATAAGAAATAGTGGCCAAGATAGCAAATGATAAAGTATGCACCCTTAAGAAAGTAAGAAAACATGAACTATGGGTGGAAGAACAGCAGCTAAACAGTTAAAATAGAGATATTTGCTGGTAAGGGAAACAATGACAGTAATGGAGCTTGGCACCATAAGCCTGGCTTTGCTGTGGAAAGCCAGTCGCTGCAGATTCCCCGCATGCATTCATTTAGGTATTGCATATTCAGCCTTGGTGTGATATTCAGTGGGCATTCTCAGCTGTGGGGGGTCAGAAGTCACACATATCAGGTCAGCTGAGTGACAGACATGTTGATAGAAATTAAGGAGGCAGAGGGTGTGGCCAAAAACCAGGGGGAGTGGCCAAAGACCCGGGGGGGGGGGGGGGCAGCAAAGTAGCAGGAGCGGCAAAAGTTGGAAGGAGGAAACTGTGAGGTAAATTTGGAGCAGATGGGAGCGTTATAATCGCACAGACATAACATCATTGGGGCAGTTTCACCTATAACATCACGGAGAACAGGTGCGTTTTATATTTTATTCTAAGCCAGTGTTTTCCAATCCGGTCCTCGGGGAGGTGCAGACAGCCCACATTTTTAAAGGAGCTGGGAGAGAGCAAAAATGTGGATTGTCTGACAGGGAGCTCAGAGGGAGCAAAAACATGGACTGTCTGACAGGGAGCTTGGAGGGAGCAAAAACATGGACTGTCTGACAGGGAGCTTGGAGGGAGCAAAAACATGGACTGTCTGACAGGGAGCTTGGAGGAAGCAAAACTATGGACTTTCTGACAGGGAGCTTGGAGGGAGCAAAACTATGGACTGCTGTGGGTCCCCGAGGACCGGATTGGGAAACACTGTTCTAAGCAAGCCAGCAGATGTACATTTCCCTGGAGGAGAGGTGCGCATGACCCTATGGAGAGTGTATGGAGAGCCACACCTGCAATGTCACACATCTCTGCATCCGTAGCGTTCTTCAGTGCCTCCTCCAACTCCGGCTCCAGAGTGATCTGCTCGGATATGGGGATTTGCCCAGAGCCGGGTTTGGGGACAAAAGCTTTTCCTGGGAAAAAGACAGACAGACACGCACTCAGTAACACTTTAAGAGTCCTCACTCAGTGAGCATGCATACTGCCTGACAGACACCAGTATCAGATAGGCATAGAGTACAAGTATTGGGCAAATTTAGGCTTCACCCACAGGCTCAGCTAGTTCCAGTTTTCAGCCCATTTATTGTGAAAAACATTTTTAAAAATCCATTTATTGATCGTCGGGGACCCCCCGCCCCAGGCTAGGAAAATCGTCAGGATTCCAGAGGTGATGGTGGGGGTGGCATCCCATAATTTCTTCAGATTAAAACTGCCATTTCTTCAATCACCCATGCGTACCATAGCAATTTAAAAATAATGTTTTAATTTGGTTTAATTTTAATTTAACCTAGCCCTCCAGCCATCAGATATGACTGCTCATGCATCCATCCATCCATCCATCCATCAAATCACTCGTCTTCCATCTGATCTTTTGACTTTTGACCTCGGCACCAGCTTCCTCAGAGAAATACAACATGGAGGGTTACAGAAATGACAGCCAGCCCTGAAAAACGCCATATTCTGGCCATATTCCTATGTTCCTCTAGAACAGTAGTTCTCAATCCTGTTCCTGGTGCCCCTCCCCCCCCTCGCCAGAATATTTCATTCCTAACCACACTCCTTACATCCTGCCACATTCATTATTAGCCTATTAAGGACCATGTGAGCCTGATTAATGTCAGATTCGGGTGCCAGGAACAGGATTGAGAATCACTGCTCTAGAACAGCAGAAACCGAAATGGCGGGGTCTGTGTTGCCCCACCTGTCACCATGGCAACACCATACCAACTCATTGCCAAGGAGACAGAAAGAAAGAGGCCTAAATGTAGGCCATTGCCTCCTTTCTACAGGAATGGACAGCGATTGTTAGTACCTTCTTCTCACCATAAAAATGTCTTAGGACACAGACTTGATGGAGCCGTTCATATCTGTCCAGGAGAAGCTTCAGTTGGAGGTGTGAAGCCATAAACCAACAGTTGGTGTTTGGTGGTCGTCCAAAACACAAACCTCATACTCCTAACTGGGGACAAGCAGCTACTTTATATAATTTCAGTTTTTTTTTTTTATTTCAGAGAGTGCTTCACCGGCAACATCAATTCCCTGAGCAAATCAAGGCAGCAACTGAGATGAAAGCATAATCTTGAATAAGGATGGAGAGGAATTTTTATTAAGAATTCCCACCAGTCTTTCAGTTAGATGCATGATTTATAATTGGATTCTTCCCTTTCAGTGCAATTTCATATAAATCCACCCCCTACAGAATTTGTCCCAGCCTCGATATATCTGTTAGTAACAAACACCACAAAGCGCATCTTCTGTAAGACGCCCAAACAGACTCTTTCCACATTAATAACAGTGGAGCTCCAGCGGCAGACTGCGTACCCTTCTTCTCCCCGGTAAAGGGCACCAGGTCTTCCCGGTCCTCATGCTCCAGAGCCTGTTTCTCTAGGTATTCCTGCAGCGCATCTCGGTCAAAGGGTCCGGTTGGGCTTTTCTTCGTCTGGTCACGCTGGCGGAACCCAGCCGGGAGGATGGCATTCTGGGACATGGAAGGGAGGTGAGACAAGATGGGTCAGCAGGTGTCTCAGTTCCAAGCCCCCAGATACTGTCCACTATCGATAAATAATGAGGGGCTGCAGCAGTTTTTGCTGCAATACCACTGCAAACAGTCAGAAAAGCGGGTTGAAGAGTCTAAACTATGAAGAAATCATGAAATGTTGAAAACTTTTCTTGGTGGTTCCAATATTTGATATGCGTTACTGTCTTCGTCATAAGGCCATGTACTACACGGTGAATAACAGCTAAAATAGAGACAGATGTATTAAAAGAAGGTGTGCCGTGACTGATACTCTACGTTCAGTGAACGTCAGCTGGTGACTCAACCACCATGTGAAAATAAGTTTCATAGTTTCACCGTTTTTCATATATGGTTCCTCAGCAGTGGAACAAGCCAGCGAAGTGCATCTGACCTGCAGGGCATCTCACAGCATTCGAGAAACATCTAGAGACTCCTCTCTTTCCGGGGCACATCAGCTAACGTCATATAATCAGTATAATAGTATATGTATAATCAGCTAACGTCATCCTGCCGCCATCTTTGTTGACCTTTAACATTTAAATAGTTTCGCTTGACACTACTGGACATTCTGTTCTTGTATATTGCACCAAATCTTAGTTCCTACTAGATTCTTTTGTCGTTATTTATTTGAATAACTTTTCTGACACTAGATTCTAAATTTATTTAGGTTCTAGATTTATGTAACTTGTTCTGACATCTCATTGCAATAATTCCACTAGTCACTTTGGCAATCTTAGCCTAGCCGCACTTGTGCCTTGGGCCAGGCAATCATAGGTCACACCTGCTTCTCCTACCTCTGGGTCCATCTCCTGGAGCTCACAGTCCAGCTGGTCCAGCTCCTCGGCGCTGAGGCCTCTGAGGATGGCATCCTCGTCAATGTCCCTGGGGTCGCTCTTGTGGGACATCCTGGTTGCCCGGACTCCTGGGACACACAAGCGCCCCTCAGTAGGTGCATTAGGAATGGGTCCCCACTACACTTCACCATCCGTGACGCACGTTAATATACCCAGCAAAACGCTACTGTCATTCCCTTTTCCTAAATGGCACCAAATGAGCAGATTTCATTGACTAACACTGAAGAATCCAGACCATTCATTTACAAAGTGATTAAACAGCTGGGTCTGCTACCTGAAATCCAAATCTGCAATTCAAGCTTTGATACAAAATGCGTAACATTGTTTTTTTTTATTAGCTCTCATCCCACAGCATAAATGCTGTGGCCTGTCTTACGACTAGGTGACATTAAGCTCTGGTTTGGGTAAGGATCTATGTTTGCTTTGATTGCCGTACTTTGAAAAGCACTTTAGGTCTCCGTCGCACGTGATTTACGAGGAGTGACTATCAGCCTAGACTCTTACTGTGGCAAATGGAGACGATCATACTGAAAAAAACTGTAAATACTGAAGAGGATGGTTATGGTCACAGGAGCTGTTTGGTGACAGGAACAAGAGGTAACGTGTGGAAATGATGTAATTCCCCATTTTACTCTGAATACACTGGAGATGTTCAGAGAAAAAAGCCACCCAAATGTGAGGCCAGAGATGGATCAAAGCAAACACAGATATACGGCCACTTGGACAACAGAGACGTAAGATAAGTCAAATTGCCACAGCATTATGCTCCTGTGTATGTCGACCAGCTTCAGGACATCCGGTAAGTAAATAAACAGCACAAAAGACAACAGAAGACAACAGAGACAATGGGACACACAACAGCCGATCATTTTACTGTGAGACATGATAAACACTAACACCAAAAACATATGGCTGACTGCAGGACTCTGCTAGCTAAGCAATTACTTGAATAAATATAAATACTTTTTTGCACATATACAATATATCAACATATTCATTGTTATATGATAAATAACCAATTGAATAATAATTTACATTGACATAATTATGACCCTATGGCTAGATGGCTAAATAGAAATAAACCTGATTTTCCTTCATTTTTAAATAATAATAATAATAATAATTATTATTATTGTTGTTGTTGTTGCTGTTTGCTGTTCTAAAGCCTTGTGCACAAAAAAACTGCTCTTTCCTCGTCCATCTGGTTTTACAATATGGAGAGTAAGACCTGGGTAGAAAGATAAAATAAAAGGGTTTCCACTGGTCTCAGTGCCACCCACAGTTGACAGGGTGGTTTACAGTTGCTCATTTGTTTATCAGCCTGCACCCAGAGCACCGGCACACCCACAGACGCACTGGGATGGTGGCACAGATAGAGAGGAGAGGGTAGGTCCTACAAAGGGCACCCATGTACACAATATGAAATTTTAGATGGGCAACCAGGGAGGGAAACCTATTTTAGGTTGTATGATTCAGGCCAACACAGTACAGCCTGAAACTGCCATACTCTACCTAAACATTTATGAGCTACAGAAAACCATCCGGGAGAATCGTTGCTGGTAAACTGCTTTGTAATCATTTAACAGAAAGCTTATGTGGTAGCCGTGGAGTCACCCAGGGCTAATGACACCAGGACATTGCATGGTGCCAGTTAGGTGTTGACGGGCAGCCCAATCGGATGCCAACATTGGTGGCGGACGTGGATGGGCACCAAATATCTCTAATGTGTAAATCCCACTGAAGCCAATGACCGAAGCAGAGAACGCAAACGGAGCAGGAGCTCTACAGATCCTGCCCGGTGGGTGGGCCACCACCTGACCTGAGCTACTATCAGGTACAGAATTTCACATCTGCTCTGGTAGCTGTTCCCAACTTTAATAATCAGGGCACAAAAAATAATCAGGTAAGAACAATTTCGTAATATTGAAGAACATGAGGAACTCTACAGGTCATTTGTGAAGTTTTTATCTTCATTGCAGTTTTAGTAGCCCACTAGTTACAAAGAACAATTGCATATATGCAAGAATATGATTTGGTGGATGCATGGAGAATATCCATACATCCATCCCTCCATCCATCCATCCATGTTTCCAGTGCACAGTGCAAGCCTGGATCCTACCCAAAGGAACATGGCAGAGGACACACTGGATAAGACACCAGCTGTATGGAACATGCTCTCTCCATTATCATTCTTTATTCAATTATCTTCCTGCTCAGACACCCAGCCCTTAAATCAACCCCTGCAGTTTGAGCATTAATAATAACCCAAACAAAGGCAAAAGAAAACAGTGAACAGCTCCAAGACGTTTCAAATATCAGACGGTGTTTTATCCAAATATGGGCCGAGAACGTTGAGATCATGCAGTCTCCCGAATCACCGTCAGCTTTTAGCTATTCACCGTGATTCGGTTTGATGTTCCCCCGCAGCGCAGAAATCACCCCCCTTTACTCCCCCCCCCAATGTGCACCTGTTCCCACAGTCCCACGGGGCAACATTTGGAGGCCACGGCGAACTCACAAGGCGACAGGGTGTGAAGAAATCAAACAGCGTCAGTCACCTGTCACAGCCAGCTGGCCGAGGGAAGCTATTTCCAGGCAGTTTAGCAGCAGCATCACTCTCAGTGAGCATTGCTGCCATACCCTGGCTAAACACAGGCCGTATAAATGTCTCCTAGAAAGGGGAACTAGTGCATCAGACCTCTGACTCCGCCTCTTCCTTCCTGGGACAGCGAAACAGGAGGCATTTGGCTCCCAGATCTGCATGAAGGCTGCACAGCCTGCACACATATTTCCTTTGTATTGAGTGTCTGAAATATACGGTTTCTCTTTTGGGGACGCCAAATATAAGGTCATACATTGTAGCATGAACCAAGTATGGGGAATACAAACTGAAAGCAAAACAGGTGTTTTTTTAATTAGTTTTTGAAGCTAATACTATTCTTGGTGATTACTTCAAATTTTAATCAGCAAATATAATTATAGGCTAAGAATGCATGACAGATATCGCCTTTTGCCATATAAATATTCAAATGCTGTGCAAAGACTGAGAAGTTAGCTTGTATCCAAAGCTGCCAAATCACTCTACAGCAGAGTTTCCCAATCTGGTCCTCGGGGACCCACAGATAATCCAAGTTTTTGCTTCTTCTTGGCTGCTAGGAGGGAGCAAAAATGTTGACCATCTGTGGGTCCCCGAGGCCCAAGTTGGGAAACTCTGCTCTACAGAGTGAAGACAAGATATTAATCCAGGAGCTAAGGGCCTGTAGATCAGTACAATGTCCAAAATGCAATTAGCTCCTACTGTAATGCTTTACACATCATGCTCAAAATCTTGGTCCATTAATTAATTGGTGGCTCATCGGCCAATGGTGGTAAAGCACTTTCTGACTGAACTGCAGGCAAAAAATATCCAGCTATACTCAAATCTGTCAACAAATAAGCTCTTCCAATTTTACATTTAATTAATTGCTTTGGAAGTATCCTGTGAGTTCCACCTTGAGGGTCCCCAGCCAATAACATTTTAACAGCGATGGTTTTGCTGTTGACAGAATCACCATCTGTAACAACAGCTGTCACTGCAGAACAAATGGCAGCCCGAACAAAAGGGGGACTTGGAATACAATGAACGCCTCCGGCTTTGAGTGCTGGAACCAGCTGGAATGTGTTGCATTGTAAGCCCACTGCATCCCCCTCGAAATTCAACCATAAAAACCAGATCGCCCAGGCAAGGCAGGCAGGCACTTTTAGACACGATGGAAGGGTTTGTTTATTCAAGAGGCAGCATTCTTAAATTTGCACTTAAATGCACAGCACTGGAATGTGTAGTAGTAGTCGCACACACACCGATACACAGGGCACTCCTACAGTGACAATGTCACATCCATGCTTGAAATTAAATCAAATTATTTCACACAACTTAGTGTAGATCTATTTTGAATCTTACTGCCTAAGTGCAAATACCAGACCAACTCCAGAGTAATTTTAGTCTGTGGTGCAAAATTTGAAGTCCGGATTTAACTCCCACAGTCACTTCGGTTGGACTCAAAGCTCCCCAGCCTGTAAATGACTCTCCCTGTAATGCACACTAGTCCAACGCAGTCTGGAAACAGTCATATTAATGTTCCCAGGAAGCTCATACTCTCTAATGCATAAGAACGGGGAAAGGAGATATGGAGCTGGGCGCTAGCTGAAGCCAACAAGAGGTGCAGCCAGTCAGACAGCAAGAGCACGGAGCCGGAATCGATAGCCAGCGGGGAGCCTTTGGGTGAAGGCCACGGAGGAAGGCCCAGGTCACACAAATATAGAAATATCGGGTATCACAGATACGTCAGGCAGCCAGGCTCGCTCTAAGTCATGCTGCAGATGCTACCACTAGCCCCGAACAAGAGACAGACCAAGTCGAATGATGAGGATCGTGGCACAAAAATTACAGACAAACTACTCAACTTCGACGACAGAACGGATAGCGGCATCGGGACTCCCGGAGCGGCCTACGGCCAGTGTCACCGTGCAGAGCCACAGACGTCACGGGAGACGGACACTCAGTCGTACCTGGTGGTCGTAGATGCAGATCCGCGGCAGTGACCCCAAGAGGGACTCCTACCCCCATTAAACAGAGGCTGAGAGTCACATTATGTCACCACAGCCTTAGCCAAGGGGAATCGGGCTCCTAAGAGGCGCATGCAGTGCTGCCCCGGCAGTTGTGCACAAATTAAAGCCCACCAAAATGAAGTCATCCCCATCGCCATGGCGCCCGCCCCAGCCACCAGAGCTCCTCTGCACCTACCTTCACACACTGTAGGAGCACTGTCCCTTCACAGTGACAGCTGCTGCTGGCCTGCGACTGGCTGTGTGACTGTCGATTTTTTTTTCCCCTTCTTCTCCACCAACCACCCCCCCCCATCCAGAGCCACCACTACCACCTAGTTTTCCCTTTCTAGCCTCCCTCCCCCTCACTGTTGGGGGCTCTGCTGAGGCAGAACTACTGGGAGCACTTTGTGAGGTCAGCAGTTTATTATTTTGGCTCTTGGAGAGGCTGAGGAGAGAGAGAGAGAGGGAGGGGGGGCACTCACTGATGGGTGCGGGCCGGTGTCCATGTGCTTATCTGTAACTCTAGACAACAAATGAAAAGTGCCAGGGATACAGTGCCATCTTCTGGTAGCACTGGGTATTTTTGGCTACTGTCCAACTTCCTTGATTTAAAGGGTTTTATTAGCCCTTTTCTTTGAGACTTCATGTGAATGGTGGCACCTAGTCCAACTGAGGTCTTCATGTATTAATTTCCAGTTAAAAAAAAGAAATCCATTATGAAAATGGAGTCTCGGTACAAGCCAGCAACTCTCTTGTTTATTTGCACTCGATGCAATTCACCAGTACTTTGTGTATAAAAAATGGGAAGTACTAGCCAGCAAAATGGCGTTGCGGCAGATGTCCCAGTCTGGGTCATGTGACCTGACCAACACGGTTCGAGCATTCACCGTTTCCTTACCTACAGCGTAAAGAGCAAAGCTTTGCAGGTCACTCTTCTTGGAGGCCCGTTTTGATAGGATAATGGCCTTCAATCTTTCGTTACATTTACATGCACGCCAAGAACATCAAATTATTGGCCTAGGCAATCTGCACACGCTCCGCATTACAGTATTCAAACATTTTCCAATTCTGTGCTGTCATAGTATATTATGCAAAATACTTTATTTCCTGTTACGCCGTCCTGATCTTCTTGTATCTGTACTTCCGACCAGATCCCAGTTGAATTTTTCGTCACTTCATTTGTCCATGCACCTATTACCATAACTTTTATGAATTTTTACGCCTATGACACAATAGGGCAATCGGAAAAAGCCCAATATTAACAAGCTGAATGGAGCCATATTGCCACCTATTGTAGCAGTCGGACATACTTCAGTCAGTAAATCGATTCCACTCCCATACGTAAACTAGGACAGCAGTGTGATTAAATGGCGCAGCCGAGCTATAACCGTCACTCGACTCCGCTGTGCAACGTTTGTATTACTTCGCTGTGCATGAACGACACATGTGTCACTGCATTATTCAGTTTGTTTGAAACCAATACAAAAACTAATTTTAAAGCCATTTTTATTTTATCAACTATTTAATAGTCAGGTCAGGTTACAAAATCTTAGCCTTTCATTGCAGCAAACTTTCATTAAATCTTAAAGTACAATTCTTAATTACAGAAACCAGATAAAAAAATTAAGTAACGGGAAATATGTGGCAAAGAAAGTAAAACAGGCTGATATGCATCAACCCACAACTCCGGGGGCAGGAAAAAAAAAACCACTTGGAGGACCTCACTCTGAAGGTATCAGAGTGAACCAGGAGTGAAACTCCGCCCCACTTCTCTGTGGCTAATGACATTACACCAATCGCAAGCCACATAATTTAAATGTCTGTTTCTATTGGCTAGACAACAAAAGACCTCCTTCCAAACAGCCAGGAAAACTAAAACCGTGAGTCCTGAGGTATGAGTGTAGCCCGAGGTCCGGCTTATGTGGCCGACATGGTCTGCTTGATGACTATCTTCTGCCGGGCACCCCGGGACGCGGAATCCCCCGAAAAGCCCCCCGAGGTATTCGGCAGGCCGTGGGCCGCCACGTATTTCTTGTAGGCCTCGCGGATGATCTTGAAGGCACGGGTGTTGGCGTAGGGGATGTCGGTGATGGGGTCTCGGTAAAGCGCGGGCTTGTGGGTGACCGGGCAGATCTCGCGTACAGGAGGGCGGGGACCCCGCGACCTCGGGAACACCAAATCGAAGGACTCATCGTCGCTGAAGGTGATGAAGGTGCGTGCGCACTGGCCCCCTTGAGGCTGCTGGGAGGTCAAAACTGTTCCTTCACAAGGAGTCTGAGTCAATGTAGCCGGGGGCTGGGGGGTGTCTTGGTCCAATCTATGTAGAAAAGAAGCAAAAATTTTACAAACATGTCTCACTATGAAAAGCAGACTGCATAGGATTCCTTCTGAAGCAGAGATTAAGAAAAACCCTTTAATAATGTTAATTAAATGCAATACAAATTTTAAAATTAATTTCACCATATGTACTTTGCAAGATTTGGGGCAAAAAAGAACAAAAAAATTTTCACCCCCTTTTAACAGAGAGACGGGGTAAAAGTAAAACTCAGAAAACCAGAGTCAAACTAATCCTGTGACGCAGTTTCCCAGTCCACTCCTCGGGGAACCAGAGACAGTCTGCGTTTTGGTCCCCTCCCAGCAAAAACGTGGACCATCTGCGAGTCCCCGAGGACCAACATGGGAAATACTACAGTAAGCCAGTACCAGTTCCAGGAATTCAGCATTCTTAATTGGTTAGGAGCAGGGAGGGAGCAAAAATGTGGACTGTCCAGGGGACCCTGTGGACTGGGTTGAAAAACACTGAAATATGCTATATGGCCTTACCCTTCCACATCCACGTTTTCCTCCTTCAGGCTGGCGTCTGACACCAGGGGCATGAGCACTGAGTGGTAGCGGATGGTGGGGCCCTCAAACGGCCGCCGTTTGTGCACCTGCTTCTTCTTGTCCGCCACCAGGCGCTCATAGTTCTCTGAGTGAACCAGGGAAACAGCATCGATCAGGGAGACAGCAGCTTAGCTAGCAGGGCAGGCGGTAAGGCTTCCTATACATAGTGAATTGGGGGGAGGAGAAGCAGGGCCAAGGTAACCCCCCCGGCCCACACATACCCACCCTTCCTCACCTAGAGATCGGAGATTAATCTCGGCGGTGACCTTTGCCTCGGCTAGTAGCTCCTCCTGTGTGAGCGGTCGGTCGTGATGGGCCCCCTTGCGACGGCGCGGGGCCACCTGTCTCTCCTGCAGCCGCAGGTAGGTCATCCGAGTATGCTCCGTGGTCGACTGCCGGACAGACTTCCGATCTGGGAAAACCAGTCCCATCGTTATGTGGCCGAGCAGGTTATGAGAACCCCATTATCAAAATAACATTTTGATTAATATTGTTATAAACAGAGAACCAAACCAGCACAGGATACCTTTTCATTTTGGTTTATTTTATATTTTACCGACACTCCTCACTTAATGGACCAGTTCGTTCCTACGGCCAGCTCGTTAAGCAAATTGGTCGATAATCGAGGAGCTGATATTTCAAGCATACTGCATTGGTAGTGGGTTTATGTCAGCCATCTTTAGATATTGTTTTAATGTCACCTTTGTACCATTTATATCGCTTTGTAAATGTTTTTCATATTTTTATAAATGATGCGAGATGAGATGCTTGATGTTGACATGCCAAGCTGCCGTTTCCATTACCAAAGTTCTCCTACAGCGTACTGACTGGTCGGTGAGCTGCTCGTAAGTCCAGGTGGTCCTTAAACAGGGGTACCGGCATTATCTTTTGGAAGAGAACTTCATTATCTGTTATCCTTAGCTCTCTCTGAAATTTAAACTAATTTCCAAATGTATTGGTCTTGGTGTAAAGTTGTACACCTAGTGTAAAGCTGGGAAGACCTAAAGCAGAGTGTTAGATGCGGCATTTCAGGAAAAACCCAAATTGACTTAAAATTCAATGCATAACAAAAACTGAACAGGAGACATACTTTCACCAATGTCCTCAAGTGAATCCAGTGGGACAAGTGTGTCCACCTTGACCTTCTCAACCCTTCTGGGCAGTTCTGATGTCTTCTTTGGTCTGGGCTTCACTATGTTCATGGGCTCCTGTATTCAGAGAGGCATGAACGTACATGGCAAAAAGCTCAGGGTGAGCATAATGTAATATGAAGAGAAAAACTCCCCCAAAGGTAAGTGAAGTCAGACACGGAGGGACAGCCAGACCCTTTACCCTGTAAGCCTTGGTGACAACACGCCTCTTCCTGCGGGGCTCGTCATCATCCTGGTCGCTGTCCGGCTCGTCACCCTCGTCAATGTCGAAATCACTGTCCACCTCATCCTCCGTGTCGGATTGATCGCCCTTGTACTCGTCATCTCCAGATTCCTGGCCGGAACAAAAATATTCATGTTTAATAAAACCCTTAGAACCCATAAGTTTCTGCGTCAATATCAGTCATGTGAATCTCATGTATCATTCTACGAGGTTGATAAAAGTGGGGGAAAAAAGATTTATTTACACCAAAAACACAGAAAATTTAGCGAATTCAGTTCACCGATTATCTCAGAAGGAGCAAAAACACCGGAATGCTTAAAATGTCCTTGTAGTGTTCCTAATTTGCACAAAATACGTTGGATAGTTAGGCCCATAATCTTTTTAAGGGCACAAGTTTTAATATACTTACATCGTTGAATCCACCGTAGGTGGTTTTGTAAAATTCATCTTCTTCCTCGGCATCCAATAATTTCGACATTCGATTCCCCGCTGTCTTGCGGGGTTCTCTGCTGAAAGCTAAACTCATTGTGACCTGGATTATTTTACAGTTGTGAAAAATAAAAAACAAAAGCAGCTAGTGGTGCTAGGAAATCGACGCACTCGTGTGACACCTCATACAAAGAAACGAGCTACCATTAACAAAAAAAACACGCGTATGAATTTCTTTATAGACTCAGATTAACAGTTAAGCGTAAGCAAGATAGTAAATCAAGTCCTGTTATATACTATTAGTATATTTCTATGTAAAGCAATACATTTAAATTTTAGATTCGCTTCGTCGCCACGTTTGACGTCATAAAACTGCGCCAGTCATTTTAGCCGATTGAATATAGGCGGGCAGATCTGCAGAGTAATTTATTCATTACCCATTAGATGGCAGTAGTGTCTCATGTTGTCACGCCGGATGGTTTTACGGGTCAACACAATATTGGCTGGTTTGGGATGAGTTTGGTAGTTTTCATACATTGTATATGAGCCTAAGAGTGCATATATGCTATACTGTTAGTCATTACGACGTATAAAACAGCCGGGCTTACCGCAGAGTCGGCTACTGATATTTGATTTGTTTTTAAGCATGCAGTTTACAACCGACAATAGAAAGGTAAGATCTCACGTATACACACCTGTCTGTACGTAGTAAAACTGCATTTGGCAGACGCCCTTAGCTAGAGCGACTTGCATAAGTGCTTAGAAGTCTCATCAGTAATAATTATAACAATCATTGATTAATCATTGATGACTTAAAGACGTAAATCTTTAAAATAATTTAAACCCACACTGTAAAAGTGCATTGTTTGGGCACAATGAATGCATTTGGAGTATGTCTGTGCAAAGACGAACATAGATGTGTACGGATTATATTGTCATTCAAATAACAGGGTTGACAACTTTGACGCATCTGGCGTGAGAGACTCACACTCACGCAAGACGTCTTACGGAAGGGATACCATATTTGGTGAGGCGGAAGAGGACGTTTCCAGGATACATAATATTAATAAGTTTTCAAGTCACCAACCAATCAGGTAGCGCGCAACTCCTCAACATTGATACTATTTCGAGTTCAATGGCCAATTAGGTAGCACTTCTGTTACATTTAACTGTCGTTTTACTATCTTCACACAATATACGGCTACACGAGTCTTTCTCAACAAAAACTACAGAATGCCAAACTTAAGTTCGTTAAACCAAAAGCAACGACGCGATTCACTGTTTACATGAAAACAAATGTGCAAATGGTTTCCGTAAGTTGACGTCACTCGAACAGCGTGCCACGTCAGGATGTGCATATTGTTTACTTTTAAAAATAAACGTGTGCACGAGCCTTGCAGGGGGTGTATGGTGATACTTAGTGGTTGCCGGGTATTGTAAATTATTGCCGTTTCTTTCACTTGGTATTCCACTGTAACTTGCAACATTGCGTCATACGGGTTTGCAGCGCTGAACAAACCGCCGATTTTTAAAAAAGCGCCCGGACAGGAGCCCAAAAAGAGGATGTGTCCATAATTGTAATCCTAAGTATGGTACAGTAAGTAATCGTGGCAGGTACATTACTCAATTATTGACGAAATATTGTGGGCAGTTACTGAACCGTTTTTGGGCTGCAAACCATACGCTGTATTTGGCAACATCGAAACCGAAGGGTTTAAGGAGTAATCCAGTTAACCGAGAACGTGCATTCAATTTGTTAATGCATCAGATGAAAGCAGATTCGTCAGATTCAGAGAACCAAGTAAATCAAGCAAATCAGCAAATGAAGAAGAGGACTTGTCCAGCACGTTTGTAAAACATGCATGCAGTTGAAACGGTGATGTAGCAGATTATAAAGTTCAATCCCTCATGAAAAACGATTGCTCTTCAACTATCTTATAATATTAAGTAACCTTAAGTGTGTGCGTGACATTTCCGAATATTTATGTAGATTCCGAGGTTAAGGCGACTGTTGTATCATTATTTAAAATTAAAGAATACTGCTGGAACTTGGGTAGCTCGGTCTGAGTGGCTCACCACACACCCTTTTAATGAATCAACGTTTTTTCTTAAGAACATGTCCACAACACGTGGCTGCTGCCTTTTTTGTTACGTAACTGATACCGCACCCCACCCCGGGTAATTATCATCCACATTAGTTCCTACCTGTCACAATCTCTCCTCCTTGCCCCCCCCCCCCCTCCTAAAAGGAATGTCCCCGTTCACACAATCACACCCAGGAGCAAAAAAGGGGGGGAGGGGCATGTTACCAAACCACCACATGCCAAACACCAAAAAACAAAGGACAACCCTTACGTACTGCTTTTACACCATTTAACCTGTCCTTTCCATGTCGCCACAGCTGTAAAGACAAACATGCTGAACAAACCGGCAGTCTATCAACGTCTTTATATACCCTTACTGCATAAACATTAAAACTTTTGTTCTTCAAAAGTGTCGGGCTAACTT
Source organism: Brienomyrus brachyistius (assembly GCF_023856365.1). NCBI lineage: Eukaryota > Metazoa > Chordata > Actinopteri > Osteoglossiformes > Mormyridae > Brienomyrus > Brienomyrus brachyistius. The sequence continues at coordinate 13,766,308 of NC_064555.1, read as the reverse complement.
GAGACGTCTTTCTGTGGGTTCATTCAGCCACACGAGATCCCCTACTTCATATGGCTTATGTCTAACCTGCCCATCATAATGCAACTCCTGCCTCTCTGTAGCCCAGGTTGAAAACCACCTCCAGACTCTGGCCAAGAGACAGAGTTACTTTGTGTCAAAGGCCCCAGCACCATATCTACTGGAGTCCTTGCTTCCCTACCATGTGTGAGGAAATACGGAGTAAATCCGGTGGTAGCATGCATTTGTGTTATAAGCAAAAGCTACCTGTCTAACATAAGTATCGCATTCCCCTTCGCATCCCCCGGGGCAACTACAATCCACATTAATTCCTACCTGTCATATTTACGATTTTGTTTCATTTTTCCAAAATTGACCAATATGCAATTACCACACATCTGCATATTTCCCAACAGTTTTGCAGTATATTTTGTACTTCCAAATGATGCCGTATTAAAATCTATATTTACTGGGTATAATTATTTTGAAAGCACAAGTTTTTGATCTTGAGAGAGCACAGAAAATATGAGCATTGTCCGTAAATGTGTGTCTGAGTTTTGGCTTTACTCTCCGTTATTTGCCCGTCATAAAAAAAAAGCTGGTAGGTCACTCTCACACACTCATTCGTGAGCCTGTTGCAAACCTTTTTGTGACCGATTGTGCTCAGAGGCGGCTGATGTTGGTGGGATCTGGAGAATGAGGCTACAGGTGCAAGGGCCTCAGATTGTCCCTTCCACCAGGTGGATGTAGATATGTACTGGCACGACTGCCATATCCCGTCCCTTTCCCAAAGGCCTTACTTGGTACGGTACTTTGCCAGACTGCCAAGAACTTTACCTTCATGGTGGTGAGACAAGGTAGTAATAACAGTGTAAGCTTTGTCTTCACTAGAGAGGATGCTTTTCTCATACTTTGGGTCCAGCATATATGCTGCTGCATGTACTGGCTTCATGCAGAACTTTTGGCACGTCTCCATTGATTTGATCACTGTGGTTTCCTCTGCTAGGAGCAGCAGGGAAATGGGCAGGACAGTTTGAATTTCTTTGAGCTCAGCAAACAGACATTGAACATCTGACAAGATGGTATTATCACTTTCTATCTTGGCAATAGCTGGTGCTATTGGCTTGCGGATTCTCAGGCTGCTAGCGACTCTTTCCCAGAACACATCTTGCAGCAGGATTCTCTTGATGGAACTTTCGATGGCTGCAGTCTCGGATATGACCATCTCTTACAGAGACTCCTTCCCTTACAGTAGACCCGCTTACATGATGACAACCCCCCCCCCCACAGAGTGACGCTGGGGAGCTTCAGTGTGATGCTCTTATTTTTTTTCTTTTTGCTTTGAGAAGAAGATTACTGAAGCTACTCATTTGCCCTTCACACATTTCACTATTTGTTTCACTCTCTTGTACAGTGTGTCCATTGTCTTCCGTGCCTTGATGTCCTTAATAAGAAGATTAAGAGTACGGGCAGCAAAACCAATCATTGATATGTGAGGATAGGTCTCCATCACTTGTGACCAAGCAACCGTCATGTTTGCAGCATTGTCAGTTACAAGTGCGATAACCTTCTCCGGTCCAGGGTCATTGATGACTGCTTTCAGCTCATCAGCAATGTTGGGGCCTGTGTGTCTGTTGTCGCCTGTGTCTGTGCTCTTATAGAATACTGGTCGAGGGGTGGTAACGATGTAGTTGATAATTTCTTGTCTCCTGAGTTTCGACCAGCCATCAGAAATGACTGAAATGCAGCTTGCTTTGCCAATGGTTTGCTTGACCTTTATCTGGCAGATGAGTAGATAAAGCATGTCTGGTGGGAGGTGCGTATGCTGGGCGAAGAACATTGAGAAATCTCGTGCAGTTGATATTGGCTGTGAGCCTTAGTGGTGAGCCAGTTGCATTCATTGCGTTTTGATGCAGATGCTTATTTTGGGGTGTTTTACGCACGCATAATTACTGACAAGCACTTGGTTAAGCAGTGATATCACTGTTAGTGCCATCAAGTTTGGCGTCTTGTGATACGTGTATGATTTCTGTTTGTCACATGGCTCGCGAGTTATTGTTTTTAAACTCAATCAATGCATTACGCGGCGACTGGGTCCCAAAGGTTAAATTGTCGATGAAACGGCAATGAAAGCTAGCTTACATTTAGTATATCTGAATTACCAACTAGCTAGCTACCATATAAACACATTTAATCTAGCAATATCACCAAAACTTACTTAACTGGATATAGTCCAGGGCTCAAATGCAGTAGTGTAGCGTCAACAGTCCTGCTATATTATGCAGGATTCTAGAAATCATCTGCGCATGTAATGAAGGAATGGCCAGTGCAGGGTAGAAAGTCAGCTGAATTTACATTAAATCTGGTTATTTCCAACTTGGAAAATTCCCAGAATTTTGCAACTCTAGATTTAAATAATCACAAAAGTCCCTCTAATTCATGTGTAGCCGTGGAAATGGGGGCACTCAATGTTTAATTTTATTTGAGCTCCAGGAGAATGTCTTAATCGGGGAAGGTAATAGTCTACCGCTACCAAAAATGGTGTGGAAATTTTAATGATTTTGGTATTTATAGATAGGTCTTCAGGTCTGTAACATTTGCGTAAATGGTCTCTGTATATTATCTGTTGCTGTTTTGCTAAAGTAATATTTAAAGAATGTAAAAAATTTGAAGAACGTACATACAGCGGCTATGTTCTCTATGAATGGCATTCTTAATGATAGCATTTTCTTCTCTGATCTTGCAGATTAACCTATAGTATGAAACAATAGTGAAAAAGGGTGTCTAGGGATTTCTATTCTTAACCATACACAATACTTCACCTGTTGCCAGCTCACGTCAGTGTCCTCATTCTTGGCAGTTTCGAGATTCCATGCGAATGCACAATGACAAAAGTATAAATGAAAAGAGATACTTTGTTTGGTGTACCGCCATTTACTGAAACTACAGGGGACGACCAAGGTAGGATGGCAGAATTTAGAGTAACTAACCAATCAGAACTGCGTATCTTGGACTTATGGGAGGAGCATCTGTAGAGAGCCCAACATAGAGTCTGGGCAAAAACGTCAACCAAGGAAATGTGAGGCCACCATGCTGCCCACCTAGACGTCAAGGTGCCTGATACTTTCACTTTCTAAATGGCTTCTTTCACGGTGAATTAAACTAAGGCACAAGTCCTCAGACATACTGATGTACACAGGAAATGTTTTGTTTTTCCTGAAAACCCTGCGGTGGAGCACATATTTAGCTCTGGACCGTAGCCAGACGCTACAGGAAAATGCCACATCGGAGAACAATCTTAAGCATGTGCAGTCTTAATATGGTGCTTACCTGCTAGACCATCAATGTACAGAACTACTCTCCTCACAATGGACTCCTCTCTTCATTTCACCTCAGTTTGCAAAATACATAATATTATCATGTATTTGCTAGTAATCCATATCGACATCAAATAAGAATTTCACTGAAACCACGGTCGATTTTCTCCTACAATGCAAATTAACCTCCATTTCGAGCTGTAGGATAAATGGTTGGGAGATGGATGGAAAATACTTTTGCATGAGCCTCAGGAAGAAAACTATTTGACTACTGCAGGTCGGCAGAACCTGCAGTCTGGAAAAATTTGTGGAAAAACACTATGCAAAATATCTCAGAATGTACATGTTTTCCTAGAAAAGATTCTCAGAGACCCCTGTCATCCAGGATACTCACTGTTCAGCTGCAGGAAATCTGGGTGTAACAACACAAAAGGCTCTTATTATAATGTTATGTTTGCGTTTTGCATATTTTGCTTATTATATTTTTATCTGCTATGCACGCTACACACACACACAACATACAGTAACCACCATCAGACCGTAGTTAATAACTAACCTTCCGGACACACCTTATATGGTGTACATAAAAAGTAATTACATATAAATTTGAAATTAGATAACATGGCATAATAATGTAGTCGACAAGTCGAAAGTGAAACAGATGCAACCTAGAAACATTGAAGGTCATTATCGCATTATCCCTACTTGCAGTTACTGGGTTTTCCACTAGATGGAACTTCCCACCCATCCATCCATCCATTTTCCAAACCGCTTATCCTATTGGGTCGCGGGGGGTCCGGAGCCTATCCCGGAAGCAATGGGCACGAGGCAGGGAACAACCCAGGATGGGGGGCCAGCCCATCGCAGGGCACACTCACACACCATTCACGCACACATGCACACCTATGGGCAATTTAGCGACTCCAATTAGCCTCAGCATGTTTTTGGACTGTGGGGGGAAACCGGAGTACCCGGAGGAAACCCCACGACGACATGGGGAGAACATGCAAACTCCACACACATGTGACCCAGGCGGAGACTCGAACCCGGGTCCCAGAGGTGTGAGGCAACAGTGCTAACCACTGCACCACCATGCCGCCCCGGAACTTCCCACCAATCTCCTCTAATTTTCCAGCAAAGATATTTTGGCAAAACAAAGTAAATATTAACCCTTATAGATTCAGGGAAAAAATCTGGAGTTTTTATCCAGTGTGACTTTATCAGAAAGTTAGTAATTAACA